>NC_045963.1:71974972-72334878 GCF_010909765.2 Amblyraja radiata
CCCATTGTTCAAATCGAGTCCCAATTTCCATTGATTTATAATGTAAGACTTTGAACTTCAACTGTTTAAATGGCTCATACACTTAAATACAATAAATAGTTACAAAGGTAGCCTGTGCAATTCATAGATTCATAGAGTTATACAGAGCCAATATAGTACTTCTAGAACATATTGTCCATGTTGATCAAGATGTCCGTCAAAGCTGGAATAACTAGGCGGCACTGTGGTAAAATGGGAGAGTTTAGTTTAGTTTAGTCTAGTTTAGTTTAGTTTAGTTTAGAGATACAGCACTGAAACAGGCCCTTCGGCCCACCGAGTCTGCACTGACCAGCGATCCCCGCACATTAACAATATCCTGCATACGCTAGAGACAATCTGCACTTATATCAAGCCATTGTACCTACATACCTGTACGTCTTTGGAGTACGGGTGGAAACTGAAGATCTCGGAAAAAACCCACGCGGTCACGGGGAGAACGTGCAAACTGCGTACAGATGCCACCTATTGTCGGGATCGAACCTGGGGCTCCGGTGCTGCAAGCGCTGTAAGGCAGCAACACTACCGCTGAGCCACCATGCCGCCCTTACAGCACCTTTGCTGCATTACAGCGCCAGAAACCCGAGTTCGATCCTGACCACAGGTGCTGTCTGTACGCTCTCCCCGTGATCTGCGTGGGTTTTCTCCGGGTGCTCAGGTTTCCTCCCACTTTCCAAGGACATGCATGTTTGTGGGTTAATTGGCTTCTCCAAATTGTCCCTAGTGTGTAGGAATAACTAGTCTACAGGTGACCGCTGGTCAGCGCGGAGTCCGTGGGGCGAAGGGCCTGTTTCCCACACTGTATCTCTAAACTAAGCTTGTTCATGTTTGGCCCACATCCATTTCAACCTTGTCACAACTTTTTCTATCCATGTACCTATCGAAATGCCACAAGATCCTGAGTGCTGCTCCTGACTGGGTCACCTACGGCGGGCAGGTTGAGGAGAATGCTCCTGACAAAGCGTGGCCCATGAAGAAGTTCTCAACAGTGAAACAATCAGAGGATCATGGCTTGCCCGCAGTTGGAACACCACAATAGTCGTACAGAATGGAACCATTGGGCACCATATCTGAGGTAGGATGTACTGGTGCTGGAGAGGGTCCAGAGGAGGTTTACGAGAATGATCCCAGGAATTAGTGGGTTAACATATGATGAGCGTTTGGCAGCACTGGGCTGGTAATCACTGGACTTTAGAAGGATGATGGGGGAATCCTCATTGAATCTTACCGAATAGTGAAAGGCTTGGATAGAATGGATGTGGAGAGGATGTTTCCATTACTGGGAGAGTCTAGGACCAGAGGCCACAGCCTCAGAATAAAAGGACGTTCCTTTAGGAACAAGATGAGGAGGAATTTCTTTAATCAGAGGGTGGAGAATCTGTGGAATTCATTGCTTCAGAAAGCTATGGAGGCCAAGTCAATGGATATTGTTAAGGTAGACATAGATTCTTGATTAGTACTGGTGTCGGTGGTTATGGGGAGAAAGCAGGAGAATGGGGTTCAGAGGGGAAGATAGATCAGCCATAATTGAATGGCGGTGTAGACCTCATGGGCTAAATGGGCTAATTCTGCACCTATCACATTAACTTATGATACAGGCCTTTCGTCTAACTTGCCCATGTTGACCAAGCTGTCTTATCTACACTAGTCTCACCTGCATGCGTTTGACCCATATCCCTCTCAACCTTTTATTCTTTTATACTTTCCTCACTTTTCTCACAACACTCCCCAGATTCTACCACTCACCTACACATTAGAATCAACTTAATGTGGTTAATTTACCTCCTAAACTCTACGTTACAAGACACAAGAACTGAAGAAAGGTGCGGACCCAAAACATCACTTATTCGTGTTCTCCAGAAATGCTGCCTGTCCCGCTGAGTTACTCCAGCACTTTGTGTCTTTTTACTACGTGTTTGGGCTGTGAGATGAAGGCAGAGCACCAGAGGAAAGCCCTCGTGGTGACAGGATTTCTCCGACTGCTCCAGTTTCCTCCCACACTCCAAAGATGCACCGGTCAGACATACAGGAAACAAGAAACTGCAGATGCTGGTTTAGCACAAAGATAGACACAAAATGCTGGAGTAATTCAGCCGGGGCAGGCAGCATCTCTGGAGAGGAGGAATGGGTGGCGTTTCAGGCCGACTTGAAGAAGATGAGTCTGAAGAAGGGTGTCAACCCGAAACATCACCCATTCCTTCTCTCCAGAGATGCTGCCTGTCCTGCTGAGTTACTCCAGCTTTTAGTGTCTATCTTCGATTTAAAACCAGCATTTGCAGTTCCTTCCAGCACTCCTGGTTTCCACAAAAGTACACAAAGTGCTGGAGTAACACAGCGGGTCAGCCAGCATCTCTGGAACACATGCATAGGTGATGTTTCAAGTCGGAACTGTGGGGGGGGGGGGGGCTGAAGGGGGAACCGGAGACGGGTGTAGGGTGTTTGGGGGGTGGGGGCGTGAGCTGCAGCCATGTGCAGCTGCAGGCAGTAGTTATTGATCTTCAGTGAACTTTTGTAACTTTGGTAACACTTGTATCCTGCCTAGGTGATATCGGTCTACTATACGATGTTGCCGGGTTGTTATGCAAAACAAACCATTTCATTGTACTCAGGTACTGGAGACTATAAAGTATCATTGAATCATTGAATTGAATTCTTTGGTCTGAAGAAGGGTCCCCACATTATCAATGTTCCCCAGAGATGCTGCCTGGCCCGCTGAGTTACTCCAGCACTTTGTGTCCCAATGTGCAAATTTCACCCAGACAGCACCGGAGGTCAGTATTGAACCAGTGTCCCTGGAGATGTGAGGATGCAGCTCAACACTCTGCCACCACACCTTCTTGAAATGCATCTTACTTCAAGGTAGCAAGGCTGCATGAATGTGTGCTACTTGTGTATTAGTTCAGAGAGAGTAACTGGATTTGCCTTCATTAACTGGCAGCTGTAGAGCCATGTTTCAATGTAATAATGAGCTGCATATTAGTTAACACTAGCAAACCTCAGAGTGAATTGTATGCTGTTAAATGCCACTTCTACAGCTCTTCCTAATTACATGCATCTTCACGAGCTCCCACTTGTAAATTTACATAAGCTTAATGAAGCCTGACCCTGGAGAATGAAGATTAGTACGTATTTACAGACTGTGATGCATTTAGTTTGGGCTGCCAGAGCCACATGTGTGTGTGTGTGATCGTGCCATAACCCATAAAGCCTATTGAAGCTTGATTCTCAATTGGGAAATCCAGCTGAATTACCAGCCTGAAGAACAGTCCCGATCTGAAACGTCCCCTGTTCAATCCTTCCATAGATGTTCCCCTGACCCGCTGAGTTTTGTTTAGTTTAGAGATACTAAAGATACTAGAGATACTTCGGGCCACGGAATCCATGCCTTCCAGAGATGCACATCAACACTATCCTAGGGACATTTCATAATTTTACCAATGTCTATTAACCTACAAACCTGTATGTCTTGGGAGTGTGGGAGGAAACCGGAGCTCCCGGAGAAAACCCACGCAGATCATGGGGAGAACGTACATACTCCATAAAGACGGCACCCGTAGTCAGGATCGAACATGGGTCTCTGGCGCTGTAAAGGGCCTGTCCCACTGTCACGACCTCTGCCGAGTTTGCCCTTGACTCATACTCGCAGCATGGTCGTCATGAGGTCGTAGGAGGCCCTAGGTAGGTTATAGCTGTCGTGATGCTAGTCATAGGTACTCGTGCCATCAAGTAGGATGAAAAATGTCGATGAGTAAAAAAGGTCGTGAATTAGGTTGTGAAAGTGGGACAGGCCCTTAAGGCGACAACTCTACAGCTGCAGCATCGTGCCACCCCACAAGTTACTCCAGCACCTACACTAGATTCCAACACCTGCAGCTCTCTGTATTGTCATAGCCACTTAGATAAACCAGTCAGATAAACAAAATAAGTTGGCCTATAAAAATTAGATTAATGGTTAAAAAGATTTAATAACTGTAATGGGTAATGATAGATTGAACACCAGCTGAGTTAATTGTCACCACTAATCCAGATTACAACTGTATCTGAAAGAATATCAATACTGTTCCACTGTCAGGTTGGGGGTAGATCCTCCCGCCACATGTACCATGTAATCCTGTGCTACCTGCTCCATGGTCGGGTAGTTGGCGACTAAACCGTCTCCCCAACCTGGTTTGCCAGGTGAGGAGTGGGGGCTGTGGACCCCCAGCAGGATAAAAAACAAGGCCTGTCAAATGGCGGATGAGCTACTAGCGGCCATCCACACTTCAGTAGAAGTTGCGATCACTGTCGCACACGGCATTGTAAGGCACCGTGCCCGTTGATGTTGATGACCATGATGATGATGATGATGATCCACTGAACGTCACATAAAATTCTGAGAGGCATAGACAAGGTAGACAGTCAGAACCTTTTCCCCAGGGTGGAGCTGTCCAACAGTAAGAGGACATAGCTGTTGGGTGAGAAGGAGGAAAGTTAATCGGAGATGTGTCGGGCAAGATTTTTTACTCAGAGATTAATGATATCCTGGAATGCAATGCCAGGGATGGTGGTGGGTAGTGATAATAGTTTAGTTGAGCTTACTTTAGCGATACAGTGTGGAAACAGGCCCATCAGCCCACCGAGTCCACGCCAACCAGCGATCCTCACACACTAACACCACCCTACACACACGAGGGGCAATTTCGGCACAAACATTATGGGCCGAAGGGCCTGTTCCTGTGCTGTACTGTTCTATGTTTTACATTCCATGTCCTAAAATTTACAAAGGCTCCCTTATTTATTCATGTGTGTATATATTTATATAATGGTATATGGACACACTGATCTGTTTTGTAGTCAATGCCTACTATGTTCTGTTGTGCTGAAGCAAAGCAAGAATTTCATTGTCCTATCTGGGACACATGACAATAAACTCACTTGAACTTGAACTTGAACACTTGAACTTATTTAAATTGTTGACAGGTAACATCAAAGAATGAATATACTCAGATAGGGCTAACATTTGCAATGCCAAATATTTATTTCATATTTTAAATTTTAAATCCAACATTTGCTATCATTGTTTCATTACCACTTTCATGTTTCATTACCACTTTCAATAGAGCATAATTAATCTCCCTTTTTAAAAAAAAGTTTGCTGCCTGTTTGTGGGGAAAGAAAATCAATGAATGGAAGCTCCTGGGTGTCGTTATTGATTGTTAGTCAATTGATTGTTAAATTGCAGCAATCAGTCTTGATCAGTATAAAACTCACTCATGAAGAAAGCCTCAGAAGTGAAGCGGCTTTGGGACCAGAGAGCCAAAGTGAGTTCAAAAAACAGTACAGACACAGACACAGACACAGACACAGACACAGACACAGACACAGACACAGACACAGACACAGAGACACAGACACACCTGAAATGTCACCCAGTCCTTCTATACAGAGATGCTGCCTGTCCCGCTGAGTTACTCCAGCTTCGATTTATATATATATACTAGACTAAGTGGGACCCATTGGGTCCCATTCGCACACGGGAGGCCTGGTCTCCCAACGCAATATTCCACCTCTACACCCATTCCAATATTCCACCACTCACGCATAGCCCCAATCCACTCTTAGCAGCTCTCCAGCAGCCATTCCCTCCCATTGGGTTCCCATTGTGATAGGGAACACGCAGGTATTACTGCGCAGGTGCAGCTGATGGGCACGGAAAGTGGAAAGGGGATTTATTAAATCTTAAAATGTGAATAACTTTTAAAATATAACAACAATTTAAACGTTAAAGAGAAGATTTATTCAGTCCATTCTTTCTTGTTGCATTCTGTAGCCAGGGGAGGGGGTCGGCTTCAGGGAGGGGCTGTTGGGGGCCGGCGCGGGGAGCATTCTGCAGCCTGGAAAGGGGCACGGCTTCAGGCGGGCTGTCGGTGACCGGTGGGGGAGGGGGGAGTGTCCTGCAGCCGGGGGAGGGGGACGGCTTCAGGCAGTGACCAGTGTAGTGTGGGGGGGGCTTTCTGGAGGGCTAGTATGGGTGTTGTGGGCAGAAGGGACTGATTTCCTGAGGGCTAGTATGGACATTGTGGGCCAAATGAATTCTTAGACGCACAGTTCACTCACTCCCGGCTTGTGGACTCACAGTTCACTCAGTCGCGGCTGATGGACTCACAGTTCACTCACTCACGGTTGGTAGGGTCACGGTTCACTCACTCACGCCTGGTGGGCTCACAGTTCACTCAGTCACGGCTGATGGGCTCACAGTTCACTCACTCACGGCTGGTGGGCTCACAGTTCACTCACGGCTGGTGGGCTCACAGTTCACTCACTCACGGCTGGTGGGCTCACAGTTCACTCACTCACGGCTGGTGGGCTCACAGTTCACTCAGTCACGGCTGATGGGCTCACAGTTCACTCACTCACGGCTGGTGGGCTCACGGTTCACTCACTCACGGCTGGTGGGCTCACGGTTCACTCATTCACGGCTGGTGGGCTCACAGTTCACTCACTCACGGCTGGTGGGCTCACAGTTCACTCACTCACGCCTGGTGGGCTCACAGTTCACTCAGTCACGGCTGATGGGCTCACAGTTCACTCATTCACAGCTGGTGGGCTCACAGTTCACTCACTCACGGCTGGTGGGCTCACAGTTCACTCACGGCTGGTGGGCTCACAGTTCACTCACTCACGGCTGGTGGGCTCACAGTTCACTCACTCACGCCTGGTGGGCTCACAGTTCACTCAGTCACGGCTGATGGGCTCACAGTTCACTCACTCACGGCTGGTGGGCTCACGGTTCACTCACTCACGGCTGGTGGGCTCACGGTTCACTCATTCACGGCTGGTGGGCTAACAGTTCACTCACTCACGGCTGGTGGGCTCACAGTTCACTCACGGCTGGTGGGCTCACAGTTCGCTCACTCACGGCTGGTGGGCTCACAGTTCACTCACGGCTGGTGGGCTCACAATTCACTCACTCACTACTAGTGGACCTCTGGACTCAGGCTCGACTTCCGGACTCGGTTCAATTTCCGGACTCGACGCGACTTCCTGACTCGGCGCGACTTCCGGACTCGGCGCGACTTCCGGACTCACAGTTCATTCACTCACGACTTGTGCACTCACAGTTCACTCACTCACGGCTTCTGGACTCAACTTCACTCACTCACGACTTGAGGACTCACAGTTCAGGACTCAACTCTCACTGACTGCTTCCGGCCTGACTGACTCATGCCCAGCCTCCGGGGCTTTATTCACCTCGCCCTTCGTTACCTTCATGTTGACTGACAGGCGAGGATCAATCCACCGATCTCACGAGTTTTTAAACCTTCATAACTTTTCTAATATTCCACTGATCGGAACAAAACTTGGTGCGCTTGGAGCAGAGGAGAAAGTTGAGCAAGGTGGCAAAATAATCCTAGCGTAATAGGGGTTTTGTGCAAATTTAAAAGTGGTCAGAATGAGAATTTTAGTAATAGTATAGATATATATATATTTGTCTTAAATGACAAAGGTATAAAAGCTATAAAAATGCAGGTAAACGGGATCAGCAGACAAAATGTGGAGGAAGGAACTGCAGATGCTTGTTTAAACTGAAGATAGACACAAAAAGCTGGAGTAACTCAGAAAGCATCTCTGGAGAGAATGAATGGGTGACGTTTTGGGTCCAAGAAGGGTCGCCAGAGATGCCGCCTGTCCTACTGAGTTACTCCAGCTTTTTGTGTCTAAAAACAGTATCAGCAGTTGGGACAGAGTAAGTCTAAATGTCTGTTTCTATACAGCATAACTTGATTATCACATACCACTGTTGAACTGTTCACTGTTCAAGACCAGACTTCTCACCATTGACAGCATCCACACTACATGCTGTCTTAGAAAACGCAGCCAACATAATCAAAGACTTGCCCAGCCCCAGTCATTTCTTCTAATCCCTGCTCCTGTCTCGTGGAAGTACAGAAGCTTGAAAGCGTGCACCATATATTTTATATATATATATATATATATATATACTAGACTAAGTGGGACCCATTGGGTCCCAGCCACACGCGGGAGGGCTGGTCCCCCAACGCAATATTCTACCTCTCCACCAATTCCAATATTGGTGGCGAGTGGGGGAGGGGGGCTTTCTGGAGCACTAGTATGGGTGTTGTGGGCTGATGGGACTGCTTTCCAGAGGGCTAGTAATGACATTGTGGGCCAAATGGATTCTTGGGCTGGCGGCTCAGACACTCAAGCCTGTTGTGCTGGCAGCTCACTCACTCATGGCTGGTGGGCTGGCAGTTCAAGCAGGGTGCAAGGCCACCAAATTCAAGTGCAGTTTCTTACCACTTCAAGCAGGGTGCAAGGCCACCAAATTCAAGTGCAGTTTCATATCATTTCAAGCAGGGTGCAAGGCCACTAAAGACAGCGAGTCGTGACCTCTCCCTCCTCCATCTTGCAGAGACCAATCCACGCCCACACTTCTGGGCTTTATAGTCCCTCTCCCCCCCCCACCAGAAGGGGCATGGCTTTCATGGCGTAATTGACAGGAGAGAGAACCTCAACATTTTTGAAACAATAATATCTCTTTTATTTTTCATCGATGAGAAAAATCCTCGGCACCTGATGAGCAGATGGCCAAAGATCACAGCCGTATGTGGTAGCGTTCTTTTCTAAAATCAATATAAAGCGCAAACAGGAAGTGGTCAAGATTAGACTTTTAATTATGTAGAAGGCAAGGCAACTTTAATTAGGCAAGGTAACTTTAATTAGGCAAGGTAACTTTGAATAGGCAAGGCAACTTTAATTAGTTAGATGGCCAGAAATCGCAGCCGTAAGTGGCAGCTTTTTTTCTAAAATCAATATACAGAACAACAGGAAGTGGTCAAGATCAGACTTTTAGTAATATAGATGAATATATAAGATAGACACAAAAAGCTGGAGTAACTTAGCGGGTCAGACAGCATCTCTGGAGAAAAGGAATAGGTGACGTTTGATAGACAGACCCGTTCAGGTTTGTCACCTTTTCCTTTTTTCCACAGATGCTGTCTGATCCATCGAGTTACTCCAGCATTTGGTGTCTATCTTCGGTTTAAATCTGCAGTTCCTTCCCACATAATTATGGATAAGGTTTATTTTTGAAATTGAGCATTCAATTCAGTCTGAAGAAGGGTCTCGACCCGAAACATCACCCATTCCTTCTTTCCAGCGATGCTGCCAGCCCCGCTGAGTTACTCCAGCTTTTAGTGTCTATATTCAATTTACCTCCACAGATGCTGCCTGACCCACTGAGTTCCTCCGGCAGTTTGTTTTTGTGTTGCCCTCTACTAGTCTCATTCGACTGAGTTTCACATTAATAATTAGCATTCAGCCTTTTGTATCTTGTTTGAATGGGCGGAGTAGTTTTTGGATTCCACGATGTTCTGGAAATTGTTAAATTCAGTTTAAAAAAACAATCATCTAAAGTGTCTTGCCTTCAACCCGTTTAGAGTGACTCTGGATCAACCGAATGAGAAGCTCAATAGCTAATGTGCTCTGGTGCATCTTAGCTTGGGTAGATTAAAATGGATTGCAGCCAGTTAAGGAAAGGTTAAGTCATCATCAAGGGTAAGAGACCAGAAAACATCATTCTCTTGATTCTTTTTAGATGTGATGCATGAAATTTGTATCTATATCTTGCCACAGTGTTGATACAGCATCATCAATTGCTACAGAACGATGAATGAATCTGGAGAGAATCTGGAGATCAAAGGAGGACCTGGCGTGGGTTACTTTGTAACATTGTCGGCGTCCTTTATGTGGCGACTATTTGTATACCTTGGGTGTGTAAAACAAAGAATTTCACTGTGTCTTGTCACATGTGACAATAAAGTATTTTATTCAAACTGGATTCTATTCGATTCTCTGGTCTTCACAGATGTTACCTGATCCTTGAGTTACTCCAGCACTTTGCATCTTTTTTTTTACACACTAGCACTGCTGTTCGTTTTTTCCTCCAACCTGTTCTTAAAGCTAGTACCATTTAATCAGGCAACATTTTGTTAAACCTCCTCTACACCTTCTACAAAGCCTCAAAATTCTACCTGTAATGGGGTGGTCGGAACTATACACAATACTCCAAATGCAGCCTCTGAAAAGTCCTATCATTCAAAGTTCTATTGCTCATGTTCTAGCTCAGAAGGTATGTAGGCATTTTGGTGTAATCATAGTATTGCACTGCCTCAATGAGGTGGGCTTCCTATAGCTGTAATCCTGAACAATCAACATTACTCAACCATTACGCTAATGTTAGTCATATCTGATTCAACTTTCTTCTAACAATCGACATACAGTTAGTGTTTGCTTAATAACCATCAAAAGTTAATAATAAATAATAAATGTCAGCATTGATGTCACAGGAAATGGTCATTGGGAGAGATTTATGACACATGACTTATCTTATATCCACTATTTTATACCAACGCCTGAATTCAGACAGTAACCGTACTACCCGTCGAAGGGCCGAATGGCCTACTCCTGGATCTATTGTTGCTTGTCTATTGAATTCATAATGATATCCCGCATCTTGCGAATTTTAATAGAGTTTACTTCTCTCCAGAGATGCTGCCTGTCCCGCTGAATATAGCCCAATGACTCATCGAATCTATAATATTAACAAGGGCAATTAGGCTGATAACCGATAATTCTGAAGAATGAATTGTGTACATTACAGCCAAGGAAACTAATTCCAGGAAAGACATTAAATTATCAAATAAATGTAAACAAACTGAAAGTGCAGGAGAGTTTTTATGTTTTTAATTCAAAGTATTTCCTTATATACCAGACACGGTGGCAACATTTTAATTTTAACAGGCACAAAGTACTGTGTTCAGTTATGGTCACTGTGCAATAGTGGAGCTGGAAAAACTGCAGAGAGAATTTGCAAGGATATTGCCAGGGCTTGAGGACGAACTAGGGAGAGGATGGGAAGGCTAAGACTTTATTCCTTGGAGCACACGAGGGCTGATCTTATAGATGTTAATAGGAATCTGAGGGGTAACTTTTTCACGCAAAGGGCGGTGGGTGCATGGAACAAGCTGTCAGAGGAGGTCGTCGAGGCTGGGACTATCCCAACGTTTAAAAAACAGTTAGACAGATACATGGATAGGACAAGTTTGGAGGGATATGGACCAAGCGCAGGCAGGTGGGATTAGTGTAGCTGCGACATGTTGGCAGTTGGTCCGAGGGGCCTGTTTCCACAATTCTTCTTTTGTGTCCGTCATCTATGTTTCAAATGTTCGGCCAGGCTCTTGCACAGTGGACAGCCTTCTTGTTTGCCACCGCTAGATCTTCCAGGCAGAATTGTTCACCAACAAGTGGTCATCTTAGTAGGTGTGGCATGGATTGTACAGATGTTCCACATTCACATTCTGTGCCTGCCGCATCTGCAGAGCCCCATTTGCTCATATTGGTCTTGCATCAGCCCATCCCTGTACGAAGCCTATTGAGGGACTTCCAGGTCTGGCAGTCACACCTGTGACCTGGTGGTAGCTGTTCCTTGGTTGGGATTGGCATCTTTACGTGGTGGTGGTTTTCACTGCTTTTCTTTTCCCACAAGGCTAGTCTGGTTGCTTGAGGAGACTGCAACAGTGGCTGGACTGTGTGAAGCTCTTCCTCGACTTCAGCCGTTTTGGGGCTGGGTGATGGGAGTGACACTGTATCACTCTATGACGCTATGACTCGAAGAGGTGTATAAGATCATGAGGGGAATAGATAGAGTGAATACACACAGTCTCTTTCCTGGGTAGGGGGATAGAGAATTACAGGGCGTGGAATTAAGGTGAGAAGGGAAAAATTCAGTAGGGCAAGTTGAACCGAAGGGCCTGTTTCCACAGTATCACTCTATGACTCTATATGTGTAAATGTATGTGTGTGTGTGTATGTATATGTGTGTGTGTATGTGTGTGTGTGTGTGTGTATATGTGTCAGTGTGTGTGTGTGTCTATGTGTGTGTATATGTGTGTGTGTGTGTATATATGTGTGTGTGCGTGTGTGTGTATGTGTGTGTGTGTGTATATGTGTGTGTGTGTGTGTGTGTGTGTGTGTGTGTGTGTGTGTGTGTGTGTGTGTGTATGTGTGTGTATGGGTGTGTGTATATATATGTGTGTGCGTGTGTGTATATATATGTGTGTGCGTGTGTGTATGTATATGTGTGTGTGTGTGTGTGTGTGTGTGTGTGTGTGTGTGTGTGTGTGTGTGTGTGTGTGTGTGTGTGTGTGTGTGTGTGTGTGTGTGTGTGTGTGTGTGTGTGTGTGTGTGTGTGTATATATATATATATACACATAATTAACTTTTTTTCTCATTTATTATATTGTTTACAGTGTACTATGTTTACATATTCTGCTGCTGCAAGTAAGAATTTCATTGTTCAATCTGGGATATATGACGATAAAACACTCTTGACTCGTATTGTCTTTCCGCTGACTGGTTCGCACGCAACAAAAGCTTTTCACTGTACCTCGTTACACGTGACAATAAACTGAACTCAACTCAATTCAGACAACTCTGACATCTGGCTGAAAAGAGAGCGAGATGTGCAATTTAAATACATTCTTCCCAACTACCTGACCCGTAGTAAATAAATAGACAGGGCAAGGCTGCTGGGAAACATCTCAAAGAATCCCAAACTACGCACACACCACTAAAAGGCAACATTTTTTTGTATTGCTTAGGGACATTTTTTATCAAAGACTTGCCCCCGTCACAGAGTTAAGGGCCTGTCCCACTTGGTGATTTTTTCGGCGACTGCCGGCAACATTGATTGACGTAGTAGGGTCGCCGAAAGATTTTGAACATTTTGAGATCTTGCGACAGTTGAGGAAACACGGCGCGTCTCTGCCGCATCACGCCGCGCCACGCCGCGACTTTCTCGGTGACCTGATACGTCAGTCAATGATGCCGACAGTTGCCGACAAAATCGCCAAGTGGGACAGGCCCTTTACAACTGCTCAGAAGGCACGTGGAGTGCAGAATAAAATCAACCATTAAGACAGTAGTGCAGTGGTAGAGTTGCTGCTTTACAGCGCCAGAGACCCAGGTTCCATACGGCGTTTATACATTCTCCCTGTGACCGCGTGGGTTTCCTCCGGGTGCTCCGGTTTCCTCTCACACTCCAAAGAAGTACAGGCTTGTAGGTTAATTGCCTTCTGTAAATTGTCCCCCAGTGTGTCGGATAGAACTAGTGTACGAGTGATTGCTGGTCAGCGCAGGCTCAGTGGGCCAAACGGCCTGTGTCCATGCTATATCTCTAATCTGGGCGGCACGGTGGCGTAGCAGTAGAGTTGCTGCCTTACAGTGCCAGTCTGTACGGTGTTTGCACGCTCTCCCCGTGACCTGGGTGGGTTTTCTCCGGGAGCTCCGGTTTCCTCCCACACCATAGAGACGTACAGGTTTGTCGGTTAATTGGCTTCAGTCAATTGTAAATTGTCCTTAGTGTGTAGGATAGTGCTAATGTCATGTCATGTTTTATGTGCCATGTTTTTGTTACTTCTCCAGCGCTTTTAACACCATTGCGAGGGAGCAAACTTACGAAGATGGGAGCAGATGTTCCATTGGTGTCCGGGATCACCAACTACCTGACTGGACAACCACAATATGTCAGGAACTGTGTCTCGGACATGGTAGTGAGCAACATAGGGGCCCCACAGGGGACGGTCCTCTATCCCTTCCTGTTCACCATCTACACCTCGGACTTCAGATATACTGTAACTCCGTCTCCTGCCACCAGCAGAAATTTTCGGAGCGCTGCAGTTGTGGGCTGCATCAGTGAGGGGAGGGAAGCTGAATACAGATGTGTAGTCAACGACTTTGTTGAATGGTGTGGGCTGAATCACCTGCAGCTCAACACCGACAAGACTAAGGAGTTAGTGATGGACTTTAGGAGGAGAGGAACACCCCTGTCCCCTGTCTCCATTAATGGTGTGGATGTGCAGTTTAACAGGGAGTACAAATACCTGGGAGTTTACCTGGCCAGTAAACTGGACTGGTCCAGGAACACGGAGGCCCTGTACAAGAAGGGACAGAGCCGGCTGTACGTTTTGAGGAGGCTCCACTCCTTCAACATCTGTAGTTAGATGCTGCAGATGTTCTACCAATCGGTGGTGGCCAGCGCCAGCTTCTTCACTGCCGTGTGCTGGGGCAACAGGGCGAAGGCTGCGGACGCCAATAGGATCAACAAACTCATCAGGAAGGCTGCCTCTGTCCTGGGGGCAGAGTTGGATTCATGGGAGGTTGGTCTTGGAGGGGAGGATGCTCCTCAAACTGCAGAGCATCCTGGACAATACAGCTCACCCCCTCCATGACCTAGTCTAGGCAACCTGAGGAGCATCCTAGTCAACCTGAGGAGCACCTTCAGCAACAGACTGGTTCCACCAAGATGCAGTACAGAAAGCTACAGGAGATCCTTCTTCCCTGTGACTATCAAACCGTATAACACCTCCCCCCCAACACAACACCCCTCCCTCCCTCTCTCCCCCCCCCCCCCCCCCCCCCCCCCCCCCCCCCCCCAATCTTTGCACATCTCCAATCCTTTCCACTCATCACTTTAATTTCATGTTTCATGTATTTTGTGTTTTATTACTGTTGGCAGATCAATTTCCTTCCTGGGATAAATAAAGTTCTATCGTATCGTATGTGCGGAGATCGCTGGTCGGTGTGAACTCGGTGGGCCAAGGGGCCAGTTTCTCGTATCCCTAAACTAAACTAAACTAAACTAAATTAAACTTGATCTTGCCTTACTCACTCTCTGAGCTGCACAAGTAAGTAATCAAAGCACAATAGACTGAACTCTGTATTTCCACTCACTTCTAATAAAAAAAATAGTGACCTATTGAAAACATTCCTTGCTGTGACTTATTTGATAAAACTGTGTTGCTTAGGAACTTGTCATTGTTCAACACTGTTGTCATTTCTGGGTGTTAATGTTTTCACAGAGACTGTGTGGTGACTCACTCATCCTGTAGCAATGTACAAAGTCTTTAATCAGCCTCCCAACACTATATTCTGAAACATAATATATAGGTGTTTTGGTTTGATCCGTTAACACCTTTACAATTAAAACATTAAAATTAAAGAGAGCGAGAGCAGAAATTGAGTTCTAGGTCTAAAGGCTGCATGTGTTAAGGATGTGAGGGTGTGTGTGTTTTAAGCCACTTAGATAAGATATTTATGTTCCTACAATGTGAAGAGTTCAAACATGGAATGAGGGCAGTATTGACACCGACAGCATCGCCAGGCCAACCCCTGCAGCATTGATAGACACAAAATGCAGGAGTAGCTCAGCAGGACAGGCAGAGACCCTGGAGAGAAGGAATGGGTGACATTTCGGGTCGAGACCATTCTTCAGATCAAAGCTCATCATACTGCTGGGATGTGAGCTGCAACATCGATCCAGAGCTTTCGCCATTACAACAGGACATATAATGCTCTATATATTTAATAGGTTCGAACTTGAAGAATAGAAGATTGCACTGGAAACATCACGACTGTTGTGCACTGCCTCAGTGTAATCGACTATTCTTACACTCTTATATTTAAATGGGCAGCAAAGTGGCGCAGAGGTAGAGCTGCTGCCTTATGGCGCCAGAGACCTAGGTTCGATCCTGACTATGGGTGCTGTCTGTACGGAGTTTGTACATTCTTCCCATGACCGTGTGGGTTTTCTCCAGGTGCTCCGGTTTCCTCCCACACTCCCAAGATAAACAGCTTTGTAGGTTAATTGGCTTTGGTAAAGATTGTAAATTGTCCCTAGTGTGTCAGACAGTGCTAGTGTATGGGGATCGCTGGTCGGCACGGGCTCGGTGGGCCAAAGGGCCTGCTTCCACGCTGTATCTTTAAAACTAAAAATTAAAACTAAAGTATGATTGTGGTTATGTACAGTAAGATTTTTATTGAATTTAGGTTACTTTTGTTCGAGATACAGTGTGGAAACAGGCCAATCGTTCCACCGAGTCCATGCCAACCAGCGATCACGCTTGCACAGTTCTACCCTACACACAAGGGACAATTTATTACCAAAGCCAATTAACCTACAAACCAGCACATTTTTGGAATGTGGGAGGAAACCGGAACGCCTGTAGAAAATTCACGTGGTCACGGGGAGAACGTACAAACTCCGTACAGACAGCACCCGTAGTCAGGATTGAACCCTGGTCTCTGGCAGGCAGATCATACCAAAGTCAGCTCTGTAAAAAGTTATCCCTTTGTTCCATAAAGCCTTTCCTGTTAGTTGCTATCTTGTTATGGAATCTACAATAGCCCTTTGGTCCAACTCATCTATGCCGACCAAGATGTCCCATCTAACCTAGAACATAACCTGTGTTGGGCCCAAAAGAGCCCCATAGATGTTACCTTGCTCCTGAGGAAATGGTCTTGAGCCATTGCAAAAATTGGTGTGCAGGTATTCACACAGTGCTGGTGGCATCTGTAGTACTGAGACCCACTATGTTTGTTGGAATGGTGATACATTTTTGGACAGGATAGTGTGAGACTTGGAAGGTGATGGTGATGGTGTTGCCACGTGGCTTGTCATAGAGTTATAGAGCGTGGAAACAGGCTCTTCGTACCAACTTGCCCACACCACCCAACATGTCCCATCTACACTAGTCCCATCTGCCTGCATTTGGCCCATAATCACTCCAAACCTGTCCTATCCATGTGCCTGTCTAAATGTTTCTTAAACTTTGCAATAGTACTTGCCTCAATTATTTCCTTCGGCAGCTCGTTCTGTACACCCACCACCCTTTGTGTGAAAAAGCTACCCCTCAGATTCCGATAAAATCTCTCCCCCTTCATCTTGATTCCCTTACTCTGAGCAAAAAACTTTATGCTTCTCCCTGACCTATTCCTCTCATGATTTTGTACCCCTCAATAAGATCACCCCTCATCCTCCTGCACTCCAATGAATAGAGTCCCAGCCTGCATAACCTCTCCCTATATCTCAGACCCTCGGGTCTTGGCAACATCCTCGTATATTTTCTCTGCACCCTTTCCAGCTTGACAACATCTTTCATATAACATGGTTCCCAAAACTGAACACAATATTCTAAATGAGGCCTCACCAACGTCTCATACAAGTGCAATATTACCTCCCAACTTCTATACTCATGGATAGATACAAAATGCTGGAGTAACTCAGCGGGATAGGCAGCATCTATGGAGAGAAGGAATGGGCGACGTTTCAGGTCAAGACCCTTCTTCAGATTCATGGCTTGTCTTCCATGTCAGATTTGGGAAGTTCATGCATTCACAAGTTGTAGGAGCAGAATTAGGGCATCCGGCCCATCAAGGCTGCGCCATTCAATCATGGCTGATCTATCTCTCCCTCTTAACCCCATTCTCCTGCCTTCTCCCCATAACCCATGACACCCGTACTATCAATCTCCACCTTAAAATCTCCATTGACTTGGCCTCCACAGCAGTCTGTGGCAATGAATTCCACAGTTTCACCACCTTCTGACTGAAGAAATTCCTCCTCATCTCCTTTTTAAAGGTGCGTCCTTTTATTCTGAGGCTACGGCCTCTAGCCCTGGACTCTATACACTAGTGGAAACATCCTCTCCACAACCACTCTATCCAGGCCTTTCACTATCTAAGTCTAAGAGAACATTCACTCGTTGCTGCTGTTTATAGTTAACTGAATTCAAATATATCTGATGACATGTAAGCTTTTACCCTAGAAAGGGAACTTTAAGGATGGTGGATTGCTGCAAAAATAAAAAAATCCAATTGATTCACGAATATCCCTCAGGCAAAGGAAACTGATGGCTTTATCTTCTCAGACACATGTGTGATTCTATTCCCTGGTTGATTCTATTCCATGGCCTCCGAAATAGCCTAGCAAGCTATTACACTGCGAAAGAAAAGAGATAAGGTGCCCCATCACTATGTTACATTATAAATGTGGCCTTGATAGAATCTGCCTTATCCCGACTACAAGTCAGAACAAAAGAGCATTTCGGATAGGATGCTTGCTCACTACCTGAGCTGGCAATTAGAGCAACTGAGGAAAACGGAAAGGAGTAGGATGGGAAATGATAAGCACGTCGTAGCAGGAAGAGATAGAGAGTACAAATTTAAAAGCAAATCAGTCGATAAGGCTAGAAGTTGCAAAAATAATAATATAAAATATGAAGCTCTTTACTTGAATGTAATTTTGCTTAGCATGCTCTCCAGTCAAATCATACTATACTTGAGTATAATAAAACTGTGCAGAAGTACGTAGGAAAGAACTGCAGACGCTGGTTTACACTGAAGATAGACACAAAATACTGGAGTAACTCAGCGGGTCAGGCAGCAGCTCTGGAGAAAAAGGAATAGGTGACGTTTTGGGTCGAGATCCTTCTTCAGTAAAATAGGTGGTGCAGATAGAAAAATACCAGATTGCAGAATATAGTGTTTAAGCATTGTAGTACAGGTATTAAAAATGAACCCAGAGTGTAAAAATATATAAATAAGGTTTGGTAGTCATTCCAGAGACACGTCGAGGTGTTGGACAGAGATCTTGGCTTGGCATCAAAGTGAGTTGTGAAGGGGACATAAGGACGTCAGGAAGCTCCAAAAGCTGCACGACGATCGACTAGCCCCGACCCGGGGTAGATCGCCCAGCGAGGGGGAGCTGAGTTTCCCCCCCTCCCCGATGCAGGAGCTTGATCGCCCCGACAACGAGGCTCGCCGCCGGCCTCGGGAGTGAGATTGTCCCATCTACGGAAGGTTAGAGGTCGCCCACAGCTGGAGGACAAGGAAGGGAAGAGACTGAACTTTTTCCGCCTTGCATCACAGTGAGGAATGTGGAGGGGTCACTGTGGTGGATGTTAACCTTCAAACCTGAACATCTATGGCGTGTGAGAGGAAACCGGAGCACCCGGAGAACACCCACATGGTCACGGGGAGAACGTACAAACTCCTCACAGACAGCACCCGTAGTCAAGATCGAACACAGGGCGTGGGTGTTGATGGTGGATATGTAGAGGATATTGCCTCGTGGAAGGCCAGTCATTAATGTTCAAAAATAAAGGTTCTCCAATTTATGTAAGAGATTTGTTAAGTTTAGTTAAGTTTCGTTTATTTTAGAGATACAGCTCGGAATCAGGCCCTTCGGCCCACCGAGACCATGCCTACCATCGATCACCCCGCACACACGCACTATCCTACACACGCTAGGGACAATTTACAATTCAATTTAATAAGAGGCACCTCTGGATATTCATGATGTTAATATATTCATAAATAATAAACATGATATTACTATTTATCCAACAGGATTGAAATGTCTCAATTTAAGGTCTACGTCCAAGAGAAAACAACCTCCATGGTATACAATGTTTCCGTGGTATGCATTAATCTTTTCAGCCTGGGACTTAACCCAATGTTTAGTTTAGTTTAGAGATACAGCGCGGAAACAGGCCCTTCGGCCCACCAAGTCAGTACCGACCAGTGATCCCCGCACACTAACACTATCCTACTCACAGGAGGGACAATTTTACCAATGTCAATTAGCCCACAAACCTGTATGTCTTTGGAGTGCGGGAGGAAACTGGAGCATCCGGAGAAAACCCACACAGGTCACGGGGAGAACATACAAACTCCACACAGACAGCACCCGTAGTCAGGGTCGAACCCGAGTCTCGGGCGGTGTAAGGAAACCACTCTACCGCTGCATCACTGTGCCGCTCTATGGGATGAGGCGTTTGATATATTTTCCTTAAATAGCAATGAAAGCAGAGTCTGAATATTTTAAAGTCAGAGGTAGATAGATTCTTGATAACCAAAGAAATGTCAAGTTATGGGCAATGTGGCGTTTATACAATCTGCTCAACTGTGATCTTACCTAACGATGGAGCAGACTCCAGGGGCTGAGTAGCCTTCTCCTTTTACTCATTTATATGGTCGTATTGAGTATAGGAGCAGGGAGGTTCTACTACAGTTGTACAGGGTATTGGTGAGACCACACCTGGAGTATTGTGTACAGTTTTGGTCTCCAAATCTGAGGAAAGGCATTCTTGCCATAGAGGGAGTACAGAGAAGGTTCACCAGACTGATTCCTGGGATGTCAGGACTTTCATATGAAGAAAGACTGGATAGACTCGGCTTGTACTCGCTAGAATTTAGAAGATTGAGGCGGGATCTTATAGAAACTTACAAAATTCTTAAGGGGTTGGACAGGCTAGACGCAGGAAGATTGTTCCCGATGTTGGGGAAGTCCAGGACAAGGGGTCACAGTTTAAGGATAAAGGGGAAATCCTTTAGGACCGAGATGAGAAAAACATTTTTCACACAGAGAGTGGTAAATCTCTGGAACTCTCTGCCACAGAAGGTAGTTGAGGCCAGTTCATTGGCTATATTTAAGAGGGAGTTAGATGTGGCCCTTGTGGCTAAAGGGATCAGGGGTTATGGAGAGAAGGCACGTACAGGATGATCAGCCATGATCATATTGAATGGCGGTGCAGGCTCGAAGGGCCGAATGGCCTGCTCCTGCACCTATTTTCTATGTTTCTATGTTTCTATGTATGATAAAATAATAACCAGGCTAAGATAAACTGACTGTTTATTTATGGAGTGTCAAATCATGCACATTAATTTTCTCCAGAATCATTGTCTGTTAGTCTGTTGGGCAGGCCGAGTGCCAAATTGGATTTTCTTTCTGCAGGCGGTTAGAAATGTTGTTCGGGGAGGAAATAGATTATTCCGATACAGTGGGACAGTTTGAGTCTGTCTCACATGCAGCTCCGACCAGCGACACCATGCAGATAACAGCATCATCTCTCTCTGCCAAGTTAGAAATAACATATTACAACACATAATCTACCCCAGAACTGGTAGCAGGGGGAGAGTTGCTGCCTCACAGTGTCAGACACCAGGGTTCGATCCTAACGACGGATGCTGTCTGTACAGAGTTTGTATGTTCTCCCTGTGACCAGGTGGGTTTCCTCCGGGTGCTCCGGTTTCGACCCACTCACCAAAGATGTACAGGTTTGTAGGCTACTTTGGCTTCAGTTTTTAAAAATTGCAAATTGTCCTTTGTGTGTAGGGTAGTGTTAGTGTACAGGAATCGCTGGCCGTCATGAACTCGGTGGGCCGAAGGGCCCGTTTCCACGCTGTATCTCTAAACTAAACTAAAAAAAATTAAAAGCACTGGCTGTTTCCTTATCAAAGCATTAGACAGTGAAATGTGTCGAACTGTTGCAGGAATCTCATACTTTTACCTTTGATAATGGCCAGAATTGTAAAATATATTTGTACTTCATAACTTCATGTACTTCATCGGAGCAGCACGGTGGCGCAGCAGTAGAGTTGCTGCCTTACAGCACCAGAGACCTGGGTTCGATCCTGACTATGGGTGCTGCCTGTATTGAGTTAGTACGTTCTCCCTGTGACCGTGTGGGCTTTCTCTGGGTGCTCCAGTTTCCTCCCACTTTCCACAGACATGCATGTTCTGTAGGTTAATTGGGCCCTGTAAATTATGTGATAGAACTAGTGTACGAGTGATCGTTGGTCAGCATAGACTAAGTGGGTCGAAGGGCCTATATCTCTAAGCTAAACTCAACTCAACTCAACTATAAACTAAACTAAACTAAAATATGTTAAAGGAAAATAATTTGCTTGTGTGATTGTGATAATAACATTTCTATTTTTTTAAATAGCACCATTTTCTTCTCATTTGCATATGATACAATACAATGATACAATTTATTTGTTGTCATTTGAACCTCATTGAGGTTCAAACGAAATTTGGTTTCTGCAGTCATACACACAAGAAAAAGAATCAAGACACAACATAATTTACACAAACATCCATCACAGTGAATCTCCTCCTCACTGTGATGGAAGGCAAAGTCTTATCTCTCCCCTGCACTCCTCATTCTCCTCCCGATGTCAAGAGTCAAAGCCCTCGGCGGGCAATGGTAAGTAAGTCCCACGGCCATTAAATTCGCGCCGGGCGATGCAAGGCCGCGCTCCGGGTCTTGGTGTTGGAGCCCCCGGCCGGCGCTAGCAAGTCCCACGGCCGTTAAAGCCGCGCCAGGCGATGTAAGGCCCCGCTCCAGGTAATTTTCAACCCCGCAACTCGGGCGGGAGAAGTCGCCGTTGCGGAAGCCCCGAAAAGCGGTCTCCCAGCAGAGACCCGCGGGCTCCCGGTGTTACCGTCCACCAGACCTGCGGTTGGAGCCTCCGAATCGGCCATGGTAAGTAGGTCCGCAGCTCCGCGATTGGAGCCCCAGGTCGTTCCGGTTGGAGGCCGCTCCACGGTGCTAGGGCCCAACGACAACGGAGACCCGACAGAGAAAAGGTCGGGTTCTCCGTGCAGGGATGTCGTACAGGTTTGGCCGTTAATTGGCACGGTATAAGTGTAAATTGTCCCTGGTGTTCATTTGCAGGGATGGCTGGTCGGTGCGGACTGGGTGGGTCGAAGGGCCTGTTTCCACGCTGTATTTCCAAACTAAACTCACTCAGCGTTCCTTCTAACAGTAGATGTTCACCCACTTGTTCCGCAGTTATTATTTCTTGCCTAGGTCTAAGAGCAGCCACTCCACACCTCAACAATGCTCGCGGAAAGGTGACGTGCTCAAATTCTGATTAAAAACCTGGAAGCTTTGCAGTTGTCAAAAGATATAATTGTGAAGTGGAGGCCTTGATCCTAGACATTTCAACTTTCAGCCCACACACTATGCGCAGTCAATGCTCATTCATGTTGACAATGGTCTTTCTCCCTGCTTTTGAGTCATTCTCTCATTGTCAGTACTCAATTGAATGTGATGTTGACGGACCCCGAGATGTTTAACACAGCTCAGTTGTCTAGTTTGTACTGTTGGAAAATGGATAATAAGTGTATGTCAAACCAGGAGTCTCGCCCAATGCCAAGCTATTAACTTGTGGAATTCAACCACGTTAGATCTTTGATCTTCTTTTTAATTTTTAATTTCTATTTATTTATTTATTTATTTATTTGTTTATTTATTTATTTATTTATTTTTATTAGAAGTGCGGTAAGTTACAATAATACACAACACATATGTCTTAATACATTTTTTGTACCGCTTCATTTTTTGAGCTTTAAAAAAAAGATAGAAGTAAAGGAAGTAAGGAAAGTGCGCAAGAGTCGTGAAGGTGCAGGAGAGTGTTGGGAAAAGAAAGCCCCTTAGGAAAGAAGTTAGAGAAGGAAGTAAAGAAAGAAAGTAGACCCGAGAAAAGAAGGAAAAAGAAAGGAGAAACAATCGCTCTATTATAACATTAAACTCCGCAGAAAGGGAACTACCAACCAAGTCCATTTTTGTTGGGGGGGTTTTTTACCCCCCCCGTTGCCAGATCCTGGTACCTTTTATTTATTTATTTATTTATTTATTCATTTTTTAAATTACTATTGCACCTTATGCTTGTAATAGTTCCAAAAACGTAGACCACGTCTTTTGGAAGTGGTCTGCTTTGCATGCTAAGAGGAATCTCATCTCTTCCAAATGTAGTGTTTCAAACATATTTGATATCCACTATTTTATTGTTGGTGTAGGCGCATTTTTCCAGAATCTTTGATCTTCTGATTGTCACTACTCTAGTTGACATGTTTGGTGAGATGATCACAGTGGATCGTGGCGAAAAGCAGTATCGATCAAACTCACGTTCCAGCACACTCCATGGCTCTCTCTCTCACTAGCACACTCCAACTCTCTCTCACTAACACACTCCCCATCCGTCTTATTTGCACACCCCATCTCTCTCTCTCACTGATAGACCAACTCTCTCTCACTGACACACTTAATCTGTCACTAACACTCCATCTCTCTCACTAACACACCCCATCTGCCTCATTCACAGACACACCCCATCTCTCTCTCTCGCTCTCTCTCTCTCTCACACACACACACACGCACACACCTCTCCTTTTCAGAGTCACACTATATTTATCTCACTCATTGACAGTACACTCACACTGGGGTAGACAAAAATGCTGGAGAAACTCAGCGGGTGAGGCAGCATCTCCAGCATTTTTGTCTACCTTCGATTTTCCAGCATCTTCAGTTCCTTCTTAAACACTCACTTCGGGGTCCCTGTTCTCCCTCTCTCCATACACCCACCAGTTCCTGTGCTTACGTTCACATGTCCTGTTAGCTGTATTCCTTTTAAATTTACTCGTTCTGTTTCCCAAACAAACCCTGGAGGCTCATTTCCTGCACTCCCTTTAATCTTATCACTGGGAAAAATAAATATCATTCTTCTTCACAGACTCTGAAGAAGTGTCTCGACCCGAAACATCACCCATTCCTTTTCTCCAGAGATGCTGCCTGTTCCGCTGAGTTACACCAGCTTTTTATGTCTAAAGTTCAGAGAGTGCCTGATTAACTGCGTTTTACTGTATTCTGATTAAGAAACAATAGACAATAGACAATAGACAATAGACAATAGACAATAGACAATAGGTGCAGGAGTAGGCCATTCGGCCCTTTGAGCTAGCACCGCCATTCAATATGATCATGGCTGATCATCCCCAATCAGTATCCCGTTCCTGCCTTCTCTCCATATCCCCAAACTCTGCTATTTTTAAGCCCTATCTAGCTCTCTCTTGAAAGCATCCAGAGAACCTGCCTCCACCGCCCTCTGAGGCAGAGAATTCCCCAGACTCACCACACTCTCTGAGAAAAGGTGTTTCCTCGTCTCCGTTCTAAATGGCTTACTCCTTATGCTTAAACTGTGGCCCCTGGTTCTGGACTCCCCCAACATCGGGAACATGTTTTCTGCCTCCAGCATGTCCAAACCCTTAACAATCTTATATGTTTCAATGAGATATCCTCTCATCCTTCTAAACTCCGGAATGTACAAGCCCAGCTGCTCAAACAGAGGCATGAGTTGGCCAATTGGCCCTTTGATTCTGCTCCACGTATAATAAAATCATGGCTAATCTAATCTAGGCCTCAGCACCATTTTTATCAATTTCTCCCAAATCTCCCATAGTTCCAGAACCAGGGCTCACAGTTTCAGAATAAGGGGTTGGACTGAGATGAGGAAAAAACATTTTCACCCAGAGGGTTGAGAATCTGTGGAAATCTCTGCCACAGAAGGCAGTGGAGGCCAATTCACTGGATGTTTTCAAGAGAGAGAGTTAGATTTGGCTCTTAGGGCTAACGGAATCAAGAGATATAATGGGAGAAAGCAGGAACGGGGTACTGATTTTGGATGATCAGCCATGATCATATTGAATGGCAGTGCTGGCTCGAAAGGCAGAATGGCCTACTCCTGCACCTATTTTCTATGTTTCTATGTTTCAGACTGAATCTTCAGATTGACACATCCATCCTTTTTCTTCAGCGATGCTGCCTGTCCCGCTGAGTTACTCCATCACTTTGTGTTATCTTAGATTCCTTCCTACACAACACTGCAGGGGGTTTGTGGGACCAGGTTTTACTACCTCCCACGGCTAGCGGGAAGGAGGCCTGGGAGTAATAAAGTTTATTCCCTCCTATTGGAAGAATGGTCCCGACCATAAACAACACCTATCCATATTCTCCGTTGAGTTACTCTAACACGTTGTGTCTTTATTTGGTAAACCAACGTCTGAAGAAGGGTCTCGACCTGTAACGTCACCCGTTCCTTCTCTCCAGAGATGCTGCCTGTCCCATTGAGTTACTCCAGCTTTTTGTGTCTATCTTCGGTTTAAACCAGTGTCTGCAGTTTCTTCTCACAATTCTGGATAACCTTCTGTCCCCAATTCTGAACTCTTAGTCTGTCGAAGGGTCCTGACCCATAACGTCACCTATCCCAGTACTCCAGAGATGCTGCCTGACCCATTGAGTTAAATCTCTGTCCCACGGTACGAGCTCATTCCAAGAGTTCTCCCGAGTTTGCCCTGATTCGAACTCGGAGATTTACGGTAATGGTCACTCGTCAGTACTCGGGGCTCTCGTGGACATTTTTCATCATGTTGAAAAATCTTCACCAGTCTTCCCGTGTTTACCTGCCGTTAGCGAGTCTTCCAGAGTACCTGCCGTTAGCGTTACGAGACGTCCCCGAGTTCCAACGTACCCGCTATATTCATTCTCCGTGCTTACCACGAGTTTGACTTTTTTAAAGCTCGGGAGAGCTCTTGGAATGAACTCGGACCGTGGGACAGGGACCGTGGGACAGGGCGTTTACTCTATCACTTTGTGTCGTTATTGGTAAACCAACATCTGCAGTTTCTTGTATCTCCAATTCCGAACTCTTAGTCTGAAGAATGGTCCCGACCTGTAAAGTCACCTATCCGTGTTCTCTAGAGATGCTGCCTGACCTGCTGAGTTACACCAGCACTTTGTGTCCTTTTAAAACATCCGAGGTCAGTTTACACTGAGCAGCTGAGGCATGCACGTCCAGCGAAAGGCATTTTGCAAACTCTTTATCACTGCAGCACATTCAGCCTCATCCCCAAGTGGCCTTTTAAGCCAACAGGCTGTGGTTTAGAGTGGAATTAAATTGATTTCCAGTGGCAGCAACAAGCCAAAAATCTGGACAATGAGTTGCCACTCACGATGTGCTTGGTGACATTTGGACAAGGATCTACTACCCAATATCCCAAATGTCTGTCAGTTCTTTTTAATAAAGAAATGCTGGAACTGATCAAAAACTGCGTGACATTTACTGCAGGACTTTATCCTGCACTAACCGAGCATGCAACAAAAACTTTTCACTGTACCTGTGGGTACAGTGGGGGTTCGGTATTGATGTGGATAGAGAACTGGCTGGCAGACAGGAAGCAAAGAGTAGGAGTAAACTGGTCCTTTTCAGAATGGCAGGCAGTGACTAGTGGGGTACCGCAAGGCTCAGTGCTGGGACCCCAGCTATTTACAATATATATTAATGATCTGGATGAGGGAATTGAATGCAACATCTCCAAGTTTGCGGATGACACGAAGCTGGGGGGCAGTGTTAGCTGTGAGGAGGATGCTAGGAGGCTGCAAGGTGACTTGGATAGGTTGGGTGAGTGGGCAAATGCATGGCAGATGCAATAAAATGTGGATAAATGTGAGGTTATCCATTTTGGTGGCAAGAACAGGAAAGTAGACTGTTATCTGAACGGTGGCCGATTAGGAAAAGGGGAGATGCAACGAGACCTGGGTGTCATGGTACACCAGTCATTGAAAGTAGGCATGCAGGTGCAGCAGGCAGTGAAGAAAGCGAATGGTATGTTAGCATTCATAGCAAAAGGATTTGAGTATAGGAGCAGGGAGGTTCTACTGCAGTTGTACAGTGCCTTGGTGAGACTACACCTGGAGTATTGTGTACACTTTTGGTCTCCTAATCTGAGGAAAGACGTTCTTGCCATAGAGGGAGTGCAGAGAAGGTTCAGCAGAATGATTCCTGGGATGTCAGGACTTTCATATGAAGAAAGACTGGATAGACTCGGCTTGTACTCGCTAGAATTTAGAAGATTGAGAGGGGATCTTATAGAAACTTAAGAGGTTGGACAGGCTAGATGCAGGAAGATTGTTCCCGATGTTGGGGAAGTCCAGATCAAGGGGTCACAGTTTAAGGATAAGGGGAAATCTTTTAGGACCGAGATGAGAAAAACATTTTTCACACAGAGAGTGGTGAATCTCTGGAATTCTCTGCCACAGAAGGTAGTTGAGGCCAGTTCATTGGCTATATTTAAGAGGGAATTAGATGTGGCCCTTGTGGCTAAAGGGATCAGGGGTATGGAGAGAAGGCAGGTACAGGATACTGAGTTGGATGATCAGCCGTGATCATATTGAATGGCGGTGCAGGCTCGAAGGGCCGAATTATAATAATAATATACTTTATTACGGACTCAAGGTCCAGACAAGGGGCAACATTACATTAAAAATGCATTGCATATCAAATATCATAAATACATATAAAATCTTAGTATATCACTTATAAAAACATCATAATTTATATATTTTTTAAACACAATACTTAAGTTAAAAATCCAGATTAAAAGATGATCTATAGCCTACTCCTGCACCTATTTTCTATGTTTCCATGTTTCTATGTTTACCTCGGCTCATGTGACAATCGACTAAACTAAACTAAAGTCTGAAGAAGGTTCTCAACTCGAAACGTCACCTATTCCTTTTCTCCAGAGATGATGCCTGACTTGCTGAGTTACTCCAGCTCTTTCTGTCTATCCTCAGTTTAAACCAGCATCTGCAGTTCCTTCCTACACACTAAGGGTGGCATGGTGGCGCAGCCGTACAGCGATTGCAGTGCTGGAGACCCGGGTTCGATCCCTACAAGGCGCGCTGACTGTACGGAGTTTGTACGTTCTCCCCATGACCGCGTGGGTTTTCTCCGAGATCATCGGTTTACTCCCACACTCCAAAGACGTACAGGTTTGGAGGTTAAAGGGCTTAGTATAGGTATAAATTGTCCCTAGTGTGTAGAGGATAGTGTTAATGTATGGGGATCGATGGTCGGCGTGGACTCGGTGGGCCGAAGGGCCTGTTTCCGCGCTGTGTCTCTAAACTAAGCATAAACTAAAGAAGGGTCACCTATCCATGTTCTCCAGGGATGCTGCCTGACCTGTTGAGTTACTCCAGCACTTTTTTTGTATACCAGCATCTGCAGTTTCTTGTTTCTACATTTGGACTGCTCCACTGCAAAACCCCCTGAAGGAATGCCTACTTTGAAGAAGTTGTCCTCTCTCCAACAGGAGTTTAGTTTAGTTTAGGGATACAGCATGGAAACAGGCCCTTCGGCCCACCGAGTCCGCGCTGACCATTAATTACCCGCACACTAGCTTCATGTTATCCCGCTGTTGAATCCTACACACTAGGGGCAATTTACAGCAGCCAATTAACCTACAAACATGCGCATCTTTGGAATGTGGGATACAGGGAGAGTGTGCGTGTAAGACTTTCTCCCACTGCCTTGCCCGTGTGATTCCTGCTGCTCTCACGCTTCAGCCCGGGAAGGGTCTCAACCTGAAACGTCACCTATCGGTAGCGCAGCGGTAGAGTTGCTGCCTTACAGCGCTTGCAGCGCTAGAGAACCCAGTTCGATCCTGACTGTGGATGCTGTCTGTACGGAGTTTGTACGTTCTCCCCGTGACCTGCGTGGGTTTTCTCCGAGATCTTCGGTTTCCTCCCACACTCCAAAGACGTACAGGTTTGTAGGTTAATTGGCTTCGGTGTATGTGTAAATTGTCCCTATTGTAGGTACGATGGTGTTAATGTGCGGGGATCGCTGGTCGGCGCAGACTCGGTGGGCCGAAGGGCCTGTGTCCGTGATGTATCTCTAAAGTAAAGGACTGTCATATGCTGAGAGAATGGAGCGGCTGGGCTTGTACACTCTGGAGTTTAGAAGGATGAGAGGGCATCTCATTGAAACATACAAGATTGTTAAGGGCTTGGACACCCTAGAGGCAGGAAACATGTTCCCGATGTTGGGGGAGTCCAGAACCAGGGGCCACAGTTTAAGAATAAGGAGTAAGCCATTTAGAACGGAGACGAGGAAACACTTTTTCTCACAGAGAGTGGTGAGTCTGAGGAATTCTCTGCCTCAGAGGGCAGTGGAGGCAGGTTCTCTGGATGCTTTCAAGAGAAAGCTAGATAGGGCTCTTAAACATATCGGAGTCAGGGGATATGGGGAGAAGGCAGGAACGGGGTACTGATTGGGGATGATCATCCATGATCACATTGAATGACGGTGCTGGCTCGAAGGGCCAAATGGCCTACTCCTGCACCTATTGGCTATTGTCTAAACTAAACTATCCATGTTCTCCAAGGTGCTGCTTGACCCACTGAGTTACTCCAGCACTTTGTGCTTTTCCTTTTATTTCCTATCCAATATTCTGATGACTCGCTGCTGCAACTAGTTGCACAAGTCTACACTCTTTTTTTCACAAATGGAAATTTAAAAAAAGCACTCAGAACACATCTTTCATATTTCTCCCTGAGATATGCACAGATTTTTTATTACTGTGGGTTTCAGGGGTTATGGGGGGGAAGGCAGGAGTATGGGGTTGAGAGGGAGAGATAGATCATCCATGATTGAATGGCAGAATAGACTTGATGGGCTGAATTGGCAAATTCTTATAACTATGCATATGCCATGGAAATAACACTAAGCAAATTCAGCACCACACTCTTCATCCTTGACTGCAGAATACTGTTGGTTCTCCGTACAAAATTGGAACAAAGGTCACGATTCTCAATGATAAAATGATAAAACGCATGATAAAACGATAAAACATGCCTTGTTCCTCGTGTGCCTTGAAAGCATATTAAGTCGTTCTTAAAAATTAAGTTTCTCAAGAGGAATAGAAATGCATGCCAATAACAACAAGAACATTTATATTAATGTTCCCGAAATTGAAGGGGGGAAAAAATGAACATTCAATAATATCTGGGTGCAAAGAATAGGATGTCCGTGGTGTTAGAAAAGAAGAAAGCGTAGAAAATAAACATTTTTCTGCCACAGGAAACAAACGCCATCCAAACCACCAAATGCAAGCCTGGCTGTTGGATCTTACCCCATACAAGGTCATAAGGTCAGAAGGAATAAGAGTAGAATTAGGCCATTCGGCCCATCAAATCTACTCCGCCATTCAATCATGGCTGATCTATCTCTCCCTCCGAACCCCATTGTCCTGCCTTCTCCCCATAACCTCTGACACCCGTACTAATCAAGAATGTATATATCTCTGCCTTAAAAAAAATCCACTGATTTGGCCTCCACAGCCGTCTGGCAAAGAATAACACAAATTCGTCACCTTCTGACTGAAGACATTTCTCCTCGTCTCCTTCCTAAAAGAACGTCCTTTAATTCTGTGGCTATGACATCTAGTCCTGGACTCTCCCACCAGTGGAAACATCCTCTCCACATCCACTCTATCCAAGCCTTTCACTATTCTGTATGTTTCAAAGAGGTCCCCCCTTTATTCTTCTAAACTCCAGCGAGTACAGGCCCAGTGCCGTCAAATGCTGAAGGAAGTGTTGATCTGAGAAGGAATTTAGAATGATGTCTGGATGCCAAGAGTTAAGGGCCTGTCCCACGAGCATGCGACCTGCATGCGACAAGCGCGACCTAAAGGGCCGGTCCTACCAGCATGCGACCTGCATGCGGCAAGCGCGAACTAAAGGGTCGGCCTACCAGCATGCGCCTGCATGCGGCAAGCGCAACCTAACGTGGCCGTACGGCCTCGCGGGGCCGGTCCCACTTCGATCGCCGGAGCTAGTCCCAACATCGCGCGGGGCTCCGAAAAACTGACCGTGTTTAAAAATTCCACGCTGCAACGGCCTGCCGGCCCGCAACCGCCTCGATGCCGTGTCACTCATTCGACATCTGCTCGACTACCGGTTCTGGTTTGGTCGCGCTTGCCGCATGCCATACGGCTCAAGCGACCACGTTAGGTCGCGCTTGCCGCATGCAGGTCGCATGCCCGTGGGACAGGCCCTTAAAAGGACAGAGAGTGATGACATTTGCTGCCGTCCTGGATTGTGGAAGGTTCAGTGGTGATCTGGCAGAAGAACTGATCGGGTAGTCAGTGAGAAATTAGTTCTGCTGACTGCAAACATAGCACTGGGGAATTTAGCCTAAGCCCATTAAAGGTTGAAGGTAGAAAACACTCGCACACGCAAAGTTGATGGAAGTTGGGAACACTTCTCACTAATTGATGGTTCGCCTACTGTTAATTTTAGATCTGATATCATTTTAATTTAGAGAAACAGCATAGAAATAGGCCCTTCGGCCCACCAAGCCCATGCCAACCATCGTTCACATTAGTCCTATGTGGTCCCAATTTATCATCCGCTCCCTACACACGAGGGCCAATTCACACCGGGGAGATTAACCCGCAAACTCGCACGTCTTTGGGATGTGGGAGGAAACCGGAGCACCCGGTCACAGAGAGAGTGTGCAAACTCTGCACAGACAGCACCTGAGGTCAGGGTCGAACCTGGGACTCTGGCGCTGTGAGGAAGCAGCTCTACAAGTGTGCCACTGTGCTGTCCAATATAGATAGATTTAATGTGTAGGAAGGAACTGCAGATGCTGGTTTAAACCGAAGATAGACACAAAATGCTGGAGTAACTCAGCGGTATGTACGGCATCTCTGGAGAGAAGGAATGAGTGACGTTTCGGGTCGAGACCCTTCTTCAGACTAATAGCCCTGTCCCACGGTACGAGTTCATTCCAAGAGCTCTCCCGAGTTTAAAAAAAAAATCAAACTCGTGGTAAGCATGGAGAATGAATGTAGCTGGTACGTCGGAGCTCGGGGACGTCTCCTAGCGGCTCGTAACTCTAACGGCAGGTACTCGGGAAGACTCGCAAACAGCAGGTAAGCTCGGGAAGACTGGTGAAGATTTTTCAACATGTTGAAAAATGTCCACGAGAGCCCCGAGTTTCGACGAGCGGCCATTACCGTAAATCTCCGAGTTCGAATCAGGGCAAACGCGGGAGAGCTCTTGGAATGAACTAGCCCCGTGGGACAGGGCCATTAGATTTATTCAGAATTAGATTTAAGTCAGTGAAAACAATTAAGTGCATCAGGGCATGGATCAAGCTTATATCTCAGTACAGTATGGCTCGAGTAATTCATATATAACTCCTGTTTCTCAATTTGCAGTTGCAATGAAACGTTACCCTTTGAAAATAATTCTCAACAGCACCATCTGGTGTGTTTACTCACCGTAGCATTCAACGTCTTCAGTCAATATAATTTGTCTCCATTTGTAACTATTTAAAAAGAACTACTCACACCACTTCCATTGATGTTTAGTTTAGGTTAGCAATACAGAGTGGGAACAGGGCATTTGTGCCACAGAGTCTATGCCAACCAGCTATCACCCATACATTAGTCCTATCCTACGCACTAAGGGAAATTTACAGAAGCCAATTAACCTACAAACCTGCACCCCTTTGGGATGTAAGAGGAAACCGGAGCACCCGGAGGAAAAAACGTGGTCCCAGGGACAATGTGCAAATTCTATTCAGACAGCACCCATACTAAGGATCGAACCCAGGTCTCTGGCAGGAACTCTACCGCTGCGCCACCGTGCCGGGTGGTGGGTATATGGAACGAGTTGCCAGAGGAGGTAGTTGAGGCAGGGACTATAACAACATTTAAAAGACACTTGGACATGAACGTGGATAGGAACGTTTTGGAGGAATATGGGCCAAACGCAGGCAAATGGGACAAGCATTTTGGTCAGCATGGGCTAGTTGGGCCGAATGGTCTGTTTCCGTGCTGAATTACTCTATCATTCTAATTGTGCCGCCCTATGCTGCTGATGTATGAATAAGTGGAAGATAATCACTTGATCTTAGGCTTCAGCAACAACCCATAAAGTCCCAAAACTTCAATCCGTGAGAAGGGCTGACTAGCTTGTGGAAACAGCCACATGTGACCGCAGTCGCACACTGCTACCGAGACACGCAAATCGGAAATTAAGCAGCGGGCTTATAGAATTGTTTACATAAATGCAAGTCGCTTATTACGTAAGTCGGGGAGTGCCTGGAAGTGTATGGTGGGGAAAGTAAGAGAGGGATTTGTTGAACGAGTTTGAAGAAGGGTCTCGACCCGAAACGTCACCCATTCCTTCTCTCCAGAGATGCTGCCTGTCCCGCTGAGTTACTCCAGCATTTTGTGTCTCTTTGATAAGGAAAGCTGGGAGGATGCCAATGAACTCATTGAACAAAGGGAGACCTCCTTGAAACTTACCGAACAGTGAAAGGCCTGGATAGAGTGGATGTGAAAAGGGTGTTTCCACTAGTGAGAGAGTCTAGGACCAGAGGCCATAGTCTCAGAATAAAAGTTTCTTCAATTTCAGAGGGTGGTGAATTTGTAGAATTCATTGCGTCATCAGGCGTCTGTGGAGGCTAAAGGGCCTGTCCCACGAGCAAGCAACTGCATGCGGCAAGCGCGACCAAACCGGAAGCGGAGGCCGCGCGGGGGTCGCGCGGAGGTCAAGTGATCCCCATACAGTGCCAGTCCCACCAGCATGCGCCTGCATGCGGCGAGCGCGACCGAACCGGAAGCGGGGGCCGCGCGGAGGTCGAGTGAGTGACGTGAAGTTCGAGTGAAGTCCGCGGGAAGTTCGCGCGTGACGTACGGCGTCGAGGCGCTGCGTATGCCCGTCGAGGCGGTGTGTACGGCGTCGAGGTGGCTGCGTATGCCCGTCGAGGCGGTGCATACGGCGTCGAGGCGGCTGCGGCCCGGCAGGCCGTTGCCGTGCGGAATATTTGAACAGTGTCAGTTTTTCGAAGCCCCGCACGATGTCGGGACCAGCTCCGCACAACTCCATACGGCTCCGGCGATCGAAGTGGGACCCGCCCCGCGAGGCCGTACGGCTCAAGCGACCACGTTAGGTCGCGCTTGCCGCATGGAGTCACATGCTCGTGGGACAGGCCCTTAAGTCATTGTGTATTTTTAAAGTGGAGATTGACAGATTCTTGGTTAGTACTGGTGTCTTGGTTAGGACGGGTTATGGGGAAAAGGCACGGGAATAGGATTGAGAGGGAAAAATAGATCAGCCAGTATTGAAGGGCGGAGTAGACTTGATGGCCAAATAGCCCAGTTCTGCCCCTAGAACTTATGAACTAATGAACTCTGGAAAGGCCCTGTGGGGCTGAATGGCCTGTTTCGATATTTTAAGCATGTTTGAAGTGTTTTACTAGAGAACCTCTAATGAAAGCAATATAACATTTACCTAGTTTTGTTGATAATTTGTTACCACTGTGCAATGCAAGGAAACGGATCAGTTAGCATAATAAGTTACATAAATCATTGAGACATCTTAATGAAAAATATGGCCTTGCCTGAGTAACTTACACAATTCTATTAGCAGGTTTCATTTTAATAAACTTTTTTACGCAAATTAATTAGAAATGGTATATGGACACACTTATCTGTTTTGTAGTAAATGCCTACTATGTTCTGTGTGCTGAAGCAAAGCAAGAATTTCATTGTCCTATACAGGGACACATGACAATAAACTCACTTGAACTTGAACTTGAAATACTTCCCTGTATATTTTATTCTAATTGGGCTGCCAGAAATATCTGTTTCTTTCATCTGCCATACAATCCATACACCGTGTTACTTGGCTATATCAAAAAAACAATTTGGTCCTCAACAATATATCTAATTTACCTTGATTGCTCCTTAAAGCAAATTAGTCTCTACATATCTCAACGCAATTTGTTCCAGGGTCAGGCGCGAATGTTATAAGAATTCCGTGATTCCTTTTTCCTATATTTTTGAAACACTATTACTATCGGAAAATTAACCCTGAGCTTATGAAATCAACTTTTTCTTGTGAACATTTAGGTCAGCACAGTCCCGTAACTATAGAGGTGATGCCTTACAGCGCCTGAGACCCGGGTTGTACCCTGACTACAGGTGTTGACTGTATGGAGTTTGTTAGTTCTTGCTGTGACCACGTGGGTTTTCTCCAGCTGCTCCGGTTTCCTCCCACACACCAAAGACGTAAAGGTTTGTAGGTTTCATTGGATTCGGTAAAAATTGTCCCTAGTGTATGTAGGTTAGTGTACGGGGTAATCGCTGGTCAGCACATACTTGGCGGGCCGAAGGGCCTGTTTCTGCACTGTATCTCTAAAGCGTAAATTCTAAACCCTACAGAAGACTGAGTCTGAAGAAGGGTCTCGACCCGAAACATTGCCAATTCCTTCTCTCCATAGACGCTGCCTCTCCCGCTGAGTTTCTCCAGCATTTTGTCTCTACCTCAGCTATGAACTGCTATGGACAGTCTTTGATTGCAATAGGGACTGTGGGGTTTTTTTTCACTAGGATTAAGGTTATTAATTTTTTTGACTTATTATATCTGTATATATTGCACTTACCGATATACCGGGTGACCGATGGTTGGCGTGGACCCAGTGGGCAGAAGAAACATGCTGTATCTTTCAATCAATTCAATCAATCAATCTTTCAATCGATGTTGGGAAAAAATGTTGAATGCAATTAATAGATTTATGAAGTTAGTAATCTTCTTTCTGAACTATGGCATTCTCACTTTCAGTGACACCGTTATTCATTCTGAGATTTCAAGGTTGACTTTCAAATTATCAGATGAGCTTCAGGCTTCTCTGTTCGACAGTCCAGCAAAGGCTGCCAGCATTATCAAGGACCCACACCATCCTGGCCACTCACTCATCTCCCCGCTGCCTTCAGGTAGAAGGTACAGGAGCCTGAAATCTGCAACATCCTGGTTCAGGAATCAGCCATCAGGCTATTAAACTCAACTCAAACAAAACTCTGATCATTAATAGCCCATTGCACTTTATCTGTTTATTTATGTGTGTATATATTCAAATCCGTTGTGTATTTATTTATGCCTACTATATCCTGTTGTGCTGAAGCAAAGCAAGAATTTCATTGTCCTATCTGGGACACATGACAATAAACTCTCTTGAATCTCTTGAATCTTGAAAGAGAAAGATTTTAATCAATGACTTGGTGTCTGGACTCTGAGCCGCATCTCCGGACTGATCTGATTGTCTTTTTACACCCCATGAGGTTATCAATTCTTTCTAAATATCTTCATGTTGAAAATATTGAAAACCTGTTGAAATGCGTTTAAAGAATAAATATTATTCATATGACAACTAAAAGGAGGAGTTGAGTACAGGAGCAAAGAGGTCCTTCTGCAGTTGTACAGGGCCCTAGTGAGACCACACCTGGAGTGTTGTGTGCAGTTTTGGTCCCCTAATTTGAGGAAGGACATTCTTGCTACTGAGGGAGTGCAGCGTAGGTGTACAAGATTAATTCCCGGGATGGCGGGACTGTCATATGCTGAGAGAATGGAGTGGCCGGGCTTGTATACTCTGGAGTTTAGAAGGATGAGAGGATATCTTGTTGAAACATATAAGATTATTAAGGGTTTGGACACGCTAGAGGCAGAAAACAAGTTCCCGATGTTGGGGGAGTCCAGTACCAGGGGCCACAGTTTAAGAATAAGGGGTCGCCATTTAGAACGGAGACGAAGAAACACTTTCTCACAGAGAGTGGTGAGTCTGTGGAATTCTCTGCCTCAGAGGGCGGTGGAGGCCGGTTCTCTGGATACTTTCAAGAGAGAGGTAGATTGGGCTCTTAAAGATAGCAGAGTCAAGGGATATGGGGAGAAGGCAGGAACGGGGTACTGATTGGGGATGATCAGCCATGATCACATTGAATGGCGGTGCTAGCTCGAAGGGCCGAATGGCCTACTCCTGCACTTATTGTCTATTGTCTATTGTCTAAAACAAATATTTTATTCAAAATGCATTTAATGGATATAAACGATTTAAAATATTAATTTAAATTAAAATAAGGGAAAACTTCAAACCAATTTCATGCCAGTGATCGTACCCCTCTCTCTGTCCCTCCCCACCCTAGTCGTCATACTAGTTACACTGTCGTCCTGTCTGTATAACTCGTACCTACCCCACTTATACCTACCCCTCAGCCAACAATGGACCATTGTGGACTCCATCTTTTCTTGATCGCCGTTGCTTTCTGCATACCTTTCATTCATTTGTTCTATGTAACATCTACATCTGTCGTTTCACTGTAAAGAATTCCCTCTCCTATTTTAATTAAAGATGTCATTGGAGCAGAATTAGGCCATTCAGCCCATCAAGTCTACTCCACCATTCAATCATGGCTGATTTATCTTTCCCTCTCAACCCCATCCTCCAGCCCCATAACCCCTGACACCCCAACCCCAATCCCTGAATATAAAGACATTGGATGGCACAGAGGCACAGCGGTAGAGTTGCTGCCTTACAGCGCTTACAGTGCCAGAGACGCAGATTCGATCCCGACTATTGGTGCTGTCTGTACGGAGTTTGTACGTTTTCCCCGTGACCATGTGGGTTTTCTACGAGATCCTGGGTTTCCTCCCACACTCCAAAGACGGACAGGTTTGTAGGTTAATTGGCTTGGGTTTATATACTTGGTATAAAGGGCCTGTCCCACGAGCATGCGGCAAGCGCGACCAAACCGGAAGCGGGGGCCGCGCAGAGGTCAAGTGATCCCCGTACAGGGCCTGTCCCACCGACATGCGACTGCATGCGGCGAGCGCAACCAAACCGGAAGCGGGGGACGCGCGGAGGTCGAGTGATCCCGTACGAGTTGGCGTGAAGTTCGAGCGAAGTCCGCGGGAAGTTCGCGCTAGGTGTACACCGTCAAGATGCTGCGTACGGCGTTGAGACGGTGCGTACGCCCGTCGATGCAGTGCGTATGGCCTCAATGCGGCGCAGAATTTTTGAACAGTGTCAGTTTTTCGGAGCCCCGCGCGATGTCGGGACCAGCTCCGCACAACTCCATACGGCTCCGGCGATCGAAGTGGGACCGGCGCCGCGAGGCCGTACGGCTCAAGCGACCACGTTAGGTCGCGCTTGCCGCATGCAGTCACATGCTGGTGGGACAGGCCCTTTAATGTAAATTGTTCCTAGTGTGTGCAGGCTTGTGTTAATGTGTGGAGATCGCTGGTCGGGGCCAAAAGGGTCTGTTTCCGTGCTGTGTCTCTAATCTAGACAATACTAAACTAAACATTTAATTTCCTAATTATACGATTGGGAACGATGAAGTTAGTGAGAAGCAAACTATGAACGTTAGTCAGGAAATTACAGGCAGTCGGCATCGCAAAATGTGGCTTAAAAATACCAATTCCAAATGTGGATAGCATTGTTTTTTTTTCATAAAGTACGTTTGTTTAATTTCATGAAAATATACTTAGGAAATGACTCAAGATGCAGGAAATTAAATTGGGCTGCTTAAAAGAAAATGTTGATAGTTTAACCTAGAATTGACAAATGAAATGTCTTCTTGGAACCATTCACCATACCTAGATCATCCAAACTTTATTGGAAACAGATTCAATTGTTTTCTGACTCACAGCATTACAATTTCCTTCAGAGATGAATGAAAGTTGCAAGGTGTCCCTCCCTAAGCTTGCATTTCAAAAGCGTGATGTACTTCATAATTTGTTGTTCATTGGGGAAGACAAGATTGTAAGATCGTAAGAGCATAAAATGATAAGTGATAAGAGTAGAATTAGGTCCATCAAGTCTACTCCGCCATTCAATCATGGCTGATGTATCTCCATCTCATAACCCCATTCTTCTGCCTTCTCCCCATAACCCTCTGACACCCATACTAATCAAGAATCTGTATATCACTGCCTTAAATATGGATACAAAATTAAAAATATGGAAACTACACACAAAATGCTGGAGTAACTCAGCGGGTGAGGCAGCATCTCTGGAGAAAAGGAATGGGCGACGTTTCGGGTCGAGGTTCTTCTTCAGACTCAACCCGAAACGACGACCATTTCTTTTCTCCAGAGATGCTGCCTCACCCACTGAGTTACTCCAACATTTTGTGTCTACCTTCGATTTAAACCAGCATCTGCAGTTCTTTCTTATAAAATATGGAAATATGGACATTAAAAATGCGAGCTAGGCAGAAAATGTTGAACTCAGCGAGACAGACAGCATCTCTGGAAAGAGGGAATGGGTGACGTTTCAGGTCGAGGCCCATCTTCAGACTTGGGACATAGTCATAGAACAGTACAGCACAGAAACAGGGCCTTTGGCACAACACATCCACACTGACTAAGTTGGTTAACTGAGCTAGCTAATCCATTAAAAACAACATCATCCTATGTTTGAAAGATTATCATATACAATTACAAAGTTGTTGCCAGGACTTGAGGATCTGAGCTACAAGAGGAGATGTTGGACAGGCTAGGACTTTTTTCCTTGGAGCGCAGGAGGCTGAGGGGTGACCTTATAGAAGCGTACAAGATCATGAGGGGAATAGATAAGGTGAGTACACAGAGTCATTTTAGCCAGGATAGGGGAATCAAGAGGACTTACGCCCCTGTCCCACTTAGCAAACCTGAACGGAAACCTCTGGAGACTTTTTGCCCCACCCAAGGTTTCCGTGCGGTTCCCGGAGGTTGCAGGTGGTTGCCGGAGGTTGCAGGTAGTGGAAGCCGGTAGGGAGACTGACAAAGACCTCTGGGAACCGCACGGAAACCTTGGGTGTGGTGCAAAGTCTCCAGAGGATTACGTTCACGTTTCCTAAGTGAGACAGGGGCATTAGGTTTAAGGTGACGGAGGGAAAGATTTTATAGGAACCTGAGGGGTAACCTTCCACTCAAAGGGTGGTGGGTATATGGGTCAATTAGCATCTGTAGAATTGTCTCTAGTGGGATAACATGGAACTACTGTATGGGTGATCGATGGTCATTATGGACTCGGTGTCCCGCAGAGCCTATTTCCTAAACGAAACTAAACTAAAAGACTTGAGACTTTATGTTTTCTCAATAAGAGAGAAGGCCAATAGAGAGAGTACAGAGGAGATTTACTAGAATGTTGCCTGGGTTTCAGCAACTAAGTTACAGAGAAAGGTTGAACAAGTTAGGGCTTTATTCTTTGGAGCGCAGAAGGTTAAGGGGGGACTTGATAGAGGTCTTTAAAATGATGAGAGGGATAGACAGAGTTGACGTGGATAAGCTTTTCCCACTGAGAGTAGGGAAGATTCAAACAAGAGGACATGACTTGAGAATTAAGGGACAGAAGTTTAGGGGTAACATGAGGGGGAACTTCTTTACTCAGAGAGTGGTGGCTGTGTGGAATGAGCTTCCAGTGAAGGTGGTGGAGGCAGGTTCGTTTTTATCCTTTAAAAATAAATTGGATAGTTATATGGACGGGAAAGGAATGGAGGGTTATGGTCTGAACGCAGGTGTATGGGACTAGGGAAGAATACGTGTTCGGCACGGACTAGAAGGGTCGAGGTGGCCTGTTTCCGTGCTGTAATTGTTATATGGTTAAATGGTTATATGGCCAAGAGTAGATATCGTATTTAGATGCTTTTATTTTTGTAAGGAGTAATTGATCCCCCCAGTGGGAAATTAAAAACCAAGTACACTAAGATAAAATAATTGGCGTAATTATATCAGATATTTACACAGAAAGGTGGCTATTTGGCCAATAGTCCATGCATTATCCACCCTAAGCTCAATCCCTCCCATCCTGTAGGCCATACCTCTTCAGGAGGGTATTCAATTGACACAATTTTACACAGCAATTTGTTATGATCTGGAATGCACTGCCTTGGAACCGTGGTAGAAGTAGATTAAAAAGAGTTGCAATGGTGGCGCAGTGGTAGAGTTGCTGCGTTACAGCGCCAGAAACCCGGGTTCGATCTGACTGCGGGCGCTAAGTAGTTTCTACATACTCCCTGTGACCTGCATGGGCTTTCTCCGAGATCTTCAGTCTCTTCCTACACTCCAGAGACGTACAGGTTTGTAGGTTAATTGGTTTTGTATAAAAATTGTAAATTGTCCCTCGTATATGTAGGATAGTGTTAATGTGCGGGGATCGCTGGTCGGCACGGACACGGTGGGCCGAAGGGCCTGTTTCCGCGCTGTATCTTAATTTAGTTTAGTTTGGAGATACAGCTTGGAAACAGGCCCTACGGCCCACCGAGTCCGCACCGACCAGCGGTCCCTGCACATTTACACTGTCCTATATCCTATGGGGTATTCTTACCAAGGGTGTACATTCATAACAAGCCAATTACCCTACAAACCTTTTCTTCATTAAAGTGTGGGGGGAAACCGAAAATCTCGGAGGAAACCCACGCAGGTCACGGGGAGAAAGTGCAAACTCTGTACAGACAAGCACCAGTAGTCAGGATCGAACCCGGGGTCTTAGGTACCATAAGGCTGTAGCTCTATCGCTGTGCCACCGTGTATTTCTAAACTAAAAGTAGTTAAAATGGGGGGGGAAAGATATCCAGAAAGGGCAGGCAAGTGAAAATAATTGATTTGCTCTTTTAAACAATGAATTTTGTTGAATGGATTAATTTGATTCACTTTTGATTTGTGAGTCAAGGATTCTATGATTAATAACGTGTCATCAGGTGGACACAAAAAGCTGGAGTAAGTCAGCGAGACAGGCAGCACCTCTGGAGAGAAGGAATGGGGGACGTTTTGGGCCGAGACACTTCTTCACCAGGTAAACTTGCAAAGGTTGAATGGCAAGTTGCAGAGTTTCTACGTTGCAAACCAAAGATCCTATAGCGGAGCTATAACAGCTCCTCTATAATCTTTGTTGCAAACTATGCCAGTCTCCAAGTCTAAAGTCATATCAGACCAACATCCATCTGATGTTCGTGATGTTATATGAGACAGACACGACTTCCCGATAAACCCACAATGTGGTGACCTTTACTCAAGGACATTTTGCACTCTGTCTGGCTACTTAGAATGAAGGGGAGGTCATTTAAGACTAAGGTGAGAAAAAACTTTTTCACCCAGAGAGTTGTGAATTTGTGGCATTCCCTGCCACAGAGGGCAATGGAGGCCAAATCACTGGATGGATTTAAGAGAGAGTTGGATAGAGCTCTTGGGGCTAGTGGAATCAAGGGATATGGGGAGAAGGCAGGCACGGGTTATTGATTGGGGATGATCAGCCATGATCACAATGAATGGCGGTGCTGGCTCGAAGGGCCGAATGGCCTCCTCTTGCACCTATTTTCTATGTTTCTATGTTTCTACTTGCAGCGATTACTGGAACACGTTTCAATTAACCTATCTAAGGAAACTAGAAAGTAACAAACACTGAACTTCATCATAGCTTGGACCATGATCTTAAGAACAGGTTGCTTCTTGCATAAGTTCATAAATCACAGGAGCAGAATTAGGCCATCCGGCCCATGGAAGAATGAGGGGGGACCTCATTGAAACGCACAGCACAGTGAAAGGCTTGGATAGAGAGGACGTGGAGAGGATGTTTCCACTGGTGAGAGAGTTTAGGACTGGAGGTCATAGCCTCAGAATTAACGGTTGTTCTTTTAGGAAGAAGATAAGGAGGAACTTGGATGATCAGCCATGATCATATTGAATGGCGGTGCAGGCTCGAAGGACCGAATGGCCTACTGCACCTATTTTCTATGTTTCTATGAACTTATTTCGTCAGAGGGTGGTGAATCTGTGGACTTCATTGCCACAGAAGACTGTGGAGGCAAAGTCAGTGGATATATTTAAGGCAAAGATAGATAGATTCTTGATTAGTACGTGTGTCAGAGGTTATGGGGAGAAGGCAGGAGAATGGGGTTTGGAGGGAGAGATAGGTCAACCATGATTGAATGGTGAAGTTGACTTGATGGGCCAAATGGACTAATTCTGCTCCTATCACTTATGATCTTATGGAGTCTACTCCCCCAACTATGATCCCCTACTACAACTTCCATTAAAGATTCTCCTGCATCATAATATCTTTTGCTGGCATAAAATAACCCATGACATCTCTCTGCAAATCCATTCTTTCTTAAATAGAGAGTCTAAAGCTGGTCCTAGTCCTTTGGGTTTAGCCCCACCCGCACCCCATGCAACTGTACCGACCCTTATCACTCCCTGTTCCGCAAGCAAGATTGAAGACAGACCACCATTGCAACCATTAAGGCATAGCATTCATAGAAAGGCTATGAATTGTCACAGTCGGCTGTGGAGACCAAGTCAATGGATAGTTTTAAGAAAGAGATTGGTAGATGCTTGATTAATACGGGCGTCAGGGGTTATGGGGAGAAGGCAGGAGAATGGGGGTTGAGAGGGCGACATAGATAGAAACATAGAAACATAGAAATTAGGTGCAGGAGTAGGCCATTCGGCCCTTCAAGCCTGCACCGCCATTCAATATGATCCTGTACCTGCCCTCTCTCCATACCCCCTGATCCCTTTAGCCACAAGGGCCACATCTAACTCCCTCTTAAATATAGCCAATGAACAGGCCTCAACTACCTTCTGTGGCAGAGAATTCCAGAGATTCACCACTCTCTGTGTGAAAAATGTTTTTCTCATCTCGGTCCTAAAAGATTTCCCCCTTATCCTTAAACTGTGACCCCTTGTTCTGGACTTCCACAACATCGGGAACAATCTTCCTGCATCTAGCCTGTCCAACCCCTTAAGAATTTTGTAAGTTTCTATAAGATCCCCCCTCAGTCTTCTAAATTCTAACGATCAGCCATGATTGAATGGCGGAGTAGACTTGATGGGCCGAATGGCCTAATTCCGCTCCTATAACTTATCAACTTCTGAACATAAAATAAAAAATGAAGCAAGAATTCTGGCACCTACGCCTCCCTTCCTCCTGGTGGTTAGGTGCGGCATTCCAGTAGAGTAATGTTTGATTCCTGGAGAGAATACGGAACACACCAGGCAAACTGCCAGCCCTCGCATCTACAGGATGCCCCTGGACCGTACCCATTACCCAAGCGCAAGCCAAAAAGTAGAGTGATGAGATAGATGTAGAAATAATATTTATACAAGGGCACGCTTGTATTTGCAGTTAATGAAGCAAAAATAAGAAAAGGAAATGAACAATAAAGCATAAATTAGTTTCTTGAAATGTCCAGGAAAGTCTTTTTTTTTTAATTTATTATTTTTTATTATTTTTATTATTAGAAGCAATGTACATAATCTTAATCATGATATGCAACATAATACATTTTGTGTACAACTTTTTTTTTAAATTTTAACCAGTAATAGAAAAAGAGAAAAGAGAAAGAAGAGAAGAATGAAGATAGTAATGATGTGTAGTCCGCAGTAGTTGGCGTTAAATGAATGATGATGGTTAAGTAGACTGCGTGCTTGAAAGTGTGAAAAAAAAAAAAAATGAAAAAAAGGCCCCAAAGAGAAATTAAGAAAACAAAGAAAATAAGTAAAGAATCCAAAGAAGGTAGAGCTAAACAAAAAAGAAAGGGAATGTAGCTAATTCATAACGATTCACACCCATCACCTAGTTCTGAAACAATTACTTATGTCCGGGAAAGTCAACTGCCTTAATTTAGTTTAGAGATACAGTGCGGAAACAGGCCCATAGGGCCACCGAGTCTGCACTGACCAGCCATCCCATATACATTCCTCTAGCTTATTATCAATTGCTATGCATGCCTTATTTAGTCAATGGTTTTGTACTGACCTTTAACTCTTTAAGAGGGAGGATGTAGATCAGTGTCACTCATGTTATGTGTCACTGTGTCACTCAGTGGCTCCGCCCACTGATTTAATAGAAAGCCTCCTTTCCCTTTCTTCCCCAGTCTCGAGGTGTCTTAAGATGGAGTTACCTATGCTGTATTGCTAATAAAGGTCTTTGGGTCTTAATCACTGTACATGATTTAAGTCATTCTAACACACTATCCTACACACACCAGGGACAATTTGCATTTAAACCAAGCCAATTAACCTACAAATCTGTACATCTTTAGAGTGTGGGAGGAAACCGATGATATCGGAGAAAACCCACGTGGTCATGGTGAGGACGTACAAACTCTTAGAATAAATACAAATTCTTAGAATAAATGGTAGGTCATTTAAGACTGAGGTGAGAAAAAACGTTTTCACCCAGAGAGTTGTGAATTTATGGAGTTCCCTGCCACAGAGGGCAGTGGAGGCCAAATCACTGGATGGATTTAAGAGAGAGTTAGATACCGCTCTAGGGGCTAGTGGAGTCAAGGGATATGGGGAGAAGGCAGGCACGGGTTATTGATAGGGGAAGATCAGCCGTGATCACAATGAATGGCGCTGCTGACTCGAAGGGCCGAATGGCCTCCTCCTGCACCTATTTTCTATGTTTCTATGTAACTCCGTACAGACAGCACCCGTAGTCGGGATCGAACCCAGTCTGAGGCATTGTGAGGCGGCAGCTCTACCGCTACACCTCCGTGCCGCCTTTAAGAAAGGTGTCTATGTGAGGATGTGGACAAGATTGCAGAAAAGTATATTTAGAAAATGGAAAAACAATTCAAGGTCAAATAGTAATTTTGGACCCAAGTGAAACTTCCTGTATTTCAGGAAATCCCTAAGAAATTATATTTTTTTGGAAAAAAATTGACCTTAGAAATCAATCATCTGTACTCTGATGAAGTAAACATAACATCATTTTCATGGAACTGAGCAGATATCCCAGCAGCTGACATTTATTGCAGAAACGGCCTTTTGTTGTGGCAATATTTCACTTCCAAGATGATTTTCAATATGAAATATGTCAAAACTAGCTAGTGGATAAACTAGATGTGAATTTAAGTCACGCCGTACTTAGATGCAGGAAATTATGAAGATCTGTACACCCAATGACATGTTCAAATCATGCAGTCCCTGCTGTAATGTAGAAAACACAGCAATCTGTTTGTACAAAACTAAAATGGTAATGGCCAGGAGATGATCTGTTTTAGAGGTAGTGCTCGACAGCTAAGTAATACCTCAGACACAAAATACCAGTTATATAGAACATAGAACATGGAACCGTACAGACACAAAATGCTGGAGTAACTCAGCGGGACAGGCAACTTCTCTGGATAGAGGGATGACATTTCGGGTCGAGACCCTTCTTCTGAAAAAGGGACTCGACCCAAAACATCACCCATTCCTTCTATCCAGAGATGCTGCCTGTCCCTCTGAGTTACGCCAGCATTTTGTGCCAATCTTTAGCATAAACCAGTATCTGCAGTTCCTTCCTACGCATGGAATGACACAATGTCTGTGCCGAACATGATGCTAAAACCAACTCTTATTTGCTTGTACATAATCCTTACCGCTCTTATTACCGGATAGTGAAAGGCCTGGATAGAGTGGATGTGGAGAGTAGGTTTCCACTAGTGGGAGAGTCGCGGGCCAGAGGCCATAGCCTCAGAATTAAAGGACGTTCCTTTAGGAAAGAGATGAGGAGGAATTTCTTTAGAGGGCGGTGAATCTGTGGAATTTATTACCACAGAAGGCTGTGGAGGCCGTCAAGTCAAAAATATTTTTAAGGCAGAGATGGATAGATTCTTGATTAGTACGGATGTCAGGGGTTATGGGGAGAAGGCAGGAAGAATAGAATTAGGAGAGGTAGATCAGTCTACTTGAATGGTGGAATAGGCTTAATGGGCTGAATGGCCCAATTCTGCTCAAATCACTTACGAACGTGTTTAGATCATAGAACTTGGAACTGCACAGCACCGTAACAATGTCTGTGCCGGATGTGATACTAAGACCAACTCTTATCTGCCTGCACATAATCCATATCCCTCCATTCCCTGGTACAGACAGGTGCCCATCCATAAGCCTCCTAAATGCCACTATCGTATCTGCCTCAACCACCACCACTGTGACGCGTTCTGGACACCCACTACCTTCTGTGTAAAAATCCTGCCCCCACACAAAGAACATAGCACAGTACAGCACAGGAACGGGCCCTTCGGCCCACAATATTCGTGCCGAACATGATGGCAAGTTCTACTGCTCATCTACCTGCACGTGATCCACATCCCTCTATTCTCTACACTTCCACGTGCCTATCTAAATATCTCTTAAATGCCACTCTCATATCTGCCTCCTTTAAATTATGCCCCTTTCATCTTAAAACTATGCCCCCTAATATTTGATATTTCTATCCAGGGAAAAAGAGTCCAACTGTCTGCCTACCCTATCTATCGACTATCTACCTCTTAGGAGACCCTCAGACTATCTTTGATCAGACTTTATCTTGCACTAAAAGTCATTCAGGTTGCTCCCTTTATCGTGTATCTGTACACCGTGGAAGGCTCGATTGTAATCAAGTACAGTATTGTCTTTCCACTGACTGGTTAGCACGCAACAAAAGCTTTTCACTGTGCCTCAAACTCAAATTCAACTATGTTCTTCCAAATTGAATGGTGTATTTTCCTTGCACCTATCCAAGAGAGAGGACAGCCTCAACTGTCCCGTAGAAATTACTCCAACTCTAAAGGTTGAGAGCAATCCTTCAGAAACACACTAAGGACCAGCCTAGATTATCATCTTCAAGTTTCCAGAGGGGAAAATTAGTTTCATTTAGTTTAGAGATACAGTGCGAAAACGGGCCCTTCTGCCCACCGAGTTCGCACCGGCCAGCTATCCCCGCACATTAACACTATCCTACACACATGGGATCATTTACACATACACCAAACCAATTCATCTACTAACCTGTACGCTTTTCGAGTGTGGGAGAAAACCGAAGATTTCGGGGAAAAACCCACGCGGTCACGGAGAGAATGCACACACTCCGTACAGATAGCACCCGCTGTTGGGATCGTACCCGGGTCTTCGGCTCTGCAAGCGCTGTAAGGCAGCAACTCTACCGCTGCGCCACTTGGGCTGCAAAATAAAAGTAGAAAATGCTCACCAGGTCAGGCAGCATCCGGAGAGGAGACATTTTAAGTTCTGCTCACCTGAAGTGTTAATGGAAAACATATGAAGACCACTCTTGCCTCCAACCCCATCATGGTCAGCTGCAGGAGGCGAACCTGGGACCCAGCGGCAGTCGGGCAAGGAGAGGGACATTGTTTCGCAGGCCGAGCCGATCGAGGGCAACGGAGGAGACCCAGCAGCAGCCTGGGGCTGACCTGGATCAGGGGCACTCCAGTACATCCACAACAGGACTTTGGAATTTGGACTTTGGACTTTTTCTTTTGGAAATGGTGCAAAAATATAACAACTTGTGCAGGTGTGAGCTATGCAAAAATAATTTCGCTGTGCAATGACTACGTGACAATACAGAACCATTGCACCAGTGAACATGCTGTAATTTGAAACAAAAACAGAAAATGCTGGATGAACTCAAACAGACCGATCCTTCCCTGACTTGAAATATTGACTGCTTTCTTTTTCGACAAACGCTGCTTGACTTTCTCACCATAAATGCGATTTCTGTTTTAGTTTAGTTTGGTTTAGTACCATCATTTCAGCCTCAGATTTTTTCACACAAAAGGTGGTGTGTGCATGGAACAAGCTGCCAGAGGAGGTAGTTGAGGCTGGGACTATCCCATTGTTTAAGAAACAGTTCGACAGGTACATGGATAGGACAGGTTTGGAGGGATATGGACCAAACACAGGCAGGTGAGACTAGTGTTATATGGGACATGTTGGCCAGTGTGGGCAAGTTGGGCCGAAGGGCCTGTTTCCATGCCGTATCACGCTATGACGATGACTCTATTGGATATGTGACAAAGTCAACAACATGCGAGGATTGATGAATATTGGTAATGCAAACCAGCTGAGATTAGTGGCACAAGGGCAGCGAGCTCCAATTATATGCTGGGCCCACCGTCCCCTGAGGCCTGGTGGGTGGACAAGCTTGTCACTGTTAACCATGTTTTTGTCAATGATGTTCGTGCCGTCTGTCTCTTGGATGAAAAGCTCTCACCTGAGATTTATCTCCCGTTGACATTCCCCGCATTGTCATGTCGATGGCAATTATGCACAATCATGAAAAGGGAATTAAAGTTGATTTGGCAGAGGAAGGGGATGAAAAACAATTTCATTAATTGGTTGGAAGTACTGCAGGAAGGATAACATGAAACGCCGTATGTCCTGGCTAATCACACCTTGCATGTGCAGATTATTATGATATTAAAAGTCATCAGCAAAAAAATGATTGCCACATACATTAGGATTCAAAATTCTTGAGTTGGTAAGGAGGCAAATAATAGCTCAGGACTAATGGCATGGAGGTGTAGCGGTAGAGTTGCTGCCTTACAGCAGCTGAGACACGGGTCCGATCCGAACTACGGGTGCTGTCTGTATGGAGTTTGCACGTTCTCTCCTCGACCGCATGGGTTTTCTCTGGGTGCTCCAGATTCCACCCACACTCCAAAGATGTACAGATTTATAGGTTAATTGGCTACGGCAAAATTGTAAATTGGCCCTAGTGTGTAGGATAGTGAACAAGGCGAACGCTGGTCAGCGTGGACTCGGTGGGCCGAAGGGCCTGTTTCCACACTGTATCTCTAAATTAAAGTCTGAAGACTCCTTCTGAATCTGTCATAGATGGTTGAAGGCCAGGGGTTTCATCATGATTTCATCCAATGACTTCAAGTCAACATGTTCAAGTAAAGGACACAGGGCTTCATTGAAGAGGCATTAAAAAGGCAATGATGTCTATTTGTTCCTTCGTACATTATTTGACTAATTTTGCTCATTTGTTAAATGGAAGTGGATGGAAAATGAAAAAAATAGATTGTATAAAAAGTGTATCTGTTAACATTAAGGTCTGAAATTTCTATGATATAGCAACATCTCTGCAGGACAGGGATAGACAATGTTTCAGGCTGAAGAAGGGTTCCCACTGGAAACGTCGCTTATCCTAGTCCTCCAGAGATGTTGCCTGACCCGCTGAATTACTCCAGCACTTGGTGTTTTGTGCAAGATTCCAGCATCTGCTGTTTCTTGTGTCCCTAATGTTAACGACTGACAGAGTGGCCTTGATGAAACCTGCCCACCAAGAGTCTGATGAAGGGTCTCGACCCAAAACGTCGCCCATTTCTTTTCTCCAGAGATACAGTCTGACCCGCTGAGATACTCCAGCTTTTTGTGTCTATCTTTGGTTTAAACCAGAACCTGTAGTTCCTTCCTACACCAAGCTCTGGTAGTTTTGTAAAATGGATACCACACCTTGCGTCGTGTTGTGTCTGAGTTCCATCAAAATCAAAAACCTTTATCAAGAATTAAACAAGGTTTCACTTCAAAACAAAAACTATTACAAAAGGCATCATAATCCTTAAAGGCCTGTCCCACACGTACCAGGTAACTGAAACATTTGCGGCGTGATGCGGCGTGATGCGGCGTGATGCGGCGTGATGACGTATTGACGCACGCTGTTTTTCAAGTGTCGCAACATTTTTTTTGTCGCCGCTGGATTTTGAAATCTTTTGGCGACACTGATATGACGCCGAAAAAAACGCCAAGTGGGACAGGCCCTTAAAGGAAATTTACATATCTTATGGTCGGTGCTAAACCTTTCAAAGCAATTATGTTATTTAGTTTAGGGTACACAAAAATGCTGGAGAAACTCAGCGGGTGCAGCAGCATCTATGGAGCGAAGGAGATAAGCAACTTTTCGGGCCGAAACCCTTCTTTAGAGTCTGATCCTATTTCTTTCGTTCCATAGATGCTGCTGCACCCGCTGAGTTTCTCCAGCATTTTTGTGTACATTCGATTTTCCAGCATCTGCAGTTCCTTCTTAAACATGTTATTTAGTTTAGTTTAGTTTAGAGATACTGTGCGGAAACAGGCCTTTCGGCCCAACGAGTCTGTGCCGACCAGCGATCCCCGCACATCAACATTTTCCTACACACACTATGGACAATATACAGTTTTACCAAAAAAAAATGAACTTACAAACCTGTACGTCTTTGGAGTGGGGAAGGAAACCGGAGCACTTGAGGCAAACCTGTGCAAGTCATGGGGAGGATGTACAAACTCTGTACATGAGCACCCGTAGTCAGGATCGAACCCGGCTCTCTGACGCTGTGAGGCAGCAACTCCACCACTGCACCACCGTGCCGCACAGACATTCAGGCACTATACTCAGAGCCCCCCAGATATAAAAATAGCATGATTTTTCATAAATCTCTTGATTTAGATGAGGCAATTAAAATGAGTAAAAACACACTTGGCATATGTCACTTATCATCTACTGCCAATGCCTTCAATGGAGGTTCCCTCTTGTACAGAGTCAATTGACGAAAAGCGGGAAATTGGGTGTGCTGATGGGACTTTGACTTCAGTTTTCACTTTAACAATTGGAACAGCAAGAGAACTGTACATGTGTTGCCAAAATGGTAAAACAGTCACAGGTTTGGAGGAAACCCTGACTGTTCAATAATGGCTCACATGCTTGGAAACTGATTCAAGATTATGGTTGCTTGTGAAGCAATAGAAGTTGTGCGGTTTAGTCACAAATGCTGTTAGCAGTCATCAACTTCACTTATATACGTAACTAAACTGTGTACAATTTTGACCTCAGCCCTTGCATTTAGCCAACTCCTTTCTGATTCATCCCCATTATCCCCAGCCCCAAGAGTACACTTACAATTGAATTTAGACTAGAGCGTTTCTCTGTTAGATTTTAAATATAGTTCTTCTACTTTTCCCTATTGCGGTGACTCATCAAGGCATTCAGTTATCAAATTTCTTTTTTTCCGCATAATCAGTCCTAATGAAAAACAACTAAGTTCTAGATGCTGGAGAAATGAATTCAAAACGAAATATAGAAACACTCAGCAAGTCAGGTAACATAATGGAGTTAATATGTAGGAAGGAACTGCAGATGCTGGTTTATACCAAAGATAGACACAAAAAGCTGGAGTAACTCAGCGGGTCAGGCAGCATCTCCAGAGAGAAGGAATGGGTGATGTTTCGGGTTGGGCGGGGTCTTAAGAAGAGTCTCGACCCGAAACGTCATTAATTCCTGTTCTCCAGAGATGCTGCCTGACCCGCTCTGTTACTCGAGCCATTTGTGTCTATAATGGAGAATGTTCCATTTTGAAGGCCCTTTGTCAGAACTGGAAGATAGAGAGAGCAGAGAGGATGGAGGGAGGGAAGGATAGGATGAAGGGAGAAGGAAGGAACTACAGATGCTATTTTTAAAAAAAGACTCGGAGAGCTGGAGTGACTCAGCAGGTCAGGAAGCATCTCTGGAGAACGTGGATAGGTGCCGTTTCGGGTCGAGACCCTTCTTCGGACTGTGATCTGACCCAGTATGAAGAAGGGTCCCAATCTGAAACATTATCTATCCATACTGCAGATAGACATAAAAAGCTGGAGTAACTCAGTGGTAAACGCAAAATGCTGGAGTAACTCAGTGGGTCAGACAGCATCTCTGGAGAAAAGGAATAGGTGATGTTTTGGGTCGAGACACTTCTTCAGACTGAGAGTCAGAGGGAAACGAGAGATATAGACGATGCTATATAGAGATATACAGCAAATGAATAACAGAAATGCCAAAAAGTAATGATGATAAAGGAAACAGGCCATTGCCAACTGTGGGCTGAGTGAAAATGAGCTACAGACAATGAAACACCAGGAGGATATTGAAACTAGTACAATGACATGGGTGGGGGAGGGATATCTCTCATTTCCGACTCAGTCTGAAGAAGGGGCTCGACCCGAAACGTCACCCATCCCTTTTCTCCAGAGATGCTGCCTGACCCGTTGCGTTACTCTAGCTTTTTGTGTTTATCTTTGGTTTAAACAAATATCTGCAGCCCCTTGTGTAGGAAGCTGGAGTAACTCAGCGGGACAGGCAGCATCTCTGGAGAGAAGGAATGGGTGATGTTTTGGGTCGCGACCTCCAGCTTTTTGTGTCTATCTGCAGTTCCTTCCTTCACATTACCTCTGCATGTTCTCTTGAGATTCTGCCTGACTCGCTGTGTTACTCCAGCTATCAGTATCTTATTAAAGGATGAAAGGAGTATCTCCAATAGTGTGTGGCCAGGGCCATTGTGGAGATAGAATTATTGATGCAGCCAACTGGTTGAGAGTTAAACGAGGACAATGAGAAAACACCGACATAGAAACGAGCAAAAACCCTGTGAAATGCAGAGTTTAAAAAACACCATTCAGGCAATTTCCGAGAACCGACCATTCGGTATCTGAGAGGGGGAGGTCAGGGGGGGATGGTGAACACATGGCAGGGATGGGGGTTGGGGCCGGAGGAAGGAAGGTGAGTGGACTGAGGCCCAGGCGATGTCTGATGGGGGGGTGGTGGGTGGTCAGGGGGTAGGGGGTTATGAGGACTGTAGTGTGGGTGAGGAAGAGCTGGGGTCACATAGTTTGAGGGGATTGGGGAAGACCCAGTGGAACAGCCACTGAGGTTACCAGGGTTGGGGGCTAGTACTAGGACCCAGCGCAGTCAAACCCGGGGTCGTGGGAATCTGCAACGTGGAAACAGAGTCACCAACGGTAGGTTTTGTAACAACGCCACTATGTCAAAAGTTTTATACACCTTGGTGGAGCGGGCAGAGGCTCCCCTAGATCTCAAGGCCCTAAGCTTAAGCTTGTCTAGCTTATACGTAAATCCGGCCCTGGTTTTGAGATACAACATGTAAACAGGTCCTTCAGCCCACACAGTCCATGCTGACCATCAACCACCCCTACACACTAGTTCCATGTTATCCCACTTTCACATCTACTCCACGTATATTAGGGACAATTTACAGAGGGCCAACTAACCTACAAATCCGCACGTCTTTGGGATGCGGGAGTAAGCCGAAGCACCAGGTAGATTAAATCTATCAAGTTATTAAGTTGTGCTAAACAATAAAATGTTGTTTTGATGGACCCTTATCATTATTGTACTGTACAACATCTGGCAATGCACCATCAATACACAATAACTTGACCATCGCAATGATAAATGAGCATGCTGCCTGCTCATTAACATTGTTGCTTCAGGGATAAGAGAAGAATGATGTGCAAGGCACAGGAAGACACATCTTTGGACTAAGTGGTGGGACATTTACTGTCTAGCCAAGCTGGAAGCTGGGATTTAAGTTCATCAGAAGCAAAAGGGTTGCTACAAAGAGGGGAAAATATTTAATAAAAACCAGACTGACAAATAGAGAGGGTTTTGTAACTCTGACTTTTCCCTTACTTTTCCAATGGACCTCAAGCTGTTTTGTAATCTTAATCATTTACTAAAGTAACACAACTGTTTTGAACCTCAATATGACACACTGTGAGTTTAGCTCATTGAACGAAAAGTCACCATTACAGGATTGCACAGAGAAGGTTCACCAGACTGATTCATGGGATGTCAGGACTTTCATATGAAGAAAGACTGGATAGACTCGGCTTGTACTCGCTAGAATTCAGAAGATTGAGGGGGGATCTTATAGAAACTTACAAAATTCTTAAGGGGTTGGACAGGCTAGATGCAGGAAGATTGTTCCCGATGTTGGGGAACTCCAGGACAAGGGGTCACAGCTTAAGGATAAAGGGGAAATCCTTTAGGACCGAGATGAGAAAAACATTTTTCACAGAGAGTGGTGAATCTCTGGAATTCTCTGCCACAGAAGGTAGTTGAGGCCAGTTCGTTGGCTGTATTTAAGAGGGAGTTAGATGTGGCCCTTGTGGCTAAAGGGATCAGGGTGTATGGAGAGAAGGCAGGTACAGGATACTGAGTTGGATGATCAGCCATGATCATATTGAGTGTCGGTGCAGGCTCGAAGGGCCGAATGGCCTACTCCTGCGCCTATTTTCTATGTTTCTATGTCTGTGGTTCTCAACCAATTGTTTAATACTTAGATGACATGCTTTTTAATCAGCTTATTGGATGGAAGCGCAACGCTGTCAAGGATTTTGGGAATAAATGATCTTACTTTGATTGTTTGCAAACATATCAAAATTAAAATCTTTATGGAATGTATGTTTAGACAGTTGAAGCTTCCAAGCAACACGTACAAAGCCAACATTTTAAATCAACATTAAATTGACAAATGGGCCTGTGAGAAGTTCAAGATAAATCACTCACACAAATATTATGTAGGAAGAAAGAACTGCAGATGCTGAATTATGCCAAACACAGGCACAGAAGGTGTCAGGGGTTATGGGGAGGAGGCAGGAGAATGGAGTTAGGAATGGAGTCAAGGCGCCAAGCATCAGATGGGCAATCGACACTTGATGTTGGAGCATTGGGGAGAAGGCAGGAGAATGGGGTTGAGAGGGAAAGATAGATCACCATGTTTGAATGACAGAGTAGACTTGATGGGCTGAATGGCCTAAATCTGCTCCTAATACTTATGAACTCATGAGAGTGCTGGAGTAACTCAATGGGTCAGGCAGCATCTCTGGAGAAAAGGGATGTGTGATGTTTTGCGTCGGGACTTTTCTTTTAACACTTGTTCAAGTCAGTGTATTCCTAAACAATCTCGCTGACTAAATGGAGCAGTGCCTTCTTTCCCATAGCCAAGCATATTGGCATCGAGCCCTGACACATAGAAGGTGTCCACCTAATATTCTGTCCCAAAACAAACAGTAACTGGAGCATGGTTTCTTCCCTGTCTTATTTTGCCCTCTTCCAAGAGACAATCGTCGATAAATGATTGCCTCTAATGTCTGCGGGGTCTCTGTTGTGTGCCAAAGTCATCCATCAAGAGGAGCGGTCAGCTAGATAAATCCTCAGAGTGCTACACAGTGATGCAGCTGGTAGAGCTGCTGACTCACAGCGCCAGAGACCCTGGTTCGATCCTGACCTTGGGTGCAGTCCGTGTGGACTTTGCACATTCACCCTGTGTCCATGTGCGTTTTCTCCCACATCCCAAAGATGTCTGTAAGTTATCCGGCCTCTGTAAAAATTGCCCCTAATGTGTAGGAAGTAGATGAGAAAGTGGGGTAACACAGGCCTAGTGTGAACAGGTGATCGATAGTGGGTGTGGATTCCACGGGCTAAACTGCCTCTTTGCATGCTGTATCTCTAAACTAAACTTAACTATATGGGGTGCAGTGGCAGAGCTGCTGCCTAACAGCACCAGATACCCGGGTTCAATCCTGACTAGGTTGCTGGCTGTGTGGAGTTTGCATGTTCTCCCCATGACCGCATGGGTTTTCTTTGGGTGCTCCAGTTTCCTCCCACACTCCAAGGACGTGCATGTTAAATTGGCTTCGGTAAAATTGTAAATTGTAAACAGTGTGTAGGATAATGTTAGTGTACGGGGTGATCGCTGGTCGGCACGGATTCAGTGGGCCAAAGGGCCTGTTTCCGAGCTGTATCTCTAAACTAAAGGAAATTCAATTGTCCTAGCTCTCAGCTGATGAAGGCTTTCTCTTCAATAAACTGTAGGATGAAACTCTCAAGTCTTAGTTACTAGTGTCAGCAAAATATCTTACAACAGAAAAATCATTACTTTGTGAGGTAATGTTGTCATGACAGAATCTTATCTCTCATTATTGATAAACTGTCTACATTTTTTAGGCCTAACGCCCACTGCATCTTAAACTAGTTAGAGTCTAACTCTTCACAGCAAGCTCATTCCCCTCATGTGTGACCCAACAAATGTTCCTCAAAGAGCCCATTTGAGAACACTTGCATTTAAGTAATGTGAAAGATATTTAGGACCATAATAGAAACATAGAAACATTTTAACATAGAAACATAGAAAATAGGTGCAGGAGTAGGCCATTCGGCCCTTTGAGCCTGCACCGCCATTCAATATGATCATGGCTGATCATCCAACTCAGTATCCTGTACCTGCCTTCTCTCCATAAATCATAAAAGGTAGCCTGGTCACTCATTGAGGTCACGTCAAGAGAGTCAAGAGTGTGTCCCAGACAGAACAATGAAATTCTTACTAAAGATAGACACAAAAACCTGGAGTAACTCAGTGGGACAGGCAGTATCTCTGGAGAGAAGGAATGGGTGATATGTCTGGTCGAGTAGAAGAAGATCAGTCTGAAGAAAGATCTCGACCCGAAACGTCACCCATTCCTTCTCTCCAGAGATGCTGCCTGTCCCGCTGAATTACTCCAGCTTTTTGTGTCTATCTTTGGTTTAAACCAGCATCTGCAGTTCCTTCCTACACACAATGAAATTCTTACTTAAGGGGCTGTCCCACCGTGGCGACTCATACTAGCAGCATGGTCGATACGAGGTCCTAGGAGGTCTTTGTAACTCTCCTTCACGCTTGAGAGTAGTCCCCGCGTAGTCGAGGCCTCAGCTAGGTCACGGCGTATTTTTCAACATGCTGAAAAATGCCCGTGAGTAAAAAAAGGTCGCCATGGAAAAGATCGATAATTTTTTCTACTCTTAGGTTTAGTCGAAGTAGGTCGTAGTAGGTCGGCATGTTATTTGAAGTAATCGAGGGTAGTCGAAGGTAGTCGTAGAAAGTCTTCAACATAGTCGGAGGGAGGTCGAAGAAGATCGAAGGAGGTCATCTTCACTTCACTATTCGGTATCCAATTTTCCCGAAGCTAGTCGTAGCTAGTCGAAGCTAGTCTTCAACATAGTCGAAGGGAGGTCGAGAGATCGAAGGAGGTCGTCTTCACTCTCCACTATTTGGTGTCCAATTTTCCCGAAGCTAGTCTTCGACATAGTTGAAGGAGGTCTTCAACATGACACTTTTTCAAACTCTCCTAAACTCTTCTAAACTCGCCAATTAGGTCGCCGCAGTGCGACAGCCCCTTTAGACAATAGACAATAGACAATAGGTGCAGGAGTCAGCCATTCGGCCCTTCGAGCCAGCACCGCCATTCAATGTGATCATGGCAGCACAACAAAATATGTAAACATAGTACACTGTAAACAATATAACAAACAAACGTAAACAAAGTTCAGGTCTGAAGGGCACAATATTCTCCTCAATATTTCACACTCAGTCGCCTCATGGTCTCTTGTGAAACTGCAGCAAAAACTCTAACATCAGAGTGAAGTTTGGTAATCATTCCTTTCCTACGTGTACCTAAGATCTTATTTCAACAACTAAACCACATCCTAGCATTCTCACAAAACTGAGCAATAATTTGCTCCAAGCAACTCGATCCACCAATACTGCTGAGATTCTTCTAACAAAAACATATGAGTGACAGTCATTATAAGTTCATGTCATAGGAGCAGAATAAGGTCATTCGGCCCATCAAGTCTACTCCATCATTCAAAAATGGCTGATCTATCTCTCCCTCTCAAACCCATTCCCCTACCTTCTCGCCAATGCTCCAACATTATGTTGATTGCCCATCTGATGCTTGGCACCTTACCAGTATTCACAATATGAAACTTTTCAGGAGAAGCCATGAACTGCAGATGCTGGTTTACAGAAAAAGACAAAAAGTGCTGGTGCAACTCAATGGGTCAGGCAATGTCTCTGGAGAACATGGATAGGTGACCTTTCAGATCAGGACCCTTCTTCAGACTGGGTCAAATAAGGTGCCTGTTCATGTCCAGAGCTGCTGCCTGACCCTGAGTTACTCCAGCACTTTGTGTCTTTTATTAGATCTTTTATACTTCAAAGGTACGTCAGTTCCCTGCGCTTCCTGTTGGATCAGACTTGTCATGAAGTCACTATGCTATTATTGGACTTCCAAACGAAAGCCTACCTCTATAGTGGATCACCATTATAGGTTAGTTGGAAGGTTGACACAAAGTGGAGCAGTAACTCAGCAGTTCAGGCAGCATCTCTGGAAGAAAAAGGATGGGTGATGTTTTGGGTCAGAGCCATTCTTCAGACTGAAAATAGGGGGGAGGGAAGTGGAGGTAAGAAAAAGCCTACCTCATCTACCTCCAGTTTCTACCTCCAGTTTCCTTCCCTCAACCTCCAGTCTGAAGAAGGGTTCCAATCCGAAACGTCACCCTGCCATTTTCTCCAGAGATGTTGCCTGACCCACTGAGTTATTCCAGCACTTTGTATCTACCTTCAGTTGTAAACCAGCATCTGCAGTTCATTTCTACACGTTAGTTGGAAGGTTAGTTGGTCAATATAAGTTGCTAGTAGAATGAGAGGGAGTTAATAGGAATGAGAGGAAAATAAAAAAATTGAATCACTTTAGCATTAGATGGCGTGTGTTAGTGTGGACCCAGTGACCCAAAGGAATTGATAATTTCCACGACTCTGTTGTAAAATGTTGAACCACCAGATTTAGTCTATTTTTTATTGTTGACGTTGAATCATTATGTTGCAAGGGAGTGCCTTAACAGCAGGTTCCTAATGACTACACTGATTGCTCTCTAATGCTTGACTGCATTTAGCTTAATTAAGAGAGTGTAAGTGCAAGGAGAATAAAAACATGGGATCAGTTTGGAATTAGATGGCTACTTACATTGTTGGTGTGGACTCCGTGAGCCAAAGGTACAGTACATTTCCATCCACAATCCAGGGGCAACTTATATTGACCAACTAACCTCCCAGGAGACTGCGGAGAGGCCGGGTGGCGAAGCCTGCCTGAGCTGGTGGACTGTGGTGGGGCCTCGCGGGTCGGTGGAGCCTCGGTGGTGGTGGGGCCTCGCGGGTTGGTGGAGCCTCGGTGGTGGTGGGGCTTCAGGGGTTAATTGGAGCCTCGGTGGTGGTGGGGCTTCAGGGGTCGGAGGAGCCTCGGTGGTGGTGGGGCTTCAGGGGTCGGAGGAGCGCGGTGGTGGTGGGGCCTCGCGGGTCGGTGGAGCCTCGGCGGTGGTGGAGCCTCAGGAGTCGGAGCCGCGGCGGTGGTGGGGCCTCAGGGGTCGGAGGAGCCTCGGTGGTGGTGGGGCCTCAGGGGTCGGAGGAGCCTCCCGGGATGGTGCAGCCTCGGCGGTGGCCAGATCTTTGGATTGAAGGGGCTTTGCAGACGACGGAGCCTCGTGGGTCGACCCGTGGTTGGTAGTGCGGTGGTCGTTGAAGGCACGGGAGGACTGCCGTGAGGGAGGGGCCATTTATATGGTGACTATTTGCATACCGAGGAGGCTGAGAAATAATTTTATAGAGGTGTATAAAATCATGAAGGGAATACACAGCCTTTTTGCCAGGGTAGGGGAGGCATGAACTAGAGGGTGCACTGTAAGTTTAAAGTGCAACAGGGAAGATTGTCAGAGCTTTAGCCGCAGCTTTGTCAAATAGAGAGTGGTGTGTATATGGAACAAATTGTCAGATGAAGTAGTTGAGGCAGTTACAATAATAACATTAAAAAAAAAATATTTAGACAATTTCCATATTTTTTTACCAAAGCCAATTAACCTACAAACCTGTACGTCTTTGGAGTGTGGGAGGAAACCGAAGTCAGGATCGAACCTGGGTCTCTGGCGCTGTAAGGCAACATTTTTTATCGTTTGTGCCACTATGCTGTGCATTTTAACTGGGCACATGGAAGGGAAGGGTTAAAGAGATATGGGTAAAAAATAGGGTCAAATGGGACTAATTTAGATAGATATCATGCTGGGCACGTGTGAGTTGGGCTGAAGGGCCTGTGCTGTGCTGCATGAATCTATGACTTTACGTAAACTGGGTAGCTTCATGAGAGAGGACAGAAATCTCTGCTCCTCACTGCCAACCGTGCTCCCATGGGACTGGGCAGCCAACTGCAGGCACATCCCGTCCAGATTGGAGAATTGTGCCAGTGCCTGCCATGCCCCTTGTGAAAATAGTCCCCTCCAACAGAGACAAAATGAGAAATAGTCCCAGGCACGGTGACGCAGTGTTAGAGCTGCTGCCTCACAGCGCCGGGAATCCGGGTTCGATTCTGACTACGGGTGCGGACTGTACAGAGTTTTACATTCTTCCTGTGGCCTGCGTGGGTTTTCTCCGGGTGCTCCGGTTTCCTCCCACACTCCAAAGGTGTGCAAGTTTGTAAGATAAATGGCTTGGTATAATTGTAAATTGTCCCTAGCGTTTGTGGACCTTTGGCCCACAGAGCGGACTCTGTTTCCGTGCTGTATCTCTACACTAAACCAATTTAATACCTTGTAGACACAAACAGCTGGAGTAACTCAGCGGGTGAGGCAGCATCTATGGAGAGAACGAATGGGCAACGTTTTGGGTCGATAGATGCTGCCTCACCTGCTGAGTTACTCAGGCATTTTGTGTCTACCTTCGATTTTACCAGCATCTGCAGTTCTTTCTTCCACATAATTTAATCCCTTTCCTCACCATATTTGTACCTGACCTGCTCCTCCTGACCAAGCCTTGCTCTTCCTCTAGCAAGCAGTTCCTGTTTTACTTCCTGCTCCAGAAGACTTTAAGACTCCTTTATGGCAACAGACCTTTGACTCATGCATCCTTCTCCGCACCCATGATGACATAAAGCTAAGAAGCTAAGGATTGCATGGTAAATCCAGCAGTAAAGTTCACCATTAATCCAATGGAGAACAAAATAGATGTCTCCTTAGGGATCTGCAAGAAACAATAAAGAACTTGCATGCCATAGTTGTTTAGATTCCGACAATTAATTTCAGATTTCCTTTCCTGAGAAGTATTAGTGTACAGGGTGGGTTTTCAATGAAAAGCCAGTCACTTCCTACAGTCACTGATGCCAGCTTTTCCGTAAATCCCATTGGACTCGGGTTGCAAGGGTAACCAACCTCTCTTTAAGTCCAACGATGGAGAACTGATGCGTTAGGGAGTGATACTTTGCTCGTGAACCCTCAGCTTTAACCCAGAGATCGAAGTAATTAATTAATTAACTAATTGGTTGATTGATTAATGTTTATTCGCCAAGTATTCACATACAAGGAATTTGCCTTGGTGCTCCGCCCGCAAGTGACAACATGACATACAGTGACAGTTGGGAATGACACATAAAACATTAAACATTAATAATAAAACATTATTGATTAACCTTGTGATTAAATTAAATACCAGAGCAAAAGGAGGTGAATGAGATGATATTCATTTGAATAAGATCATTAATTCTCTGGAAAAGTTTAAAGTTGGCAAATCAGAAAGCAAAATACTGCAGATGCTGGTGATCTGAAATAAGAACAGAAAATGTTGCAACAACTGAGGTAGTTTGTGCCGATCAATGTGATGAACCTGAAATATCAATTCTGTTTCTCTCTCCACACACTTTGCTTGAACTTCTGAGTAGTTTAGTTCAGAGATACAGCGCGGAAGCATGCCCTTCGGCCTTGTTTGAATTATTTAAAATAATGTTTATGTTAAATATTTAATCTATATTGAACTCTTTTCTGTGGTTTAATAAGTGGGTATTTAGATGAAATTCAAAGGTGTTTGACAACAAACTAGGTGTCCACCAACCCATTTCAAAACAGTTAAGATACCTTTCTGAGCTCTGGACAATTACTTCTGCCTCTTCTGGTCCATAAAAATCTAAGCTTCCAACCTGGGCATCTTCAGGCTTTGGACTTCTCCCAACAGATATTACTTGCTGAGGAAGACATGGGGTTATGCCCCTGTCCCACTTAGGAAACCTGAACGGAAACCTCTGGAGACTTTGCGCCCCACCCAAGGTTTCCGTGCGGTTCACGGAGGTTCCCGGAGGTCTTTGTCAGTCTCCCTACCTGCTTCCACTGCCTGCAACCTCCGGCAACCACCTGCGACCTCCGGGAACCGCACGGAAACCTTGGGTGGGGCGCAAAGTCTCCAGAGGTTTCCGTTCAGGTTTCCTAAGTGGGACAGGGGCATTAGGAGGGAGAGATAGATCAGCCATGATTGAATGGTGGAGTAGACTTGATGGGCCGAATGGCCTGGTTCTGCTCCTATCACATGACCTTATGAGGCGTTTGAAAACCACTAGGTGTCCGCCAACCCAATTCAAGAGAGATTCATTAAACCCCTCTGTCCTGTCTCTTCTGGTCCATAAATTCCAACCTCTTAGGCTCTGGACCTTTTCCCAGCGGGTGTTACTAACTGAGTAAGACATGACTAACCCAACATCTCCCATTCATCATCAACTGGTCAAGCCACAGGTCGACGTTACAGATTGGGCTTTGATGGCCACCTCACAGGCTCCTGCTCAACTGTTCCAAAGAGCAGACTCAGTCGGAAGAAAGGTCTCGACCCGAAACATCACCCATTCCTTCTATCCAGAGATGCTGCCTGTCCCGCTGAGTTACTCCTGCATTTTGTGTCTATCTTCAGTTTAAGCCAGCATCTGCAGTTCCCTCCTGCTAAAAGACCAAGTGAGAACGTGGGCGGCACGGTGGCTCAGCAGTAGAGTTGCTGCCTTACAGCGCCAGAGACCCTGGTTCGATCCTGACTCAGGGTGCTGTCTGTATGGAGTTCTCACATTCCCCCGTGTTGGATTTCTCCGGGTGCTCCGGTTCCTGCCCACATTCCAAAGACATACAGGTTTGTAGGTTAATTGCCTTCTGTAGACGGATGCTAGTTTGTAGGGTAGTGCTAGTGTATGGGGTGATCGCTGGTCAGCGCTGTCTCGGTGGGCCGTGGGGCCTGTTTCCATGCTGTATCTCTGTAAACTAATTGATGGGAAGCAACTGGCTTGAAAAGCAAGAAGAAATTCCATCTATTTTAACTCACAACCAACCCAACTCTGCTCTTCCCCAACAAATGCTTGCAGTCAAAACACACAGAGTCAGTAGGAATTTGATGGAGAAAAGAGTGCCCTTTCTTGCAGTGATTCTTTGAACACTGGGTCCAATGGACAATTAACAACCCAGTTCACATATCACTGTTGCTGGTGGATCAATGGCATTTGATGTTGACATACATTCATTCATAATAACTCACTGCAGACCGATGAACTGTCTTTAATTGGACTCTATGCTCAATGTTATATCTTTGCACTAAATGTTGTACCCTTTATCCTTCATCTGTGCACTGTGGGTGGATTCATTAACATTAGACAATAGACGATAGGTGCAGGAGTAGGCCATTCAGCCCTTTGAGCCAGCATCGCCATTCACTGTGATCATGGCTGATCATCCACACTCAGTACCCCGTTCCTGCCTTTTCCCCCATATCCCCTAACTCCGCTATCTTTAAGAGCTCCATCCAACTCTCTCTTGAAAGCCTAGAGAGAATTGGCCTCCACTGCTTTCTGAGGCAGAGAATTCCACAGATTCACAACCCTCTGTGTGAAAACGTTTTTCCTCATCTCCGTTCTAAATGGCTTACCCCTTATTCTTAAACTGTGGCTCCTGGTTCTGGACTCCCCCAACATCGGGAACATGTTTCCTTCCTCTAGCATGTTCAAACCCTTAATAATCTTACATGTTTCAGTAAGGTTCCTCTCATCCTTCTAAATTCCAGAGTGTACAAGCCGCTCCATTCTATCAACATATGACAGTCATTTGTATTCATAGATAGCCCTTTCCTTGACGGCATAGCACACAAATAAAAGCTTTTTACTGCACCTCGGTACACGTGACAATAATAAACTAAACTAAATTAAAACTAAACTAAAAGTCTAGTTGATAAATCTCGCAGCTCAGTCACTAGATGGTTTTCATATCCATTACATTCAGTGGTTCATCAATTTGCTGCACAGATATTAATGCAATTAAATAGAAAACTGGACAACTGGGCACCACGGTGGTGCAGCGGTAGAGTTGCTGCCTTACAGCGCCAAAGACCCAGATTCGATCCTGACTACGGTTGCTGTCTGCACGGAGTTTGTACGTTCTCATCGTGACCTGCGTGGGGTTTACTCCGGGATCTCCGGTTTCCACCCACACTCCACAGACGTACTGGTTTGTAGGTTAATTGGCTTGGTATAATTGTAAATTGTCCCCTGGTACGTCTACGACGATCTTAATGTGCGGGGATCGTTGGTCGGCGCGGACTCGGTGGGCTGAAGGGCCTGTTTCCACGCTGTTTTTCTAAACTATTAGTATTTCAAACCTATTATGGAAATACAGATAATAAACTATCTGTATTTCAAAGCTACTATGGAAATACAGATAATAAACTATCTGTATTTCAAAGCTATTATGGAAATATTTCTAAAATGCTTAGAGCAAGTACAATGTGAAAAAAAAAACCTCAAAGGTGCAGAAGTACCCTGGAGAATTTTCTGCAGATATGAAATGACAAATGAGATGTTCATTCTATGGAAATTAATTCTAAGCTACATTTCAATTCAGTGTCTAGGCCTTCCTGATCTTCAGCTTAGACCTTCATATCCTCAGGAATTTCCACAGATGATGTAAGAGAGCTGTTGGAATGTTGCTGTTTTGAAATGCAAGCTCAGATCACGTTTTAGTTTAGTTTAGAAATACATTGCAGAAATAGACACTTCGGCCCACCGAGTCCGTGCCGACCAGCGATCCCCGCATATTAACACTACCCTACACACACTAGGGACATTTTTTTACATTTACCATGCCAATTTACTACATACTTGTACTTCTTTTGAATGTGGGAGGAAACCCATGCAGGTCACGGGGAAAACGTACAAACTCCGTACAGACGGTACCCGTAGTCGGGATCGAACCCGGGTCTCCAGCGCTGTAAGCTCTGTAAGGCAGCAACTCTACTGCTGCGCCGCCCGTTCCGTAACTTAAGAGAGAACAGGATTGGAGACACAAATATTACTTGGGATGCACCAATTTTCCAGAAACTGGTGGTCCAGCCACACATTTTAATCCGGAAAAAAACAATCCCACCCCTCTGGAAGTCCCCCCCCCCCCCGATGATTTAGCACCCCATTGAGCCTTCCGCGATCGATTGGCGGTCTGAATTTCCTCCCGCGGTCAAGGCTCGGGAACTCTGGCCCGGCCAGAGCCGGCAGATCCATTCTCATAGGCGACTTATCTCGGCCTGCCCAAGGCCTTGATCTCTGTTGGTCCGGCAAAACGGAAAATACGGCAAGGCTCTGGAACCAAGGGTGCTGGAAAATTGGTGGTGGATTTGTACTTATTGAACCATGCCATCTGACACATGTAGTGTTCTTATTGCTGGCCCTTATATTCCTGCAATAAGGAGGAGGACATGTTAGCAGCCAGGTTTAATTGGGGTTTGTATCCTTTGGACAGGTAGCAATAAAATTCAGATTCAGTCCAGGTATGATGCTGTAGTGTAAATAAATATATCAGATTGGAAAGAAGAAATTAATTTGCAGTACCGACTAACAAATAAACAAGTTTAGATTTTTCACAGGGATTCTCCTTTTAAATTACTTTTTAGACTTTTTAGACATTAGACTTCAGAGATACAGCGTGGGAACAGGCCATTCATCCCACCAATTCCGTGCCGACCAGTGAAAACCCCGTACATTAGGCTCAATACACTAGGGACAATTTTACATCTCACTGAAGCCAATTAACCCACAAATCTGCACGTCTTTGGCGTGTGGGAGGAAAGCGGAGCACCCGGAAACAACGCCACGCGGTCATGGGGAGAACGTACAAACCCTGTTCAGACAGAACCCATAGACAGGATTGAATCTGGGCCTCTGGCGCTGTAAGGCAGCAACTCTACCGCTGCACCACTGTGCCACCAGTCAGTGGAAGATCGGTGGAAATCAGTAGAAATGCTGCAGGTAGATCCATGATGTTTTTATGTTTTGGTGTTGAATTTCTTCATGAATACTATGTTGTATTTTTATTAGTGTGCTGCAAGGATATCTGAATTTCCCTTGAATAAGAGGATTAATAAAGTCTAATCTAATCTAATTAACAGAGGTTCTGCCAGTCTCCGACTGAAGTTATTGTGAATAAAAGAACAATGATCAAAATGAATGGCAGAGCAGACTTGTGCAGAAGGATGGCCTTTACTGTCTGTATGTAATATTAATGTCACATCAGTACACAGGATCAGGTGAAATGCTGCTTGTACTCTCCAGCTAATACATGTGAGTTCAACATCAAGAACAATAACAGTGGCGCAACGATAGAGCTGCTGACTCGCAGCTCCAGAGATCCAGGTTCGATTCTGAACTCAGATGCTATCTGTGTGGAGTTTGTCCTCCCTTGATTTCAGAAGGGAAGCGGGGTGGAAGATTGCAACCTTCACATGGTCGCCCTGTTTCGACAAATGCAATCAACCCGGCGGGCACAATCAAATAAGATCAAATAGAACAAGTTATCCTACAACAAGATACAAGATACATTTATTTGTCACATGTGCCAGATGGCACCGTGAAATTAGATAACCAAACAGCTTATACAATAAAAATAAAGAACACAACACACGATAGAATTCAATATAAAAACATCCCCACACAGCAGAATCAAAGTTTCCCACTGTGAGGGAGGACACCAAAGTCAGTCTCTTCCTCCAATGTTCACCCGTGGTCGGGGCCTCCCCGAGCCCTCCACAGTCGCCGCTACGGGCGACCCGATGTTCAGGCCCGCTCGCCGGGGTGATCTAAGTCCGACGTCGGGGCTGGGGGACGTCCTCAGCGGCCTGGACATCAGAGTCGGCCACCTCCTACCGGAGTCCGCGGCTCCCAAAGTCCGCAGCCAACGCCGGGCGGAGACTCATGCTGGCGGCCCTCTGCAAGGAGCCCCAGGACTCCGCGATGATGGTCAGCACCGCCCGCGTTAGAAGCTCTCCCAAACCGCAGCTCCACGATGTTGGCTGTGCACGCCATACGCAAGAAGAAGAAGAAGAAGAAGAAGAAGAAGGGAAGCAATGCACATGCCCCAGTATACATTCTGTAGGAAGGAACACCAGATGCTGGTTTAAACCGAAGATAGACACAAAAAGCTGGAGTAACTCAGTGTGACAGGCAGTATCCCTGGAGAGAAGGAATGGGTGACGTTTTGGGTCGAGACCGTTGTCTGAAGGGTCTCGACCCGAAACATTGCCCATTCCATCTCTCCAGGGATGCTGCCTGTCCCGCTGAGTTACCCCAGCTTTATGTGTCTGTCCCCAGTATACATTAATGGCACCAAAGTAGAGATGGTTGAAAGCTTCAAGTTCCAAGGAATAAATATTGGCAGCAATTTGTTCTGGACCAGGCACATCAAAGCTATGGTCAAGAAAGCACATCAATTCCTCTACGTCTTTAGAAGGCTTAGGAAGTTCGGTGTATTCCCAGCAAGCCTCACCACAGTTGCCTCGTAGAATGCATTTTATCGGGAAATGCATCACAACCTGGTTTGGGAACAGCTCCATCCAAAAGCACAATAAATCACAGGGAGTTGTGGACATAGCCCAGACCATCACACAAACCAGCCTCCTTTCCATTGACTTCTTCCACACTTCACGCTGCCTCGGCAAAGCCACCAGCATATTCAAGGATTAGTTACACCCCAGTCACTCTCTCTTCTCTCCTCTCCCACCAGGCAAGAGGTACAGGTGTACAAAAAACGCATACCTCCAGATTCAGGGACAGTTTCTTCCCAGCTGTTGTTAGGCTCTTATCAGCTAGAGTTTGGTCCTGACCTCCCATCTACCTGATTGGGGACCGTTGGATTATCTTTAATCAGACATTAATGGACTTTATTTTTGCACAAAACGTTATTCCCTTTGTCCTGTGTCTGTGCACTGTGGCTCCCTGTCCTCTCTCATATTGCCCCTCCCAGCATACGCAGAAGGGAGAGGATGTTGAAAGATTGGTACACCATCGATGCTCACCCTGACCTTCCCATCCATGCTGACTTGAACCATCTGCCCAACATGCGCCTGAAGACCAGCAAACCCTTCTGGTCTTCCGTTAAATCCCTGGAAGACTTTGACTCCAAGACGCAGAGCCTGGAAAGATGCCAACACCAACAATGGAGAGGCCATCACAGACCCCACAGTGAAACCACCGGGTTTTAACTTTCATAGGACAACAAAAGGAAACAAAACGGGCAATACGGGCTGAAAAGATGAAGTATGAAGGGAAGCTGGCCAGGAATATAAAGAAGGACAGCGAAAGCTTCTTTAGATATGTTAAGGGAAAAAGAGTAGCAAAGTCAAATGTGGGTCCCTTGAAGGCAGACACGGGTGAAATTATTATGGGCAACAAGGAACTGGCAGAAGAGTTGAATAGGTACTTCGGATCTGTCTTCACTGGCTAACCCTGAACAGAATCCGCACCCTCCATGCAAGAACAGCCCATCACCTGCATAAGTGGGGGATGACAGAAGCCTTGCTTGCGACTGCGGACATCCAGACCAGACCATCCCACACATCGTGAATGACACTGCCCACTGAGGCTTTCCCCTGGGGGCATCAAAGCCCATCCACCCAGTAACTGATGCTGTCCTGGCCTGGATGGCTACCCTTGATCTACAACTTTAGGCGGTGCACACTACAAGCAAGAAGAAGATGGGGCTGTAAACTATTTGGTCGCTGTTCAAGACTGCGTTTTACAGTGACTACAACTTAGAAGTATTTAATTGGATTGGGAACTACTTTGTAATAACCCAAAGACATGAACGACATTATTATCAATCCCTATCTTTCTAATTAAGCTGCCTTGGTTTATTATGCCCGATAGCAATTATTAAACTATCCCATAGAAAATGAGCTAATGCATACTAAAGCATGCTGTATACCATTAGTAATGCTGCTTATTAATTTTAAGTATTGTTTCTTCAGGGTAGCGTCTGGGAATAAATGCATCCTTGAGGTTATTACATTGCTGAAATGATATCTTATTATTTGACAGCACAGTGGCACAACTGTAGCTGCTGCCTCATAGCCGGATTTGAACCTGACTACGGCTGCTGTCTAGCGGAGTTTGTATGTTCTCCCTGTGACCGTGTGTATTTTCTCTGGGTGCTCCAGTTTCCACACACACCGCAGAAATGTACAGGTTTGTAGGTTAATTCCTCCCACGTCTTTGGGATGTGGAAGGAAACCCGAGCACCCAGAGAAAACCCACGCAGTCACAGGGAGAACGTACAAACTCCGAGTCTCTGGTGCCGAATGGCAGCAACTCATAGCATGCATACATACATGCATTGTACTGTTGGATAGTAACGGCGATAGCATTTCACTGTGCCTCAGTACCTAAACCTAAACATTGGGTGACGTTGAACAAGCTATGATGATGAGTACACCCAGAATAAGATAAAGTGTGATGTGGCCACTCAGTCCCCTTTGAAACTGCTCTACCAATCAATAAGACCAGTCATCATTCAAAAAGAGGTTTAAGAAGGAACTGCAGATGCTGGAAAATCGAAGGTAGACAAAAATGCTGGAGAAACTCAGCGGGAGAGGCAGCATCTTTGGAGCGAAGGAAATAGGCAACGTTTCGGGTCGAAACCCTTCTTCAAAATGATTTTTTAACTCAGCTCCGCTTTCCGGAACTAACCCCCATATGCCCTGATTAACTTATTCTCTAACAAAACTATCAATCCTTGAATGAGCATATTAACTGACTCTCAAAACTCTATTTCAACAAATGGCAGGAGTTGCTCGGTCAGTTTAACATGAAGTCTAAGACTAATAGGCTTTTGTTAACTGGATATAACAACATTTAAAATATATTTGGACATGTACATGGACAAGGAAGGTTCACTAGTTCACAAGTTCACTAGTTACAGGAGTAGAATTAGGCCATTTGGCCAATCTACTCTTAATTTGAATCAAGGATTTGTCTATCTCTGCCTTAAAAATATCCATTGACTTGGCCTCCACAGCCCTCTGTGGCAATGAGTTCCACAAATTAACTACTCTCTGACTAAAGAAGTTCCTCCTCACCTTCTTTCTAACAGAGCGCCCTTTATAGTAGAATTAGGTCATTCGGCCCATCAATTCTACTCCACCATTCAATCATGCCTGATCTCTGCCTCCTAATCCCTTTTTCCTACCTTCTCCCCATAAGCATTGACACGCATTCTAATCAAGAATTTGTCTATCTCTGCCTTAAAAATATCTACTGACCTGGCCTCCACAGCTCTCTGTGGCAATGAGTTCCACAGATTGACTATCCTCTGAATAAAGAAGTTCCTTGACTCCTTTCCCCACCTCCTTTCTAACAGGGGAATCCTTATAGCCCTTTAATTCTGAGGCTATGATCCCTAGACTCTCCCACCAGTGGAAACATCCTGTCCACGTCCACATCCACATCTATGGCTTTCATTATTCTGTAAGTCTCAATGAGGTCCCTCTCAACCTTCTAAACTCCAGCGAGTGGAGGCCCAGTTCTGTTAAGCGCTCATTATATGCTATACAGTTTATAGGGATGTGGGCCAAACGCGGGCAAGTGGGACTAGTGTAGAAGGGGCATCTTGGTCGGCCTGGGTAGGTTTTGGCCGAAGGGTCTGTTTCCATGCTGTATGACTCTGAGTCTCTATGACGATGATATGATTGAAAGCAGATTGATGTTTGGAATCCAGATCAGCCACAATCTCATTGAATGGCAAAACATATTGAAGGATTATCCATGTTCTCTAGAGATGCTGCCTGACCCGTTGAGTTACCCCATCACTTTGTGTTCCAGCATCTGTTGTTAACAGGGGAAATAAAATTAATGGTATTAAAAGTTAATTAGATTAAGGTCTCAAAGGTTTCAAAGGTCTTTTATTGTTACATGTATCAATTAAGGCACAGTGATATGCGAATTACCATACAGCCATATGAAAAAAAAAGCAACAAGGCACACAACTACATAAAAGTTGACATAAACATTCACCACAGCGGATTCCACACATTCCTCACTGTGATGGAAGGCAAAAGAATCCAATCTTATTTCCTTTTATTCTCCTGTGGTCGGGGCAATCGAGCCATCACCAATTACCAGCATAATAAACAAGTCCATAAACAAATGTGTTTTCCCAAATTCTTGGAAATCTGCTGTAATAACTCCCATTTTAAAATCAGGAGACCCCGCCATAATTAGTAATTATAGATCAATAAGCATTCTCCCGGCAATTTCCAAAATAGCTGAAAAATGGGTTGTAGAACAGATAATTAAACATTTAAACAATAGTCCATATACCCTAAACCCAATGCAGTTTGGCTTCAGAAAACATCACTCCACTGAGACGGCACTTTGCTTCCTTTTGGAAAATATGAAGTCCAAAATTGATGCAGGTGGTGTTATAGGAGCTGTTTTTCTTGATTTACAAAAAGCCTTTGATACTGTGAACCATCAGATCTTGATGACCAAACTGTCCTATTTTAACCTCTTTTTGAACACGATGAAATGGATTGAGTCATATATGGTACAGAGAAAACAATGTGTTAGAGTGCATAACAGTAAATCTGCAACTTCTAAAAACCCTCTTGGTGTACCTCAAGGTTCAATCTTGGGACCGCTATTATTCAGTCTGTACATTAATGATTTACCAAGTAGCTGTCCATCAAATGTGACTTGCCAGATGTATGCTGACGATGCAGTTGTGTATGTACATGCCTAAAGCAGACATCAAACTGCACACGACCTATCAGCTGCTATGATTAATGTGTCAAACTGGTTGCAGTTTTCTGATTTGCATCTAAATTTGTCAAAGACTGTATGTTTTTCTCCAAAAAGGCAAGTACAGATGCAGATCCGGATGTGTTTGTTCATGGAACAAAACTTAAAATTGTAAAGGAGTTTAAATATTTAGGAATCGTGATTGACTCACAGCTCGGTTTTAAACAACAGGTAACAAGAACATTAATTTAATTTAATTTGTCCAATTTTAGATATATTAGGAATAATTTAACTACTGATTCGGCTAAATTATATTTTAATGCTATGATTATGCCATACATGACCTACGGTATAACGACTTGGTCATTGGCATGTAAGTCCACGATAAAGCCTGTTGAAATTGCTTACAAACAAGCCTTAAAAACTCTTGATAAAAAGCCCAGAATGTACCATCACTGCAGCATCCTTAAAAAATTTGATCTGCTGAGCTGGGAAAATGTAATAAATTATTCAGACTCAATTTTAGTTTATAAAATCATCCATGGACTAGCCCCACCTCCGTTAAAAGAATTTATAAAGAACAACATAAATAGGTCGACAAGAGCAGCATCCAGGGGTGATTGTGTTGTCCCGTTTAAGAAAAGTGTATTTGGCCAGACAGTATTTTCCTATAGAGCGTCGCATACCTGGAACGCGATCCCCTGCTTCATACGGGATCTGCCAACCATCACCACATTTACAAAACAACTCAAAAAATGGTTACTGGAAAATCAAACCTGTATTCATAATCAACCGTAATATGATCATCTGGCAGTCTTTTATTGTTACTTTTTAACTTTATTGTCTGTTTTGTTATGTTTTTTGTTTGTCTTTTGTTTTGTTTTGATTCTTTTCTTATGGATTGAATGTGTTGTGATGTGTTAACCTGGTTTACCAGAGGGACTACAGATGGAAATTAGCCTATAGCTATAATCTTGCGTATTGCATGCAAATGTTTATAAATATGCACTGTCCTTAATAAAAACATCTAAAAAAATATATATTTTTTAAAAATCCATCGAGGCGATCATAGCTCCCGCGTCGGAGGAATTGAGTCCCCTACATCGGGGAGGTCAAAGCTCCTGCAGCTTGGAGTTAGAAACATAGAAACATAGAAAATAGGTGCAGGAGTAGGCCATTCGGCCCTTCAAGCCTGCACCGCCATTCAATATGATCATGGCTGATCATCCAACTTAGTATCCTGTACCTGCCTTCTCTCCATACCCCTGATCCCTTTAGCCACAAGGGCCACATCTAACTCCCCCTTAAATATAGCCAATGAACTGACCCCAACTACATTCTGTGGCAGAGAATTCCAGAGATTCACCACTCTCTGTGTAAAAAATGTTTTTCTCATCTCAGTCCTAAAAGATTTCCCCTTTATCCTTAAACTGTGACCCCTTGTTCTGGACTTCCCCAACATCGGGAACAATCTTCCTGCATCTAGCCTGTCCAACCCCTTAAGAATTTTGTAAGTTTCTATAAGATCCCCCCTCAATCTTCTAAATTCTAGTGAGTACAAGCCGAGTCTATCCAGTCTGTCTTCATATGAAAGTCCTGACATCCCAGGAATCAGTCTGGTGAACCTTCTCTGTACTCCCTCTATGGCAAGAATGTCATTCCTCAGATTAGGAGACCAAAACTGTACGCAATACTCCAGGTGTGGTCCCACCAAGACCCTGTACAACTGCAGTAGAACCTCCCTGCTCCTATACTCAAATCCTTTTGCTATGAATGCTAACATACCATTCGCTTTCTTCACTGCCTGCTGCACCTGCATGCCTACTTTCAATGACTGGTGTACCATGACACCCAGGTCTGGTTGCATCTCCCCTTTTCCTAATCGGCCACCATTCAGGTAATAGTCTACTTTCCTGTTTTTGCCACCAAAGTGGATAACCTCACATTTATCCACATTATACTGCATCTGCCATGCATTTGCCCACTCACCCGACTTATCCAAGTCACCTTGCAGCCTCCTAGCATCCTCCTCACAGCTAACACTGCCCCCCAGCTTCGTGTCATCCGCAAACTTGGAGATGTTGCATTAAATTCCCTCGTCCAAATCATTAATATATATTGTAAATAGCTGGGGTCCCCGCTCTGAGCCTTGCGGTACCCCACTAGTCACTGCCTGCCATTCTGAAAAGTACCCATTAACTCCTACTCTTTGCTTCCTGTCTGCCAGCCAGCTCTCTATCCACATCAATACTGAACCCCCAATACTGTGTGCTTTAAGTTTGTATACTAATCTCTTATGTGGGACCATGTCGAAAGCCTTCTGAAAGTCCAGATATAACACATCCACTGGTTCTCCCTTATCCACTCTACTAGTTACATCCTCGAAAAATTCTATAAGATTCGTCAGACATGATTTACCTTTCATAAAGCCATGCTGACTTTGTCCAATGATTTCACTACTTTCCAAATGTGCTGCTATCCCATCTTTAATAACTGACTCTAGCAGTTTCCCCACTACCGATGTTAGACTAACTGGTCTGTAATTCCCCGTTTTCTCTCTCCCTCCCTTTTTCAAAAGTGGGGTTACATTAGCTGCCCTCCAATCTTCAGGAACTACTCCAGAATCTAAAAGGTTTTGAAAAATTATCACTAATGCATCCACTATTTCTGGGGCTACTTCCTTAAGTACTCTGGGATGCAGCCTATCTGGCACTGGGGATTTATCGGCCTTTAATCCATTCAATTTACCTAACACCACTTCCCGGCTAACCTGGATTTCACTCAGTTCCTCCATCTCATTTAACCCCCGGTCCCCTACTATTTCCGGCAGATTAATTAAATCTTCCTTAGTGAAGACAGAACCAAAGTAGTTATTCAATTGGTCTGCCATGTCCCTGTTCCCCATGATCAATTCACCTGTTTCTGACTGGAAGGGACTGTTTTAACTAATCTTTTTCTCTTCACATATCTATTAAAACATTTGCAGTCAGTTTTTATGTTCCCTGCCAGTTTTCTTCAATAATCTATTTTCCCTTTCCTAATTAAGCCCTTTGTCCTCCTCTGCTGGACTGAATTTATCCCAGTCCTCTGGTAGGCTGCTTTTTCTGGCTAATTTGTATGCTTCATTTTGTTTTGAAACTATCCCTGATTTCCCTTGTTATCCACGGATGCACTACCTTACCTGATTTATTATTTTGCCAAACTGGGATGAACAATTGTTGTAGTTCATCCATGCAGCCTTTAAATGCCTTCCATTGCAGATCCACCGTCAACCCTTTAAGAATCAATTGCCAGTCTATCTTGGCCAATTCACGTCTCATACCCTCAAAGTTACCTTTCTTTAAATTCAGAACCCTTGTTTCTGAATTAGTTATCACTCTCCATCCTAATGAAGAACTCAACCATATTATGGTCACTTTTGCCCAAGGGGCCACGCACAACAAGACTGCTAACAAACCCTTCCTCATTACTCAATACCCAGTCTAGAATAGCCTGCTCTCTCGTTCCCGACAGTCGGTCTCTAACCAGGGACCGCGAGCTCCATGATGTTCAAGTCCGCGGGCAACCACAGTTGGAGCTCCGAGGCTGACCCCTGGCAAAGGGATCGCCAGCTCCATGATGGTACGTCCTGCAGGCACCCATGATGGCACTCGAAATCGGTCTCCAGCAAAGGCCGCCAACTGCTAGATGTCAGGCCGCAGTGCGGACGGAGATACGATATGGAAAAAAATCGCATCTCCGTCGAGCTATGCGATTCATTAGCAAAAGGATCCTGAGAAGCTGCCTGACTCACTGAGTTACTCCAGCTTTCTGTGCCTATCTTCGGTTTAAACCAGCATCTGCAGTTCCTTCCTACACATTTATTCTGAACAATTGGCTGGACTTTTGCAGACTTGATGCATATCCTGAAATCGCCCAATATTGCAAAGGAAGTTATACAAAGATCTATTAATCAGAGAGCAGCATTCAAGGACTTTGAGTGTTAGTCAGCCATCCTGCGAAATTGGATTCAGTCTCCTTTAACCTTCCACTTGTTTTACCATGCTGGTTAATGTTTGCAAGCAACTGGGAGATTTAGAAAATTCTTATCAATATCCTTTTGAGATTTATCTTGCTTCAAAAAGCAATTGCTTGACACCTGACGTTACAGGCTTGAGCGCATTAGCTAAAGAGCAGATTTAGAGTCATGTGTTCATAGAGTTATACAGCACGGAAACTAGCCCAACTTGCCCATGCCAACCAGAAGCTCATACATAAGCGATAGGAGCAGAATTAGGCCATTCGGTCCATCGAGTCCATTCAATCATGGCTGATCTATCTTACCCTCACAACCCCATTCTCCTGCCTTCTCCCCATGACTCCGTTTAAATGTCATTATAGTACCTGCCTCAACTACCTCCTCTAACAGCTCATTCCGTATACCCACCACACTCTGTCAAATCTGCCACTTCAAATTTTATTTTACTTCCTTTGCATCAAGTAACGACCAAAAAAATAAATAAAGACATTTTATTTGTGGAATTGTTCATAACCTCATGCAGTGCAAGATGCATGGTTACCAATAAAATATTTTTTGAACCATAGTCACAGTTTTCATCCACCTATCACTTGTCAGGCTTTGAACTCTCCATCTCTCTATTCTAGGTTTCTCTCCCCCCCCCCCCCCCACCCCTATTTCAATCAGTCTAAAGAAGGGTGGACACAAACCCTACAAACAAGAGATCAACAAACTAATCAAGAAGGCTGCCTCCATCTTGGGGGCAGAGTTGGATTCATGGGAGATGGTCTCGGAGGGGAGGATGCTCCTCAAACTGCGGAGCATCCTGGACAATGCAGCTCACCCCCTCCGTGACACACTGGTCAACCTGAGGAGCACCTTCAGCAACAGACTGGTTCCACCAAGATGCAGCACAGAACGCCACAGGAGATCATTCTTCCCTGTGGCTATTAAACTGTACAACTCCTCCCCCTTCTGTCGTGGGGTAGACTGACTCCCCTCCCCTCCCCATGTCATAAAGTGTCATAAAGTGCTGGAGTAACTCAGCGGGTCAGGCAGCATCTCTGGAGGAAAAGGATGGGTGACGTTTCAGGTCAGGACCCTTCTTCAAACTGAACCGAAACATCGCCTGTCCATTCCCTCCACAGAGGCTGCCCAGCCCGATGAGTTCCTCCAGCACTTTGCCTTTTGTTCAAGAGTCCAGCATCTGCAGTTCCTTGTGTCACAGTTTTCATTTTGGAAACATAAAACCTTCAATATTAACCAGCAAATCCATAAATTGAATACCAGACTCTTTTGTGGCCTTCTGCAAAGCCATATGGAGTCCTGTAATAATGACTCATCAGATTACTGCAGTACTGAAAGAACATTGAATTAAGTGTCAACCTAGATTTTCCACTCTGTAATAGCATTAAGACTCATACAATGGTTAGGGTGAGTCCAATCTACAATTACGCCATTGTATGGGTGTCAATGCAATCTGCCACTTCGAAATTGAAGACGAAAAAATGACAAGGAACTGAGCCAAGAGAATGTGGCTGCTGTAAAGGACGAGGATGATGCATTTAGTTCAGTTTAGTTTATTGTCACGTGTACCGAGGTAGGGTGAAAAGCCTTTGTTGCGTGCTGACCAGTCAGCAGAAAGACAATACATGATTACAATCAATGCATTTACAGTGTATAGATACATGATAACCATATAACCATATAACCATATAACAATTACAGCACGGAAACAGGCCATCTCGACCCTTCTAGTCCGTGCCGAACACATAATCTCCCCTAGTCCCATATACCTGCGCTCAGACCATAACCCTCCATTCCTTTGCCATCCATATAACTATCCAATTTATTTTTAAATGATAAAAACGAACCTGCCTCCACCACCTTCACTGGAAGCTCATTCCACACAGCTACCACTCTCTGAGTAAAGAAGTTCCCCCTCATGTTACCCCTAAACTTCAGTCCCTTAATTCTCAAGTCATGTCCCCTTGTTTGAATCTTCCCTACTCTCAGTGGGAAAAGCTTTTCCACGTCAACTCTGTCTATCCCTCTCATCATTTTAAAAACCTCTATCAAGTCCCCCCTTAACCTACTGCGCTCCAAAGAATAAAGCCCTAACTGTTCAACCTTTCTCTGTAACTTAGTTGCTGAAACCCAGGCAACATTCTAGTAAATCTCCTCTGTACTCTCTCTATTTTGTTGACATCCTTCCTATAATTAGGGAATAACGTTTAGTGCAAGATAAAGCGATATCCGATGAAGGATAGTCCGATGGGAAGAAACTGTGCCTGCATGTGGAGGTGTGCGTTTTCACACTTCTGTACCTTTTGCCCTATGGAAGAGGGGAGAGGAGGAAGTGGCCAGGGTGGCCATGTGTACGGTCATGTTGTCAGGACTTGAGGACCTGAGCTACAGTGAGAGGTTGAGCAGGCTAGGACTTTATTCCTTGCAGCGCAGGAGGATGAGGGGTGATCTTACAGAGGTGTATTAGATCATGAGAGGTATACATCGGGTAAAAGCACAGTCTTCTACCCACCCAGAGTTGGGGAATTGTGAACCAAAGGAAATAGGTCTAAGGTGAGGGGGGGAAGAGTTCACTCTCTTTCTCTCAGCACAGATGACGCTTGGCCAGCTGAATATTCCTGGTATTTCCTGTTTATGTCACTGTTTAAGTGTCGTAAATAGATATTTTGGCCTCCCTTTCTGAGCACGAGTTTGAGATGAACAAGGTTGTCCGTCCCCAAATCTTCATGGCTTCATGGCTTGGTATTTGCTCTGACATGCACTCTCAACTGTGGGACTCGGTGGGCCGAAGGGCCTGTTTCCGTTCTGTATCTCTGAACTAAACCAGACTAAACTAAATTCCCCCGGCTTATTCCAGGGACGAAAGAATTCTGCTGACAAGGGAGGCTGAACAGTCTGAAGAAGGGTCCCGACCCAAAACTTCACCTGCCCATGCCCTCCACGTATCCTGCCTGTTACTCCAGCACTTGTGTCTTTTTTTTGTAAACCAACATCAGCAGTTCCTTGTTTCTACTAAACAGGTTGGATCAGTGTTCTTTGGAGTTTATAACAATGAGGGATGGTCTTATTGAACCCTGAGGGGGCTGAACCATTTGAAGGTGGAAATATTTGTGTGGCCCTTCTACCCTTCTCCTTCTGGGAGATAGTTCAAAGGCTTGGGATGTGCTTTTAAAGAAATGTTAGTGAATCGATGCAATCAGATACACAATTTTGGTTTGCATTGTCAACATGGCTCCAAATCTCATCATTAGGTCAAGTGATAGGTGCAGAATTAGGCCATTCGGGACGACAGATGGCACAATGGGCTAAGTGTTCGGCTGGCAACCGGTAGGTAGCCGGTTCGAATCCCGCTTGGAGTGCATACTGTCGTTGTGTCCTTGGGCAAGACACTTCACCCACCTTTGCCTGTGTGTGAATGTGTGTGAGTGATTGGTGGTGGTCGGAGGGGCCGTAGGCACAGATTGGCAGCCACGCTTCCGTCAGTCTGCCCCAGGGCAGCTGTGGCTACAGAAGTAGCTTACCACCACCGAGTGTGACTGAGGAGTGAATGAATAATGCGATGTAAAGCGCCTTGAGTATTAGAAAGGCGCTATATAAATCCCATCCATTATTATTATTATGATGTCTACTACGCCATTCAATCATGGCTGATCTATCTCTCCCTCCTAACCACATTCTCCTGCCTTCTCCCCATAACCTCTGATACCTGTACTATTCAAGAATCTATCTCTGCCATAAATATATCCATTGCCTTGGCCTCCACAGCCTTCTGTGGCAAAGAATTTCAGATTCACCACCCTCTGACCAAATAAATTCCTTCTCATCTCCTTCTTAAAGGAACATCCTTTATTTCTGAGGCTATAACCTCTAGTCCTAGACTCTCCCACTAGTGGAAACATCCTCTCCACATCCACTCTATCTTTTATTATTCTACTACTACTAGTCCCCCTCATTCTTCTAAACTCCAGTGAGTACAGGCCCAGTGCCAACAAATGCTCATCATACGTTAACCCTGCTCATTCCTGGGATCATTCTTGTAAACCTCCTCTGAACCCTCTCCAGTTAGCACATCCTTCCAAAATTGCTCACAATATTCCCAATGGGGCCTGACTAGTGCCTTATAGAGCCTCAACGTTACATCCCTGGTTTTTTTCTCCAAGCCCTCTTGAAATAAATGCTAGCTTAATGATCACTCAATACATGTTTTCCCTCTGTGTCTCTAAACTAAACTAAACTAATCTAAAGGTATACCCCATTTACTCAGAAACCCAGTTGGTTACAAAACATGTAGGAAAGAACTGCAGATGTTGGTTTAAATCGAAGATAGGCACAAAATGCTCGAGTAACTCAGTGGGACAGGCAGCATCTCTGAGGAGAAGGAGTGGGTGACATTTTGGGTCAAGACCCTTCTTCAGACTGATGTCAGGATTTTGTGTCTATCTTAGGTACAAAACATCATGGACTATGTGGTGCAAATGGTAGAGCCAGAGACCTGGATTTGATCCTGACCTCGGCTGCTGGCTGTGTGGAGTTTGCACACTCTCCCTGTGACCATGTGGATTTCCCTTGTGTGCTCTAGTTTTCACCCACACCCCAAAGGTTAATTGGACTTTGGTAAATTTCCCCAAATGTGTGGGAAGTGGATGAGAAAGTGGGAATACCATAGAACTTGTGTGAATGGGTGATCGATGGTCAGCTTGGACGCACTGTATCACTAAACTAAACTATACTAAATGAAACTAAACTAAACTGAACTAAATTAAGTTAAACTAAACAATGCAATACTATATATAGAACTTAATTCTGGAAAAGAATGGAACAAAGTGTTGTTGATGTTAAAACCACAGGGGTAAGGTCAATAGGTCACGTGATAGGAGGGGGTGGGAGATTGCAACCTTCACGTGGTCCGCCCTGTTTCGACGAATGTAATCAACCCGGCGTGCACAACCAAATAAGATCAAATATAACAAGTTGCCCGACAACTTTAGGCTGTGCACGCCATACGCAAGAAGAAGAAGAAGTGATAGGAGCAGAATTAGGCCATTCAGCCCATCAAGTCTACTCCACCATTCAATCGTGGCAGATCTATCTCTCCCTCCTAACCCGATTCTCCTGCCTTCTCCCCATAACCTCTGACACCCGTACTAATCAATAATCTGTCCATCTCTGCCTTTAAAATATCCACTGGCTTGGCCTCCACAGCCATTTGTGGCAAAAAGTAGTAAAAAATATATATAATATAATAATCTGTTCATATTGCGGTTCAATGTTCCCTTGAGGAAAAGAGATGTTTGAGTTATGAATTCCTTCTCTCATATTTCCTACTCTGCATAATACTTGGTGGAATTGAACGGAGTGATCACATTGTTGCAATTCTAACCATTCCATTTCTTTCTCCAAGTTATCTAGTTTTTGTTTTAAATATATAGAAATGAAGTAGGGGAAAAAGTAATAAAGACACTGACAATATAATCCCCTCTTTCTGAGATTCCTACATCTATGGCATCGTCTAACATGCAGTAACAAAATTATATTCTTTCTTAGCTATTAACGGATTAATGTAACATACAGTATTTCAGTATTTACTTTAATGACATTTTCACTTACATACACAGAGGAAACGAAAAATTGTTTCTCAATTAGTTCCTGTCAGTGCAGTTAATAAAAACAGAATAAATACATACAACTTTAACATTAACTTATCTAAAATAGACTTTAAAATTGAACTAAAAACTAACATTCAGAGCGGACAGTGGCTTTGCTTTGACAGGTGTCTAGCTGTCAAAGTACGGGCGAGGTTAGGTGTGTTGGTGTATGATGTATGGGGAGGGGACACAGTCCGTTAACCAGTCTTATTGCCTGTGGGAAGAAGCTGTGGAGCATCCTGCTGGTTCTGCAGCTGCTGCTCCTGTACCTCTTCCCAGATGGCAGATTGGAGAAGATATGGTATGATGGATGATAGGGGTCCTTTATAATGGAGATGGCTCTGCTGATGCTGCACTTCTGATAGATCTCCAACAGGAAAGGGAGTGGAGCACCAATGATCCTACTGGCTGTCTTCACTATCCTGTTAAGTTGTTTTTGTGTGGGGGATTGGGGGTGGGGTGGTGAAGGGACCTCGTCATCTCCCATCTGCTGTTCTAGGGCAACGGATGCCATTGATGTTTTTTAGAACAGTCTAATCGTTGAACCAATCTGCAATTTTAGGAACTATAAATTAAGCATTTTGCCCGTTTTGCTTAGAAAACATCAATCAATTGATGTATTCAAGAGAGAGTTTGATATAGCTCTTAGGGCTAACGATATCAAGGAATACGAATAGAAAGCACTGATTTTGGATGATTAGCCATGATCATATTGAATGTAGGAGCTGGTTCAAAGGGCCGAATGGCCTACTCCTGCACCTATTTTCTATGTTTCTACGTTTCCATGACGTCTATCGCACAGAAGTGTGTAGGAAGGAACTGCAGATGCTGGTATAAACCGAAGATGGACACAAAAAGCTGGAGTAACATAACAGGACAGGTAGCATCTCTGGAGAGACGGAATGGGTGGCGATTCGGGTCGAGACCTACCGATTAGTTAGGGATAAGGGAAATGAGAGATAAAGACGATGATGGAGAGAGATAAAGTAGAATGAATGAAAGATATGCAAAAGAGTAACAATGATAAATATGTTTCTATGTTTCGGTTAAGTCATTTTACCAAATTTTGCATTTGAAATGTCTCTTTCCCAGGGTGGATATATCATGAACCAGAAGACGTAGCTTTAAGGTGAGAGGGGGAAGTTTTAATGTATGTGCATGTGCAGGTGCATTTTTTGTTGTTATACATGGAGCGGTGGGTGCGTGGAATGCACTGCCTGTGATGGTCATGGAGACAGATTATGGTCGGTGCGATAGACAGTCAGAACCTTTTTCCCAGGGTGGAAATATCAAAGACCAGAGTGCATGGCTTTAAGGTGAGATGTTCGAAAGTTAAAGGAGCAGGTTTTTTACACAGAGGGTGGTGAGTGCCTGGAACGTGTTGCTGGGGGAAGCGGTGGGGACAAACACAATGGTGGTGATTAAGTGGCTTTGAGATAGACATGGATGGAACGGAATGGAATAGTTTATTGTCACATGTGACAAGGCACAGTGAAATACTTTGCTTGCATACCCAACGTGTACAAATAGCGGCCGCCTACGGCGCTGGCAACGTTACAAATCACGCCGGCTCCTCCTTTTGTTCTCTCCATTGTCCTTTGTTCCAGGTAAGGAATAGTGGGTACACAAAAATGCTGGAGAAACTCAGCGGGTGCAGCAGCATCTATGGAGCGAAGGAAATAGGTAACGTTTCGGACCGAAACCCTTCTTCAGTACCTTCGATTTTCCAGCATCTGCAGTTCCTTTTTGAACAAGGAATAGTGGGACATGGATCACATGCAGGCAGAGGAGATTGGATTAACCAGGCGTTATGTGCAGCTTGGACATGGTGGGCTGAAGGGCCAGTTCCTCTGCTGTACTTTTCTATGTCTCCATGCCACTCGTTCTTACGTCAACAACTGTATTTATTGCGCAGGCACGGTAGTGCAGCGGTAGAGTTGCTGCCTCACAGCGCCGGAGATCCGGGTTCGATCCTGTCTGTACGGAGTTTGTACGTTCTCCCCGTGACCTGCGTGGGTTTTCTCCGAGATCTTCGGTTTCCGCCCACGCTACAAAGACCTACAGGTTTTTGTAGGTTAATTGGCTTGGCAAAGGTAAAAATTGTCCCTTGTGGATGTAGGATAGTGTTAATGTGTGGGGATCGCTGGTCAGCACGCACCCGGTGGGCCGAAGGGCCTGTTTCCGCACTGTATCTTAAACTAAACTAAACCAATATTTGACATCAACCTAGATTCAATCGCTTGACTCTAAATCAGAAGGTTGTACTTCACATCTTACTTCAGAGAACTAAGCAGAAACTTCTGGTGCAGCGGTTCAGAAAGAATGTAGATGTAAGCAACAGCAAATGCTTGAGTCTTGCATCGAACACAAAGTACTGGAGTAACTCTGCGGGTCAAACAACATCTCTGAGGACAGACACAAAATGCTGGAGTAATTCAGCGGGACAGGCAGCATCTCTGGAGAGAAGGAATGGGTGACGTTTCGGGTTGTGAGCCTTCTTCTTCAGTCTGAAGAAGGGTCCTGACCCAAAATGTAGCCAATCCATGTCCTCCAAAGTAACTCGATGCATTTTGTGTCCTTCTCTGAATTGGCAGAGACTTGCTGAGATGTTAAATAGACAAACATACTTTTCTAAAAGGTAGATTGTGCATCATATAAAGCTTCTCATGAAGACATTCATATTCTTGATTAGTACGATGTTTCTATGACCCCAACATCGGGAACATTTTTCCTGCATTCTAGCCTGTCTAATCCCTTAAGAATGTTATATGTTTCTATAAGATCCCCTCTCATCCTAAATTCCAGTGAATATAACCCCAGTCAACCCATTCTTTAAAGAATTTGTAGTTATTTATTTCTACTGGTTGTGGGATCATGTTGTGTATAAATTGTACAAATTGGCAACCATCCTCATCTACATCACAACAGCAACTATCTAGCAAACATTTTTTTATTTGATGATTAAATGACACGATATCTCAATATCAAACACATTTGAATCTACCTTTCCATTATATTATAGAAACACAGAATTAGCCTATGACATAACAGATATGTGTCCAGAATATATAGAAGCTTGGAGATATTTTTCATGTTTAATTCATCGTCTTGTTTATTCTTCTGGTAGCAAATGCAACATCCTGAGGTTTGGCTCAGGAGAAAGCGCTTTAATTTAATACCACTGGGAGAGGTTGTGGTTTAGCAGCATTCCTTCCAAAATGATTAAGTATATTTTTAACCAGGGAACATTTGCAAGCTCATGGTGAAAGGAAGGGGGAGTGAGATTAGTTAAATACCTCGCCAAGATCTAACGGAGACTTGAAGCCCTCAACCTACACTATAAAACGGAAGCACATCAGCCTGAAGAAGGGTCTCGACCCGAAACATCACCCATTCCTTCTCTCCAAAGATGCTGCCTGTCCCGCCGAGTTACTCCAGCATTTTGTGTCTATCTTCGGAAGCAAATATTGCAGATATTGGGCTTTGAGGGGCATTTGAGGACGAAAGTCCCTTAGTTTAGTTTCATTTAGAGATACAGCACGGGAACAGGCCCTTTGGCCCACCGAGTCCATGCCGACCACCGATCACCCATTCACATTAGGTGTGTCCGAACTGATACAACTGCTAAAGGGGTGAAAGGTAAGGACTAAGAGGACTCTGTCTCTATTGCCATTAGGGGGAGGGGGAGCAAGAGCAGAGTTGTGGGGTACCAAGGAGACACGTGTGAGGGCCTCATCTATGATAGAAGAGGGGAACCCCCGTTCCCTAAAGAATGAGGACATCTCAGATGTACTGGTATGGATGTGATGGCTGATGGGGTGAAAGGCATTAGTTGTGTGTTATCCCACATTCTCATTCACTCCCTACACACCTGGGGGCAATTTTACAGAGGGCGGCCGAGTGACCTACAAACCCACATGTTTTTAGGATGTAGGAGGAATCTGAAACACCCGAACGAAACCCACGCGATCACAGGTAGAACGTGCAAACTCCACGCTGAGAGCACCCAAGGTCAGGATCGAACCCGGGTCTCTGGTGCTGTGAGGCAGCGGCTCTCTACCAGTTGCACCACTGTGTCGACCCCAAAGGTACCCCTGACATCTTTTACAGATATGAAGATTTCAGGAAACAAAATGAACAACAGAATTCCCCAGAGAAACCCCAGAGTCAGGAGGAGAGGGTAGGGGAGCAGGGGATGCCAAGTGGTGGTGGCGAGGAAATAACCAACGTGGCTGTCAGCGGTGGCGGAGTAGGCAGGTCATATTTGAATATATAAACTGAGCGTTGATGACTGAACATGGTCCATGTATTCTTATATAATTTCTTCAGGCACTGAGCTGAAATTTAAATAAATATCTAGGTACCTCCTTCTTGAGAAATTCCTTTTGAATCCATATAACCAGGTGCCTCTGAATAAATGGTTACGTTTAATTGCCGGGATTTTCCTCAGAGGCATCAAAGGCTAGGCTGGATGAAGATTGACTTTCTTGCAAAGTCAAGTTTTCCCAGTTGTGTTGAAGTGTTGTAGCTGGGATGAAAGACCAGGGTGAAAATTACAAACAGCTATCAGTCCGTGACGATCAATGAAGAGCAAACACAAGGCGCTACCTGGATGAAAAATGACAGTATCCATATTCTGAAGGCTATCTCAGTTGTACTCCAGTGTTAAAAAAAAATGACTGCTCTTATATAAAGCAAATCTTTTTATATCTGGAACGGATCTGGATCATAATGAAACTTTCTTTTATGGTGGATTGCAGTAAATAAATCTTAATGTCAAATCGATCCAAATGCGGACTTTATTATTCAAAGTAAAAGCTGAGGAATTATTTCTTGAATTATTCTGAGCTACCTTTTAACTTTAGTCATTTTCCTCTGAATTTTCTATCCAGTTGGTGCTATTTCATCTTCAGAAACAATCTGTGTATATTGTAATCAAACACATGATTACGATCAAGCCATTATACAGATACATAATAAAAGAAATAATGTTAGTGCAAGATAAAGTTTAATGAAGTCTGATTAAAGATAGTCTGAGGGTCTTCAATTCAAGTTCAAGTTCAAGTGAGTTTATTGTCATGTGTCCCTGATAGGACAATGAAATTCTTGCTTTGCTTCAGCACACAGAACATAGTAGGCATTGACTACAAAACAGATCAGTGTGTCCATATACCATAATATAAATATATACACACATGAATAAATAAACGGATAAAGTACAAATAACAGATAATGGGTTATTAATAATCAGAGTTTTGTCCGAGCCAGGTTTAATAGCTAGATGGCTGTGGGGAAGTAGCTATTCCTGAACCTGGTTGTTGCAGTCTTCAGGCTCCTGTACCTTCTACCTGAAGGTAGCAGGCAGATGAGTGTGTGGCCAGGATGGTTGTGGGTATTTGATGATACTGCCAGCCTTTTTGAGGCAGTGACTGCTATCAATGAGATAGATAGTAGGATCACTCTCTCATTGTTGGTAGGATGATTCAGTTGCCTGATAACAGCTGGGAAGAAACTGTCCCTGAATCTGGAGGTGTGCGTTTTTACACTTCTATACCTTTTGCCTGATGGGAAAGGAGAGAATAGGGAGTGGCCAGAGTGCGACTCATCCTTGATTATGCTGCTGGCCCTGCCAAGGCAGCCTGTGGTGTCAATGGATTCAATGGAAGGGAGGTTGGTTTGTGTGATGGTCTGGGCTGCGTCCACAATTCTCTGTAATTTCTTGCGGTTGTCTTGGATGGAGCTGCTGTGATGCATCCAATAAAATGATTTCCACCAAAATGCTTTCCACGGCGCTTGAGAGAGGTTGTGGGGGGACAAAGAATAGGATTGACATAGGATCGGTGGTTGATGGTTGTCACTGAGTCGGTGGGCCGAATGGCCTGTATCCATGCTGTATCTCTGGATGACACCCACCACCACCACCACCTCGCTTCCACTAAAATCAAACATCCACTTCAATTGAAATAAGATTACAAGACATAGGAGCAGAATTAGGACATTCAGCCCATTGCGTTTCACTGCCATTCCATCATGGCCGATCTATATTTTCCTCTCAATCCCATTCTCCTGCCTTCTCCCCATAACCTTTGCCACACTTACTAATTAAGAACCTATCAATCTCCGATTTTAAAATACCCAATGATTTGGTCTCCACAAATATCTGTGACAATAAATTCCTCAGACTCACCACTCTCTGACAAAAGAAATCCCTCCTCATCTACAGTTTAAAGATACGTCCTTTTATCTGAGTCTGTGCCCTCTGGTCCTAGACTCTCCTACTAACGGAAACATCCTCTCCGCTTCCACTCCATCTAGGCTTCAGATGTTCAAGGAAGTGTGGAGACAAGTATGAACACTCGCTGTTAGATTAATTGGCCACTGTGTGTATCAAGATGGTGGGGGAGAGAATGGCTTGTCGGAGAGTAGCTGCAAAATGGGATTGAGTGGAGGTGGAGAGGATGTTTCCCTTTGTGAGAGAGTGGCTGGGAAGCGGGATTGCTTTGCAAGCAGGTATAGAACCTATGGACCAAATGGCCTACAAAAACATGACTGGCCCCCTCCACCACTAAGTTAAAGTTAAGGGGCTGTCCCACTTGGGCGACCTAATCCGCGAGTTAAGAAGAGTGTCTTCGACCTTCAAGCTCGAGGACACTCGCCTGGAAAACCTCGAGCTGGATCGACCGTCCGCGTTGAAACCACGAGCTGGATCGACCGACCGCACACGCAACCACATCGCAAAGGCGGGGCCAGGGAAAGCGGAGGAGCGCTGTCTGAAATTCACACCCGCGATGAAGAGGAAAGTAAAACAACTACACAGTGAAGGAGCTGTCCCACTTGTGAGACCTATTATGTGAGTTTAGAAGAGTGTCTTCGACCTTCAAACTCGCAGCATGGTCGTCACGTGGTCCTAGGAGGTCCTATGAGATCGCTGGAACTCTCCTTAATGCTCGAGGGAAGTTCCCAAATACTCGTGGCCTCAGCTAGGTAGCGGAAAATTTTTCAGCATGTTGAAAGATTTTCCACAAGTAAAATTTGGTTGGCATGGTTCGTAATGCAGTGGAGTGGGGTCGCTATGCAGTTACAGGCAGTCGAGGGCAGCCGTAGGCAATCTCCTCTGCTGACCGGGCATTTTGATTGGCTCATTGGAGTTTTCAGGACCGGGGAAAACCTACCGGTAGGTAAAATGCCCGCTAAACTTTATTACACTTCTTAAAAGTGTCTCCACTCCTTCTCCCCCCCCTTCTCTCCCTTTCTCCCCCCCCCCCCCCTTCTCCTCCCCTTCTCTCCCCCCCCCCCCCCACCCACCTCCGCGCTCTCTAAAGGACTTACCGTTACTGTGCAGCCGTTTTACCTTCCTCTTCATCGCGGGTGTGAATTTCAGACAGTGCTCCCCCGCTTTCCCTGGCCCCCGCTTTGCGATGTGTTTGTGTGTGTGTGTGTGTGTGTGTGCGGTCGGTCGATCCAGCTCGCGGTTTCAATGCGGACGGTCGATCCAGGTCGAGGTTTTCCAGGCGAATGCCCTTAGAGCTTGAAGGTCGAAGACACTCTTCTTAACTCGTGGATTAGGTTGCCCAAGTGGGACAGCCCCTTTAGAGATCACGCATAAAACACAAGTGCACTTCACTTAACAGCAGATCCTAATACAGTGGACAACAAAAGCAGATGTATGAATCCAGATGTATGAATCCATGAACTATTGCAGTATTACTTCAAGAGTCAAGAGTGTTTTATTGTCATATGTCCCGGATGGGACAGTGAAATTCTTACTTGCTGCATCACAACAGAATATGTGAATATGTAAACATCGTACACAACGGGGGAAGAGAAAGAAAAATAAACGTTCTATAAATGACAAATATGGTGCAATAATAATATAGTCTTTTGCAGTTCAGAGCTCAGAGCTTATTTCTGACATTCTCATAGTTCTGACAGCCTGACCGTTATAAGGAACGTTCACAATGAATGTTTATATCTGGGCCTCATTGTAGAGACTGTTCATTCTCAAGCAGTGAGTTAATGTCCTCTGGAAATGTGCACAAGGACATTTTCCATTTTCCTTGTTTCCTGCGTCAGCCTCAGTTTATTTTGTTACTCAGCCAGTCGTGACCTGCTGGGAACGCCACAGGGATCAGAGGTTTTCTCCGTGTTCACTATTTCGAACAATTTTGCATGTGAACACATTCAGAATTTAACTGAATGTAGCGATTTGCAGAACAGGGATTGCTCGGCATACCCAACAAAGAGCGTCCGCAGAGAACCGTTCCCTCCGCAACTCCCTGGTTCACTCATCCTGGTTCACCCAAATCGTGGCCGCACCTAATTAAACTCTATGACTCTAATTATGTATCTCTATGGCTCAAATTATGTATCTCTATGAGTCTAATTATGTATCTCTGTGACTCTATGTATGGGAAATGGCCAGTGTGGGCAAGTTGGACTGAAGGGCAAGTTTGGCTGAAGGGCCTGTTTCCACACTGTATCACTCTGTGACCGCCGTGAGTGGAGGGGGGGGGGGTGGGCAGGAGAACAATGGAGCACCCAGAGTTGGGGGGGCCGCCATGAAGGGAGGGGAGAACAATGGTGGACCCAGCACAGTGGAACTGCCAGAGGCGGGTCGACGGGGGAGAACAGAAGGGGGACCTGGCGCGGAGGTGCTTTGTAAATTTATCTGTGCCCTTTATGGGTGACTATTTGCATGTGTTTATGGGCAACTATTTGCAAAAATTCCACTGTGACATTAATGTATTCATTCATTCATTCATTCATTCATTCATTCATTCATTCATTCATTCATTCATTCATTCATTCAAACCGCCTCCTCAGGTACTTTCCCCAGCAAACACAGGTGAGGCAACACCTGTCCCTATACCTCCTCCCTCAATTCCATCCAGGGACCCCGACGTTCCTTTCAGGTGAGGCAGAGGTTCACCTGCACCTCCTCCAACCTCATCAACTGTATCCGCTGTTCCTGTAAATCGGCGAGATCAAGCAGACTCGGCGATCGTTTCGCTGATCCCTTCCACTCAGTCCGCCTTGGTCTACCCAATCTCCCAGTTACCAAACACTTTAACTCCCCTTCCCATTCCCACACTGACCTTTCTGTCCTGGGCCACACCCATTGTGAATGTGAGGCCATATGCAAATTGGAGGAACAGCACCTCATATTTCGCTTGGGCAGCTCACACTCCAGTGGTATCAATTTTAATTTCTCTAGCTTCAAGCAAACCTTGCATTCCCTCTCTCTCTGTCCTATCCCCACCCTAGTCCTCTAGCTAATTTCACTGGTTGGATTATCACCTCGTCCCCAGCTAATAATGGACCATGGTGGACTCCACAATAGACAATAGACAATAGGAGCAGGAGTAGGCCATTCGGCCCTTCGAGCCAGCACCGCCATTCAATGTGATCATGGCTGATCATCCCCAATCAGTACCCCGTTCCTACCTTCTCCCCATATCCCCTGACTCCGCTATTTTTTTAAGTCCTATCTAGCTCTCCATTGAAAGCATCCAGAGAACCGGCCTCCACCGCCCTCTGAGGCAGAGAGGCACATTTGGATAGAGTGGATTTGGAGAGGATGTTTCCTCTAGTGGGGGAGTCTAGGACCAGAGGTCACAGCCTCAGAATAAAAGGATGTTCCTTTAGGAAGGAGATGAGGAGGAATTATTTTAGTCAGAGGGTGATGAATCTGTGGAATTAATTGCCACGGAAGGCTGTGGAGGCCACGACAATGGATATTATTTAGGCGGAGATAGATAGATTCATGATTAGTAATGGTGTCATGGAATTATGCGGAAAATGCAGGAGAATGGGGTTGGGAGGGAGGGAGAGATCAGCAGCTAGGAGTCGACGATGGGCCAAATGGCCTAATTCTACTCCTATCCCTTACGAACATGAAAAAAGGAACCATCGATGCTGGTTTACACAAAAGGATACAAAGTGCTGGAGGAACTCAGCGAGTCAAGCAGCATCTCAGGAGATCATGGATAAGTGACGTTTCAAGTGTTTCGGTCTGACGTTGATGAGATGCTGCTTGACCCGTTTAGATACTCCAGCATTTTGCGCCCATTTGTGCAGTGTCTGAAGAAGCGTCACAACCCAATACGTCTCCTATCCATGTTCTCAGGGGATGCTACCTGACTAGTTGAGTTGCTCCAGCACTTTGTGTCCCTTGGATTCTTATATGAATTAATCAAATTGTTTCTCACTCTAATCAACAGTAGATACAATGCATAGCTGTCTGACCATTCCAGATACAGGTGTGTTTAAACCTTCTCTGACCCAACTCCAATGCATACACATCCATTGCATTTTATTCAATAATCTTCGAAGTAGCACCTTAGCAAAAAAATACTCTTTTTATGAATATTTGATTACCAGAGGTTACCTTCGATAACATTTTACAAAGTTACAAAAGCCGAAGGCCATGTGTACCTTCAAGTCTGCACTGCAATCAATAAATCACAGCTAAACCGCACACGTCCAGATTCAGGGACAGTTTCTTCCCAGCTGTTATCAGGCAACTGAACCATCCTACCACAACCAGAGAGCAGTGCTGAACTACTATCTACCTCATCGGTGACCATCAGACTACCCTTGATCGGACTTTGCTGGCTTTACCTTGCACTAAACGTTAGTCCTAAAACATTTTTTTTTTAAATAATAAAAAAATAAATAAATAAATAAAAAAAAATAAAAATAAAAAAAAATAAAAAATATTTTTTAAAAAATTTAAAAATCTGTACACTGTAAATGGCACGATTGTAATCATGTATTATCTTTCCGCTGACTGGTTAGCACGCAACAAAAGCTTCAAACTGTACCTCGGTACATGTGGCAATAAACTAAACTGTTAACTGTTAATCGCAAATCTTTTTGCAACGCAGCAACTGAACCATCCTGCCCAGTGCTTGCCCCCTTCAAAGACCAAAAACCTATTGATCTCAGGTCTAATTATATTCAACAACTGACTGCCTTTGGGCTCAAGAATTCCAGAAATAGTTTCTTCTGATGTTTCCTCAATTAAAGCCCGCATTTAAACTCTAACCAGAAAATTGATGAAATGTGAGATAAGTTGAACTCTAATTGGGAGGTTGGTCATATAACAATGAACTGTTTAGACTGGGAACCAGCGTCGGTTTTGATACTGATGGAATCTTAATGAGGACAGCAGCTTTTGCCCATCTGCCTTATGTTGAACGGCAAAAAACAAGTTCTCTTGTCACAGAAAGATACAAAATGCTGGAGTAACAGCAGTGTCCCTAGAGAAATGCATACCTCCAGATTCAGGGATGGTTTCTTCTCAGCTGTTATCAGGTAACTGAACCATCCTATCATCAACTAGAGAGTTGTCCTGAGCTACCATCTACCTCGTTGGAGACCCACCAACTATCTTTAATCAGACTTTAACTTGCACTAAACGTTATTCCCTTTATCCTGTATCTGTACACTATGGACAGCTTGTTTGTAATCATGTATAGTCTTTTCGCTGACTGCATAACACGCGATAAAAAAGCTTTTCACTGTATCTCGGTACACGTGACAATAATAACCTAAACTAACCTGGTCCCACCTGCCTGCATTTGGCCCATATCTCTCTAAACCTGTCCTATTCATGTACCTGTCTAAATATTTCTTAAACATTGCAATAATACCTGCCTCAACTACTTCGATCGGCAGCCCGTTCTATACACCCACCACCCTTTGTGGAAAAAATGTACTCCTTACGTCCCTATTCAATCTCCCCCCCCCCCCCCCACCTTAAACCTATGTCCTCTACTTCTCGATTACCCAACCCTGGCCAAAAGACTGTGCGGTTACCCGATCTATTCCTTTTTTTAAGTGCTTAAAACTTTTTATTTAGGCACATAGATTAAACGGTATTAGAACAAAGCATTAAAATATCCGCAGAACCTAACTAACAGTGGGTGGGTTTTCTTTGAGAACTTCGAATTCCTCCCACACTCGAAAGACGTTTGTAGGTTAATTGGCTTGGTATATGCGTTTCAATTGTCCCTAGTGTAGGATAGTGTTAATGTGCCAGGATAGCTGGTCAGTGCAGACTTGGTGGGCTGAAGGGCCTGTTTCTGTGCTGTATCTCTAAACAAAATGAAAATAAACTAATCTAAACTAAACTTTCACACAGAACACATTGCTGAAAAACAGGCTTCCTTGTATATATATATAGGTTGACTAGGATGTATATAGCACCCTTGTGTTATTGATGGGATTATTGTTCACAGTACTGCCTCGGTTCTTATCAGTTTAGTTTAGAGATACAGCACAAGAACAGGCCCTTCGGCCCACAGAGTCCGCACCGATCAGCGATCCCCGTACATTAACACTTTCTTACACACACTAGGGACAATTTACAATTCATACCAAACCAATTAACCTACAAACCTGTACGTCCTTGGAGTGTGGGAGGAAACCGAAGATCTCGGAGAAAACCCACGCAGGTCACGGGGAGAACGTACAAACTCCGTACAGACAGCACCCGTAGTCGGGATCAAACCCGGGTCCCTGGCGCTGTTAGGCAGCAACTCCAACGCTGTGAATTTTTGGATTCTTTTGTTCACAAGCTGATTTTTGTCAAAGTGTTCAGTAGACGTACACAGACAGTTGTTTTACAGTACAAAAACCAGAAACTGTGACATGGCCACCCAGCTCTGAGAATCCGCACTGAATCAAGTTCGGTGTTGAATGTATGAAATGTGTACTCCAGCTTTTTGTGTTGAAGGTGTGAATGTAGAATTCAGTCAGAGGAAGCCTCTATTCTGCTCTGCTGTTGTATTTCATTAGCTCACTGACCTTGCAAGAAGCACGTAAGCGCATGACACAATTTAAATTGACACCAACCTTTGCAACAAGTAACGTTATTATAAAATGCTAAATAAGGCCAGCTATCTGACGTCAACTGTTTGAAAGAACTACCAAATTAGCACCACTGGTTAGGCACCATAATCCTGATTTCCTGGACAGATGCTTCAGATTTGAAAACTCATTATTCCAGACATCGACTTCAAACCATGAATTTTGCTGCAATAAAAAAAATCACCTCATTTCCACTCAATTTCATTTTGCAATTACCTGCAGCGCACATCCTTCAGTGACTTACTGCCAGTGGAAATAACTTTCCCCTGGTTAAAAAACCCGTCAAGACTTTCAATTTCCATCATCTCTTTCCACTTTGAGTATCATTTTGTGAATTCTTCAGCCATTCTTCAGTGGTGTGGCATCGGGGATGATGCTGGGTCCAGCAGTAACCACACCGACACTTGCAGAAGGGTGATCTCACGTGGTATGTTTTATTTACACTGACTTGTCGAGAAAGTCCATGGAGATATTCGAATGGGGCGCGCTGTCCCTCATCGGCAGAGCGCCTGGGCTGTGGCGCTGGCAATCTTGGGCTTATCCCGACAGCTCATTCCTGGGTACACAAAAATGCCGGAGAAACTCAGCGGGTGCAGCAGCATCTATGGAGCGAAGGAAATAGGCAACGTTTCGGGCCGAAACCCTTCTTCAACTCATTCCTGGTCTCGGTGGGTGGGAGGGGGGCAGTTCACCCTTACCTCGAGAGGAGGCGCTGGAGGTCTCAATCTTATCCTGGCAGCTTAGCTTTGGGCTTGGAAGAGGAGGCTCTGGCAGACTCTGGCTTATCCTGGCAGCTCGGTCCATGCCTCTGTGTATGGGCGCAGTCCCTTGTTGGCTGTGGATGCGAAGAGGCACTGGCATCTCAGGCTTGGCCTGGCCACTCAGAAGCACTGGCTGTCTAGGGCTTCTTCCAGCAATCCACACGGTGGCGAGGGTGGTCTCAGGTTTGACCCAGTGGCTCAGTCTTCCTCAACAGGGAACAGGGAACAGGGAACACAGCCCCCTCCTAGTCAACCACGGCAGGACATGCAACCACAGGTGAAACATTCCCCTCTCCAAGCAAGACCACGTCAAAGCCACACCATCATCTCTCGCAGATGGACGGATGACAACTACCACACCAACCACCTCTAATATAAAGATCTAGTCAAACAACAGCATATTCCATGCCATTTGGGTCTGAATAACACACTTAATTAACAAAAGGTTTCAATTAGCCTGATGGGGAATGGAGAGATGTGGACTATATGCAGGCAGATAAGAGATGGACACAAAATGCTGGCATATGGAGAGAAGGCAGGAACGGGGTACTGATTGAGGATGATCAGCCATGATCACATTGAATGGCCATGCTGGCTCGAAGGGCCAAAGGGCCTACTCCTGCACCTATTGTCCATTGTCTATTGTCTACATCTCAGCAGGTCAGGCAGCATCTCTCAAGAAAAGGAATGGGTGACGTTTTGGGTCGAGTCCCTTCTTCAGACTCTTGATAAATGTGTAAATGAATTCAGTGGGACAGGAGCAGGCAAAACCAATGGGCCTGCCAGGGCAGTTGTGTTTACGGATTTTGGAGAAAAGTTAAAACCGGGCCATGTGGGGCTGGGGAACGACAAGGTTGGAGCCTACGGAGAGCAGACAGCCGGAAGTGATAAAATCAGAAATGGTCTGCCAGATTAATTTCTTGGTGCTCATATGTGGGATCATGGACCAAGGATAAGTAGGTGGACGTGTCTGAGAGCTGGCGTCTGGCCTCAGATAAAGGTTTGTCTAGGTGTGACATTTTGGGACCGACATTATGGTCAGGACGGCTTCTTCCTGTTCTGTCCTGTAAGATGTCTATGTCTAGAGCCACATTTCAATTTTGTCTATTGCTTATCGAACAGTTATCCTCGAATTCAGAACAAACATTACAGGTTCCAGTATTAATCATGACAAAGTTCAATATATTATTCAATGGGCGGCATGGTGGCGCAAGGGTAGAGTTGCTGCCTTACAGTGTCGGAGACTCAGGTTCGATCCCGACTACAGGTGTTGTCTGTGCGGAGTTTGTACTTTCTCCCCATGACCGCATGGGTTTTCTCCAAGATCTTCGGTTTCCTCCCACACTCCAAAGACATACAGGTCTGTAGGTTAATTAAATTGGTATAATAGTAAATTGTCCCTAGTGTGTGTAACATTGTATTGTATTGTATTGTATTTTAATGACCACACAGCCAGGCTGGTGGAATTATTATCAGTACAGCTCGGTACAGGTTCCAACATTTCATCAAACATTAAACTTATAACATAGATATACATACAAACAGACACATTTCATAATACATAAGGGCCATGCTTATTCGTATTTCCTCACCGTACAGAGTTTAAAAAGTTAATTGCAGTGGGAATGAAACTATTTTTGAAACGGTTTGTTTTGGAGGCAATTGACCTGTAACGCCTCCCAGAGGGCAGTAGCTGAAAGGCATAGTGTGCAGGGTGAGTGGGGTCAGAGATGATCTTGCGGGCTTTGTGAAGTGTCCGTTTGTGGTAGAGTGATTCAAGGGATGGTAGGGGTAAGCCAATAATTTTGGATGCTCTGTTTATGATGCGCTGTAATTTCTTCCGGGAGAGTGAGTCGAGACTGCCGAACCAGACTGTGATGGATGAAGTGAGGATGTTTTCGATGATGGCTGTATAGAAGCGGAGCATGAGATGAGACCTTACTCTGAACTTCCTTAGCTGTCGGAGATGGAAAAGTCTTTGCTGGGCTTTTCCATAGATGTGGTCTGCGTTTGTCCTCCATTTGAGGTTGTTGCTGATGTGGGTTCCAAGGAGTTTGAAAGTGTCAGTGATGGAGATGGATTCACCTTTAATGAGCACAGGAGTTTTGGGGGATGGCTGGCGTCTTGGGTTGATGATGAGTTCTTTTGTTTTTGATGAGTTGAGTGAGAGATCATGGTCTGTGCACCAGGTCACTGCTTGGTTGACCTGTGCACGGTATTCAGTTTCTTGGTTGTTGGTGATGAATCCTATGATGGTTGAGTCGTCCGCGTACTTGTACAAGTTGACAGAGCTGTGGTGGGATGTGAGCTGGTTTGTGTAAAGGGAGAATAGCCAGGGTGAGAGAACACAGCCTTGGGGTGTGCCTGTACTGAGGAACAGAGGGGAGGATGTATTATTGTTGATCCTCACCCTCTGTTTCCTGTTCCAGAGAAAGCTGTGAATCCAGTAACAAATGCATGGGTCAATGTTCATGTCCAGTAATTTATTGAACAGTATGGCCGGGTTTATTGTATTGAATGCCGAGCTGAAATCCATGAACAGGATGCGGGCATATGTGTTTGCGGACTCCAGGTGGTTCAGAATGTGATGAGTTGCTAAGTTGACGGTGTCCTCAACTGACCTGTTGGCTCTGTATGCAAATTGGTATGGGTCCATGAGTGGAGTGGTGACAGTTTTCAGGTGATTGAGTATGATGCGCTCAAATTATTTCATGACTGCCGATGTCAGAACTGCTGTAGTTTTGGGAGCAACAGCAGCAGGAGTTTAGCAAGAGATACGACTGATTGGCTCTAGCCCAAGTGGGAGGAGAGAAGTGAGTCAGTGCCGGGAAAACAGTTGAAAAGTAGAGGGAAGTGTGAGTCTTTGGCTCGAGAGTCTTCAGGAGAGGAGACCACGCAATACGCTTGAGAGGTAGAGATGAAAGAAGGAGATGTCAGGCAAGCTGATTCAGTGCGATGCTTGTAGTATGTGGGAGGTTAAGGACACCGCTGGTGCCTCTGGCTGCTACAAATGCGAGGAGTGCATCCAGGTAGAGCTCCTGAAGGGCCGTGTTGGGGAACTGGAGAAGCAAGTGGATGACCTCCGGTTCGTCCGAGAAACGGAGTCGTTCCTTGACAAGTCCTACAGTACGATTGTTACACCTAAGGTACAGGAAGAGAGAAGGTGGGAGACAGTGAGAAAGGGAGGGAAGCATGGAATGCCAACGTCCCCGGGTGTTGTACCTCTTGTGAACAGGTTCACCCACTTAGAAGCTGTTGGGACAGAAGACGTGTTTACACTGGCTTGCGATGCGAATAGGGCTGTTGAGCCAGAACCAAAAAGGCCTAAGGCAGGCAACGCCATTGTAGTGGGAGACTCCATTGTGAGAGGTACGGACAGGGGTTTCTGCGGCAACAGACGGGATGCAAGGATGGTGTGCTGCCTTCCTGGTGCCAGGACCCAGGATGTCACGGACAGGGTGCAGAAAATCCTCAAGGGCGAAGGTGAACATCCGGAAGTGGTAGTGCATCTCGGCACAAACGATGTCGGAAAGAAGGGGATGAATATTCTGCAGCGTGACTTTAGAGAGCTCGGAAAAATGCTGAAAAGCAGGACCTCCAGGGTTGTTATCTCCGGTTTGCTTCCAGTTCCTCGTGCTGGCGAGAGCAGGAACAGGGAGGTCCGGGACCTGAACGTGTGGCTGAGGAACTGGTGCACGGGGCAGGGATTTAGATTCTTAGATCACTGGGATCTGTTTTGGGGTAAGGGGGAACTGTACAAAAGGGACGGATTGCATCTTAACAGGTGTGGGACCAGCATTCTGGCAGGCAGGTTTGCCACTGCTACACGGGTGGTTTTAAACTGAATAAGGGGGGTGGGGTGTCGAATGGGATAGTGGAGGATGGAGTTAAAGGGAAAGGGTTTCTTAAATGTGTGAGCGTAGAGACAGAGGGGTGTAAAATGAGGGTAGAAGCAATAGGTAGCAAGGTGAAAAGTAAAAGTGGCAGGCAGACAAAACCAGGGCAAAAATCAAAAAGGGCCACTTTTCAACATAATTGTATAAGGGGTAAGAGTGTTGTAAAAACAAGCCTGAAGGCTTTGTGTCTCAATGCAAGGAGCATTCGTAATAAGGTGGGTGAGTTGAATGTGCAGATAGCTATTAATGACTATGATATAGTTGGGATCACGGAGACATGGCTCCAGGGTGACCAAGGCTGGGAGCTGAACATCCAGGGATATTCAATATTCAGGAGGGATAGAGAGAAAGTAAAAGGAGGTGGGGTAGCGTTGCTGGTTAGAGAGGAGATTAACGCAATGGAAAGGAAGGACATTAGTTTGGAGGATGTGGAATCAGTATGGGTAGAGCTGCGAAACACTAAGGGGCAGAAAACGCTGGTGGGTGTTGAGTACAGGCCACCTAACAGTAGTAGTGAAGTTGGAGATGGTATCAAACAGGAAATTAGAAATGCGTGCGACAAAGGCAAAACAGTTATAATGGGTGACTTCAATCTACATATAGATTGGGTGAATCAAATAGGCAGGGGTGCTGAGGAAGAGGATTTCTTGGAATGTATGCGGGATAGTTATCTAAATCAACATGTAGAGGAACCAACGAGAGAGCAGGCTATTTTAGACTGGGTATTGAGTAATGGGGAAGGGTTAGTTAGCAGTCTTGTTGTACGTGCCCCTTGGGCAAGAGTGACCATAATATGGTTGAGTTCTTCATTAGGATGGAGAGTGACATTGTTAATTCAGAAACAATGGTTCTGAACTTAAAGAAAGGTAACTTTGAGGGTATGAGACGTGAATTGGCCAAGATTGACTGGCAATTAATTCTAAAAGGGTTGACGGTGGATATGCAATGGAAGACATTTAAAGACTGCATGGATGAACTACAAAAATTGTTCATCCCAGTTTGGCAAAAGAATAAATCAGGGAAGGTAGTACATCCGTGGATAACAAGGGAAATCAGGGATAGTATCAAAGCGAAGGATGATGCGTACAAATTAGCCAGAAAAAGCAGCATACCGGAGGACTGGGAGAAATTCAGAGACCAGCAGAGGAGGACAAATGGCTTAATTAGGAAAGGAAGAATAGATTATGAAAGAAAACTGGCAGGGAACATAAAAACTGACTGCAAAAGTTTTTATAGATATGTGAAAAGAAAGAGATTAGTTAAAACAAATGTAGGTCCCTTGCAGTCAGAAACAGGTCAGTTGATCATGGTCATACTTTGGTTCCGTCTTCACTAAGGAAGACATAAATAATCTGCCGGAAATAGCAGGGGACCGCGGGTCAAAGGAGTTGGAGGAATTGAGTGAAATCCAGGTTAGCCGGGAAGTGGTGTTGGGTAAATTGAATGGATTAAAGGCCGATAAATCCCCAGGGCCAGATAGGCTGCATCCCAGAGTACTTAAGGAAGTAGCTCCAGAAATAGTGGATGCATTAGTAATAATCTTTCAAAACTCTTTAGATTCTGGAGTAGTTCCTGAGGATTGGCGGGTAGCAAACGTAACCCCACTTTTTAAGAAGGGAGGGAGAGAGAAAACGGGGAATTACAGACCAGTTAGTCTAACATCAGTAGTGGGGAAACTGCTAGAGTCAGTTATTAAAGATGGGATAGCAGCACATTTGGAAAGTGGTGAAATCATTGGACAAAGTCAGCATGGATTTACAAAAGGTAAATCATGTCTGACGAATCTTATAGAATTTTTCGAGGATGTAACTAGTAGCGTGGATAGGGGAGAACCAGTGGATGTGGTGTATCTGGACTTCCAGAAGGCTTTCGACAAGGTCCCACATAAGAGATTAGTATACAAACTTAAAGCACACGGCATTGGGGGTTCAGTATTGATGTGGATAGAGAACTGGCTGGCAAACAGGAAGCAAAGAGTAGGAGTAAACGGGTCCTTTTCACAATGGCAGGCAGTGACTAGTGGGGTACCGCAAGGCTCAGTGCTGGGACCCCAGCTATTTACAATATATATTAATGATCTGGATGAGGGAATTGAAGGCAATATCTCCAAGTTTGCGGATGACACTAAGCTGGGGGTCAGTGTTAGCTGTGAGGAGGATGCTAGGAGACTGCAAGGTGACTTGGATAGGCTGGGTGAGTGGGCAAATGTTTGGCAGATGCAGTATAATGTGGATAAATGTGAGGTTATCCATTTTGGTGGCAAAAACAGGAAAGCAGACTATTATCTAAATGGTGGCCGACTAGGAAAAGGGGAGATGCAGCGAGACCTGGGTGTCATGGTACACCAGTCATTGAAAGTAGGCATGCAGGTGCAGCAGTCAGTGAAGAAAGCGAATGGTATGTTAGCTTTCATAGCAAAAGGATTTGAGTATAGGAGCAGGGAGGTTCTACTGCAGTTGTACAGGGTCTTGGTGAGACCACACCTGGAGTATTACGTACAGTTTTGGTCTCCAAATCTGAGGAAGGACATTATTGCCATAGAGGGAGTGCAGAGAAGGTTCAACAGACTGATTCCTGGGATGTCAGGACTGTCTTATGAAGAAAGACTGGATAGACTTGGTTTATACTCTCTAGAATTTAGGAGATTGAGAGGGGATCTTATAGAAACTTACAAAATTCTTAAGGGTTGGACAGGCTAGATGCAGGAAGATTGCTCCCGATGTTGGGGAAGTCCAGGACAAGGGGTCACAGCTTAAGGATAAGGGGGAAATCCTTTAAAACCGAGATGAGAAGAACTTTTTTCACACAGAGAGTGGTGAATCTCTGGAACTCTCTGCCACAGAGGGTAGTCGAGGCCAGTTCATTGGCTATATTTAAGAGGGAGTTAGATGTGGCCCTTGTGGCTAAGGGGATCAGAGGGTATGGAGAGAAGGCAGGTACGGGATACTGAGTTGGATGATCAGCCATGATCATATTGAATGGAGGTGCAGGCTCGAAGGGCCAAATGGCCTACTCCTGCATCTAATTTCTATGTTTCTATGTTTCTATGTCAAGGCAATGGGTCTGTAGTCATTGAGGCTGGAGATGGTCTTGGTCTTGGGAACCGGGATGATAATAGATTCTTTGAAGCAGTTGGGTACTGAGCTTTGACAGAGGGAGGTGTTGAAGATGTTGGTAAAAACCCCAGCCAGTTCCGCAGCGCAGTGGTGGAGAACGGAGGGGCTGATGTTATCTGGGCCGTGGGCTTTATTCCTCTTAAGTCCCCTGAAGGTGCTCCTCTCCTCCTCCTCGTAGATGGTGAAAGGGGGGGGAGGGAGGGGGTCGGGGGGAGATGGTGGTGGAGCCGGTGCCTGCTCAAACCTCCCATAGAAAAAGTTGAGTTTATCAGGAAGCTGATTGTCGCTGTCAGGTGTGGGGGTGGGTTTCTTTTTGTAGTTCGTCATGTTTTGGAGTTTTTTCCAGATGAAACGTGATTTGTGCTTCTAGTTTAGTGGCATAGTTGGATTTGGCTCTTCTTATAGCAGATCTAAGTTTGTATTTGGCAGCCATATATTGTTCTTTGTTTCCTGCCAGATGAGCTGAATTTTTCTCCTTTCTTAATTTTTTAATGTCCTTATTAAACCACAGTTTATTATTATTGTAGTGTTTGACTTTTTTGAGTGGTATGCATAGGTCCACGCAGTAATTGACATATGACGGCACTGCAACGGTAACGTCGTGGAGGTCACCTGCAGCATGGAAAACATTCCAGTCTGTGCACGCGAAACAGCCCCGGAATTTTTCGATGGCTTCAGGGGACCAGCACCGGACAAGTTTTGTTGGTATCTTGGAGGATTTAACTTTTTGCCTGTATTTTGGAATTAGCAGCAGCATTGCGTGGTCGGACCTGCCCAGCGGAGCCCTCGGGAATGCACGGTAAGCCTCTTTGATGGTAGTGTAGCAGTGGTCTAGCGTGTTGATCCCTCTGCTGGGGCAAGTTACCTGCTGATGGTAGCCGGGGAGCTCAGATGACAAATTGGTCTGGTTAAAGTCCCCAAGGACGATGCCTGCTGTGTCCGGATGTGAATTTTCCACTGAGGAGACGTAGTTTACTAACTCGGCTATGGTAGTGTTAGCGTTAGCCTCAGGTGGAATGTAAAAACAGATCATAATTACTGATGCGAACTCCCGTGGGAGGAATGATGGTCTGCATTTGACAGTGAGGTATTCCTTGTGCCTTGTGCGATAGTTTGGATGATCTATCGGCACGATGTAATGTGAAACCTGGAAGTGTTACCGCTTGGTCAGGTACTGATTGATCCAGCCAGGTCTCTGTCAGGCAGATGGCAGAGCAGTCACTGTAGTCTTTGTTAGTTTGTATCATAAGTTGGAGTTCATCCATTTTGTGCCGGAGGGATCTGACGTTTGACAGCAGAAGGGCTGGGAGCGGTGGCCGGTTAGGGCGTCTCCTGAACCTGGCAAAGGTGCCGGAGCGGCGGCCTTTTTTGGCCGGCAGCCATGATGTAGAGTGGCTTGAGATGTTTAAGTCCCGTAATTTCTCCTCCAGCAAGGATGTAGATGGGGCCCAAATCACTGAGGTTTATAAGCTCCAAACGAGAGTACTGGATTAAGCACGACACTTTGCACACAAATAACGCAGACACTAAAACGGCAGACAGGAACACTGCTTGTACTGCGGCAAGCCTTACGGCCGCCATCTTATTATTAGATAGAAACATAGAAAATAAGTGCAGGAGGAGGCCATTCGGCCCTTCGAGCCAGCACCGCCATTCATGGTGTAACAATGTTACAAAATTTTGAGATTTAAAAAATCAAGTCTGTAATTTATCCCATCAGATAAAGCATAAAAATAAGTTTAATTTGACACCTAATTCACTTTCATATCTCAAGTATTTAAAAAGTTATGGCCATTTTCATACTCGGAAATTAGCATCTTGTTCCCTATTGATTTTCTATGGACATAACAAAAAAGCTGTGATCGTGTGCAGTCAAAAGCCCATAACCTTCTTAAAAATTAAGAGAACTGAATGAAATTTTCAGTTATCGTAGATTGAACCATTCTGAAACAAATATAAAATAATCTTACTTGAATGACCTGAAATTAAAGCATATAATTAGTTAGTTACCCAAGTAACGGCGGCGGCGTTGTGAAACGGCTGCGGCTCGCCTGCAGTCTGTCTGTTTTTACTTTTTTGTGTTGTTTTTTTTGTCTAGTTCAGTTAAATTTTTGGTTATTAGGTGGTGTTATGTGTGTGGGGGGGGGGTGAAACAGGGCTTTCTGTCTCTCCCTTCGGGGGAATGCGACTTTTTTGTCGTATCCCCCTTCTCTTCCCCCGCCTGAGCTGAGGCCTAATGGCGGAGCTGGCGGCCTCCAACCTGCGACCAACCTCGAGGATCCGGAGGAAGAGCCAGCGAGGCTGGCCGTCTTCGAGCTGCGGCGACGTTCGGGCAGCGGCACGACCCGGCGCTCCGGCAAGGGCGGACGGCGCGGGGCTGAGACACTCCCGTGCGGGCGGCGCGGCTACCGGCTTGGAAGGCGCTCCCGTGAGGGCGGCCTGGGTCCCGGCTGGAAGGTGCTCCGGTGTGGGCGGACCGGCTCCCGGCTGGAAGGTGCTCCCGTGGGGGCAGCCCGATGCGGGGCTGAGACGCTGCCGTGTGGGCGGCCCGGTGCAGGGCGGAGACGGTGCTCCGGTGGCTGAGGCGGCATTCTGGTGGCAGCGACCTGAATCCGGGGCTTGGCCGCGGGCCAGTGGACGACATAGTCGGGAGCTCGCAGGGCACAAGCTGGTGCCTGTTTTCCGGAGCTCCCGTGGCAACAGCTGCGTCCGCTGGACTGGAGGGCGGCAGCTTCGACCACCCCCGGGCCGCGGAGCTTGAACCGCGGGACTGACTTACCATCGCCCGGTGGGGTATCGCCTCAGCGCAGAGGGAGAAGAGGAGGGAAGAGACAGTAACTCTAAGACTTTTGCCTCCATCACAGTGAGGAGGTGCCTGGTGAACTCACTGTGGTGGATGTTAATTTGTGTTTATTGTGTGTTGTTTATTATTACATGTATGGCTGCAGGCAACAACATTTCGTTCAGACCGAAAGGTCTGAATGACAAATAAAGGATTCAATTCAATTCAATTCAATTCAAGTGTAGCTAATTTCAAACTTCAATTACTAGATCTAAACATCTATCCATTTCTTAATAAATGATTAACATTTTTAAATAGCCTAAGTGTCCAAATAATATTCATAAATAATTCACAATAAAACATGATTTTAAAATCTCATTTACATTAATTTATAGGCCAAATGGAAGGAATTTAGTGTTCAATTGCTGTAAATTAAAGTCCATTTTAAATCTAGTGGGCCGACCATTTTAAATCTAGCTTTCTAGTGGGATCCTGTGAACGCGCTGGTTTAGAACGTTCGCATTGCGGTAGATTTGTGCCCCCAAATGCCCAGAAAAATACTGCGGGATATAATGGGCCCAAAATGAGCTACTCGCAATATTAAACTTTGTATAAAGGGATCTTAAGAAGCCCCTTTTAATGCAAAAATAAGCAGCCTACCTTCAATTGTTTGCTCTATGAGACCCTGACAGCTGCCGGTGGTCGCGGGTTTAGAGATTGATTTTTAAACTATTATAACTATTATACAAGGCCTTTAAAACTAATAATAGCTTTTGCGACGGGGTCTTCCAGCGATTTTTCGTTAATAATTATCTAGGCTGAACATCTTCGATTTGAACAGCCTAGAGAAAATCGCGTTTTAAACCCGCCCCCCTCTAAACGGCGCCAAAATCGCGCACACCCGCAGCGACAGATTTTCAGCGGCGCTTCAGGCAGGCTTTGCAACATACCTACATGGTGGATAGTGTTAAGGGCCTGTCCCACTTGGGTAATGCACGCCATGCACGCATCATGACGCGCGCGTCGTGACGCATAAATGATGTCGCTTAAATAAAGGGCAAGTGATGCCCAAGTGGGACAGGCCCTTCAATGTGTGGGGATTTCTGGTCGGCGCGGATTCGATGGGCCGAAGGGCCTGTTTCCGCGCTGTATCTCTAAACTAAAAAAATTTAAAACTAAAAATTTCAGGCAGATTAAATGAGCATTAACCTCAGAAAGTATATATTGTTGTGGTAGTTGAGCACTACATTGATAATGACTACTGTCACTAATGTTTAATCTTATCACCCCATCTCCATTCTATCACCAACTAGAGAGCGGTCTACCTCATTGTAGACCTTTGGACTATCTATAATCGGACTTCACTGGACTTTATCTTGCATTAAACATTATTCCCTTTACCCTGTATCTGTACACTGTGAGCAGCCTGATTGTAATCATGTATAGTCTTTCCACTGACTGGATAGCACGCTACAAAAAAGCTTTTCACTGTACACGTGACAATAAACGAAACAAAACTAAACGAAACTAAATTCAACTAAAGTAAACAGAACTGATCTTGAGGTACATTTTCAGCTGCTTCCATGCAATATATGCAGGGATGATTATTGGTTATTAGTGCAGAATGTTATCATAAAATTAGATGTTTCCTGATATATGTCACAGGGCATACACAACATACTTGCAGAGCCACTGCCTCACAGCACCAGACACCCAGGTTCAATCCTGACCTTGGGTGCTGTCTGTGTGGAGTTTGCACATTTTCTCTCTGACCGCGTGCTGTAAAATTGCGCGTAATGTGTAGGGAGTGGGATAACATAGAACTAGTGTAAATGGATGATCGGTGGTCGGCATGGACTTGTGGGCCAAAGGGCCAGTCCCCATACTGTATCTCTTAAATAAACTAAACTAAAGTGCCTTCCTCCCCCCGATGTTGGTCAAAAAACACAGTATCCCCTTCTGCAATTTCGACTTCAATTTTACCGTGTGGGACGAGGGTTTCAAGTGTCCGTAACTTGTAGAGTTATTCAATTAATTTCACTCCCCCATGTTTTTGGGGATGGACTTACTCCCTTGATCAGTACGGGTGTCAAAGTTTATGGGGAGAAGGCAGAAGAATGGGGTTGAGAGGGAAAGATAGATCAGCCATGATTGAATAGCGGAGTAGACTTCAGGGGCCGAATAGCCTAACTCTGCTTGTATGACCTATGAACTTGAACTTTCAGCATGGCCTTGCAAATAGTGTCATAGAGTTAGTGTCATATAGCGTGGAAACAGCCCCATCTACACTCTGGCCCATATCCCTCTAAACCTGTCCTATCCGTGTACCTGTCCTATTGCTTCTTAAACATTGCAATAGTCCCTGCCGCAACTACCTCCCCCAGCAGCTTGCTTCATGCACTCACCACCCTTTGTGTGAAAATGATACCACTCAGATTCCCATAAAATCTTTCCCCCTTCACCTTATGCTGATGCCCCCTAGTTCTTAATTCCCTTACTCTGGCCACGATTGCCTGCCTAATTTATTCCTCTCAAGATTTTAAACATCTCTATAAGATCATCCCTCTGCACTCCGGGGAATAGGGTCCCAGCCTACTCAACCTCAAAATCTTCCCTGGTTAAAAATATACTTTAATCTTCTTGAAAGAAATGCTGCTGAACCACAACCACTCCCAGTGGTATCAAATCAAAGCACTTTCTCTTGGGCCAAACCTCATGACGTTGCCATTTGCCGCCAGAAGTATAGAAAACACGATGCAATAAACATTAGCACATCTCCAAGCTTCCAAATATTGTGGGTACATTTAACCATATAACCATATAACAATTACAGCACGGAAACAGGCCATCTCGGCCCTACAAGTCCGTGCCGAACAACTTTTTTCCCTTAGTCCCACCAGCCTGCACTCATACCATAACCCTCCATTCCCTTCTCATCCATATGCCTATCCAATTTATTTTTAAATGATACCAACGAACCTGCCGCCACCACTTCCACTGGAAGCTCATTCCACACCGCTACCACTCTCTGAGTAAAGAAGTTCCCCCTCATGTTACCCCTAAACTTCTGTCCCTTAATTCTGAAGTCATGTCCTCTTGTTTGAATCTTCCCTTTTCTCAAAGGGAAAAGCTGATCCACATCAACTCTGTCTATCCCTCTCATCATTTTAAAGACCTCTATCATGTCCCCCCTTAACCTTCTGCGCTCCAGAGAATAAAGACCTAACTTATTCAACCTTTCTCTGTAACTTAGTTGTTGAAACCCAGGCAACATTCTAGTAAATCTCCTCTGCACTCTCTCTATTTTGTTGACATCCTTCCTATAATTGGGCGACCAAAATTGAATTTATACATGTGGTGTCTTAGGATAGCTTCTAAAGTACTGACTCCTGCAGCCACAAACATATTACTGGCACTACACCATCTAGGTTGCCTTAGCAGTGTTCTCATGGCATCGTTATATGCCACCTTTAGTCTCTGCATACTTGTCTTTAAATAGTTCGACCACAGGTGCGCAGTGTAGAGGGGTGTGCAGTATGCTCTAAATAGCGACATCTTCACCACATCTGCACACGCACCAAATTTACGCAAGAGGATATTCGCCTGTACATACAGCATGCGTCGTTGCCTATAAATATCCTCATCATCTGTCATTTGTTCTGTAATAATATGCCCGAGATATTTTATCTTATTACAGACACTAAGATTGTTGTCAGACAATTTAAAATCAGGATATTTTAGGCATTTATCCTCTTTGGTTCTACAGATCATAACAGCACTCTAACTAGCATTATATTTAATGTCATGTTCCACACCATACACAGAACATATAGTAAGGAGCTGCTGGAGACCAGCACTAGATGGACTTAATACCACAAGATCATCTGCATACATAATATGGTTCACTAAAATATTACCAATCACGCACCCAGTGTTACAGGCTTTCAATTGCTTAGACAGATCATCAATATATAGATTAAAAAGGACTGGGGACAAAATTCCCCCTTGTCTAACACCATTGCTAACCCTAAATGGGGCTGAGACCCTATTGCCCCATTTTATTTGCATAGTCTGGTGGGCATACCAGTAGGCCAGAATTCTAACAATGTATTCAGGCACCCCTCTTTGACTCATTTTACCAAACAGCTTTCTGTGATTAACACGGTCAAACGCTTTGGAAGCATCAATAAAGCACATAAGGATTGAAGAGTTTTTGCCTCTATATTTGTTTACAATCTCCTTTAGGGCATATATGCATAAGTCAGTGCCATGTTTAGCTTTAAAGCCAAACTGGTTATCTGTGGAGTTAACAAACTCATTTATTCTATCCAGCAGAACTCTTTCCACGGAGAGAATAAAATTGGATTAGATTGGTGTAGGATTATTGCAAATCGGTTGTCGATAGTCAGTATGGACTAAGTGGGCTGATGGGCCTGTTTCTATGCTATATTTCTCTATAACTGTAACAACCTACAATCTGAAAACATGTCAAGATTAAGATGCAAGTCTTCATGGACAAAGAATAAGAAATTCTGGTCTGATACATCTTTCAACAATTATTTTCTGTTCAGAAATAGAAAATTGAGAGTAAACACTGGCTAATCGTTTTTTGTCCAAATCTTACTTTAATCAAGGCCGTAGGTTCCACAACATTGTACCTCATCTTCTCTAATTATTCTTAATAATATTTGACATTTAAAATATGCTCATCTTATTTGCACAAATATTTAATTTCGCACAATGCGCCTACTTTGGAAACTAAAAATAATTTTACATGCTCAGATATTTAATTGCAAAATTATGACAAGCTGTGAGATTGAAAGGTTCAACTAGAAAAAATGCAATGATGTTCTTAGTGGATGCAAGGAACTGCAGATGCTGAAAACTGCAACAAAAGATAAACTGCTGGAGGAACTCAGCGGGTCAGGCAGCATCTGTGAAGAGAGGGACTGTCAATGATTTGGGGAGAGATGCTTCATCAGGGCTGAAAGAGTAAAAGGGAGATCGATGGTGAGAGGGGGTGGTGTGTTTAGGGGCTGGTGAGTGATAGGTGGATCCAAACTCCTGGAGTAACTCAGTGGGACAGGCAGTATCTCTGGAGGGAAGAGGGTGACGTTTTGGGTCGAGACCCTTCTTCAGACTGATCCTCTTTGCTGGCTCTTTGATTTGTGCTTTTTGCATACCTTGCATTCATTTGTTCTATATACCTTTTCATATCTCTTGTTTTCCCATCTCCCCTGACTCTCAGTCTAAAGAAGGGTTCCGATCCGAAACGTCACCTATTCCATTTTTCCAGAGATGCTGCCTAGCCCGTTGAGTTACTCCAGCAGTTTGTGTCTACCTTCGATTTAAACTAGCATCACCCAGAGAGTTGTGAATCTGTGGAATTCTCAGCCTCAGAAGGCAGTGGAGGCCAATTCTCTGGATGCTTTCAAGAGCGAGTTGGATAGAGCTCTTAAAGATAGTGGTGTCAAGGGATATGGGGAGAAGGCAGGAATGGGGTACTGATTGTGGATGATCAGCCATGATCATAGTGAATGGCGGTGCTGGCTCGGAGGGCCGAATGGCCTGCTCCTGCACCTATTGTCTATTGCAGTTCTTTCCTACACATTTTGTCCGCTCCACTGCGAAATCTCCTCAGGTATGTCTACTTTGAAGAAGTTTCTCTTCCTCTCTCCGACGAGAGTTCAGCAACATCTTCTCTAACTGCCCCCCTGTGTGATTTCTCCTGCCCTCAAGTCTGAAGAAGGGTTTTGACCTGAAACGTCGCCCATTCATTCTCTCCAGAGATGCTCCTTGTCCCGCTGAGTTACTCCAGCAGTTTGTGTCTACCTTCAATTTAAACCAGCATCTGCAGTTCTTTCCTGTACATGAGGAGGAGTTGATTGGCAAAATGTGTAGGAAGGAACTGCAGATGCTGGTTTACCTGTACACTGTTAATGGATCAATTGTAATCAATCATGTATTGTCTTTCAGCTGACTGGTAGCATGCAACAAAAGCTTTTCACTCTACACATGAAAATAAACTAAAACTAAATTAAACTTGTTGGTTTAAACCTGACTCTCAGTCTGACGAAAGGTCTCGGCCAGAAATGTTACCTATATACTTTTTCTCCAGAGATGCTGCCTCACCCGCTGAGTTACTCCAGCTTTTTGTGTCTTTCTTCTGAGTTGATTCGCAAGGAAAATGTGGAGACAGTGACAGAAACTGTGAGGTTTACTTTAGATTAGTTTAGTTTAGAGATACAGTGCAGAAGCAATCCCTTCGACCCACTGAGTCTGTGCCGACCAGCGATCCCCACGGATTAACACTAATCTGCATGCACCAGGGACAATTTACATTTATACCAAGCCAACCAGCCTACAAACCTGTACGTCTTTGGAGTGTGGTCATAACTTCAGAATTAAAGAATGTTCTTTCTGGCAGGAAATGAAGAGAAATGCCTTTATTCAGAGGGTGGTGAATCTGTGGAATTATTTGCCACAGAAGGCTGTAGAGGTCGTCAGTAAATATTTTTGAGGCAGAGATAGATAGATTCTTGATTAGTACAGGTGTCAGAGGTTACGGGGAGCAGGCAGGAGAATGAGTTTAGGAGGGAGAGATACTGTAGATCAGCCATGATTGAATGGTGGAGCAGACTTGATGGGCCAAATGGCCTAATTCTACTCCTATTCCTTCTGACATGACAAATGTGACGAAGATGTAGGATTTTATTTTCTTTAAATATTAAACTATTTTTTTTGTTTGAATGCATGTGTGTTGGAAAGAAAGTTGTAAAATAGTAAGATTAAACGAGAACTTACCAGTTTGAAGTTTGATCTGTATTTTATGAGGAGTTACGATGAGGGATTACGTGAAGAACCCGCTCAGTGCGCAGGCGCGGCATACTTCCAAGCAGCGGTGTGGAATCACAGATAGACACAGTTATTTTGAAGTAAACATAGTAAAGATAAGGAGACATCAATTTATTAGTTTGATCCATATAATGAGGGTGGGAGCGGAGGGCACGTAATCCCTCATCGTAACTCCTCATAAAATACAGATCAAACTTCAAACTGGTAAATTCTCGTTTAATCTTACTATTTTACTTCGGAGTCACGTGACTACGTGAAGATTTCAAAGCTCTGTGATTTCAAACCGTGTAACAGTTTCATTTCACTCACTGCCGAAGTTCTTGAGGGAGGAAGTGTTATCGTAATGAACCAATGAGTCTATTTGTAGAAAAACACAATGGTATTTTTTAAAACAATAACAACAAAGAATTAAGTTGCTCCCCTGGGCTTAAATTAAATATTTGCAGTTCGTAAATCTTTACTGCAAATAAACCAGGTTTTGCCAACGGCTTATTATAAAATTTCTGAACGGTCTTTTCCCTTCCCACCATCCTGCTGTAGCCAGGATGTGGTGTATAGGCATGTCCATTCTTTAGCCGTCGACATGGATGCTGCCCTGGTGGAATAAAATTTGTACATGTTAGTGTTTATCCCAGCAGTTTCTAGCACCTGCTTGAGCCATCTCGCAATGGTTTGGCTCATACCCCACCATAAGGTTTTTGTGACTGACCCACAAGGCTTTTCATCTCCCTCGAATATTCTGGTTGTGTCTATGTAGGATAGTAGGTAGGTCATGGCACATAACCGTGGTTCGGGTAGGTAAGCCACGACTGGATTAGGTGTTCCTGGTCTGCTCTGTTTGACCAGTCGCTGGATAACGACAGATCTGGTCTGGAGCTGTGATCATGTTGTCCAGTCGCAATAGGTGTAGTGACTGGACCCTCTGAGCGGATACAAGTGCCATCAACCTAAGCGTCTTTAGTGTAGCTTGCTCGAGGCCGGGGGATCTGGCTGGTGGCCATTCCCTGAGATATGTCAGGACCACACTGATATCCCAAATATGGGTATACCTGGGCTTAGGGCTTGATATTGTAAATGCCCTTCATCAGTTTTACCACCAGTGGATGGGATCCCATCGCCTGTTGTCCTGCCGCTGGTTTGAGATAAGCAGAAAGAGCACTCTGCGCTGTGTTGATGGCACTGTAACTGATCCCTACATCGTGGTGTAGATGGCCAGGAACTCCAGTATGTTGGTGGCTGTAGCTGTTGCGTATGTTGTCCATGTTTCCTGGCAGTACTTCTCCCTTTTTTGATGCTGGTTAAGTACTGCCTCTTGGTGGATGTTCGAAGGGATGCCGACATGGTGGTGATGGTTTGTTTGGACAATCCCAGTTCCAGGTAAGGTCTGTTCAAACTTGCAACCCTGGCGTTTAATTTTCACATGGCATGGGTGTTTAGCTTACCTGGTAGGTAAGTAGCTGATAGCCAAATATGTCTTTCAACATACCATTGCCAAATCATGTTGACCAATTTGTCGCATGATAATGATTTTATGCCACCCATATGGTTAATATAAGCCATCACCGTAGTATTTATCAATTTGTAACCGAACATGCAAGTGCTGCATATTAGATACATATGCTTTTAAACCATAAAAGGCGCCCAACATCTCTAGATAGTTAATGCCCAGTGTAAGTAGTAATGATGACTCTAGTTTAGTCCATCTACCATTTGTGCTGGATATGGAGTTAGTCGCTCCCCAGCCTTGAGCACTGGCATCTGTTTGAATAACTAAAGTAGGGTTAGTGATAAAGATAGGGCTGAAACTATGCCAAACGTTTTCTGCCCACCACTGTAGCTCTGATATTGCTTCAGTGGGTAAGTTCATGACACGATCATAGTGACCTGTATGTCGTTTTATTGCCCGTACCTTTGCTCTCTGTAAAAATTTTTGATAGTGCAAAGGTCCGAATTGTGTAGCCGGAAATGCTGCTACCATTTCCCCAATTACTCTTGCTACTTGTCGAATAGTTGGTCGCTCGTTGACCATTAATTTGTTGCACGATTGTGCTAATTCAACCATTTTTGCCTTTGGCAAGGTAACAGTCATATGGACTGAGTTAATTGTGAAGCCCAGGTAGTCCATGATAGTGGATGGCTTCAACTTAGATTTATCTGGATGTAGGACGAACCCGAGTTTCGAGGAGCTGTTTTGTAGCTGATACTGCTGCCACAGCCAATTCCATCGTTTTACCTACTATGAGAATATCCTCCAGATATGCCATGACAATATGTTTTTGTTTTCTTAGTATTGCCATGGCTGGGTTCAATATTTTGGTGAATAATCTTGGGCTGAAGTTCGCCCATAGAGCAATGCTTTGTACCATCCAGATAAATTTTAGGTATCTGCGATGATCCTTGTATATGGGTACTAGATAGTAAGCATCTTTAAGATAAATGCTTGCCATGAAGTGTCCTTTGGAATTCAGTTGTTTGGCAGTAACATATGTCTCCATTTTGAAATGTATATACTTAACAATTTGTTTAGTGATGTTAAGTCAATGATGATGCGACAGACACCATCTTTTTTGGTTTTAGTGAATATATTCGATACAATTTCCAAAGGTTCATGTTTGGTCTTTTTGATGACCCCCTTTGTGATAAGTCTCACCAGTTCAGCTTGTCCCTCACGTTTCTCTTTGACGGAGGGAGAAATACCCTTTGGGGCCATTGTTGAACTGGCGGCGTTTTTTCTGACATGAATTGTATTTTATATCCTGTAATGTTGTTGAGTATATACTTGTCACTCGTGACCATACCCCATGCTTCTTTAAACAAGTGTAATCTCCCCCCTGTTAATAAAGCACCCTTATTCTCTATATGCCGGTAGGGACCAGACCCACCTACCTCCATGGTTATTGGCGATTCTGTTTCTTCATTTTCCTGAAGATTTTGTTCTGACGTGCTGGCGATGTTGGGGGGAGGCGCATTTTCCAGAGGGTCCGCTGCGGGCCCTGATCTGAAAGATCTTTGGGGATAATGTGCGGACCCCAAGCGTTCACCAGTCCCATATTGCGGACGTCGACTGGTGGATGCCGTGGGGTGCTGCCACTTGGGTATCGGAGGTCTTGGTTTGCTCGTCCCGGGGCCTGCCCTCATTAGGCCGAAGGTTTTTGATGCTTCCTGCATCTCCTTCAGTTGTTATTGAAATATTTCCCAAATGGCAGCGCGTCCGTCTCCGCAGCTGGGGCTTTACACAAGCCAGCAAATTTGGGATTGAGGGCAGGTCTTATGTTTCCCTCCGGAGATTGTTGATCTCAAATTGTGTGGTACACATTAATGCCAGCACATCCTGCTGGCAGGTATCCATCTTCGTGGTCTCCACGGAACGAGCAAAGGCTGTGATGGCTGACGTCAGGAGCCTTAGGATCCGCTGTAGCTTGAGTTCTTGGGTCTGGATGTGTGACCCACATGCCCCCAGATTTGGCTGTTGACACTTTTTACTTTGAGGGCCTCACCGTTTTCTGGTGCTGTGTTGTTTCAGCACCTCAGCGAGCACCTTTTCCAGTAATGGTTGATGCTGGCCGCCATTCTTGGTTCCAGCGGTGCTCCAGCCCGTGGGGTTGCTACAAGCGGTCCATCACACCCAACAGCTCTTCATGTTCCTGCACCCCTGGCATACTCCCGAATTCGTCCGCCTGCCCCTGTTCCAGACCAGCCCAGCCCTGGTCACCAATGCTAGCCTCCAGTAATGAGGGAGCAAAGGGCAGTGCATGAGGCACTGTGGAGGGGGTGCCTGACCTCCCTCCGCGAGAGCGCTCTTTCTGCGCATCTCGCTGGAGCTGCTCCAATTGCTGTTGGATGCAGCTCAGGCGGCTGTCTCTCCTCCATTTAGGTGGAGACATGTCCCCGTCCGACGAATCGGACGCCACCGGCCGGATGCCTGTTCGGATGGCTAGACATCCAGCCCGCAGTTCAGGCACTAGCGGGACTGGGCTCGGCGCGGTGATGGGGATAGCGGGGCGCCCGGTTATTGTTCCTACCGCCTGTTGCTGCCCCCCTTGCAATGGAACGCTCCTCCGCTAGAGTCGAGCGGGGGACAGGTTCTTCTGGAGCTTTTGCCTTGTAGTAGCGAGAGCGCCCCTCAAGCAGCGCGTCTCGCAGGCACCTGCTCCGTGAACCGCTCCAGCGGCTCAGGCGGCTCTCTCTCCCCCTGTGCGGGTGGAGAGACGTCCCGTCCGACATCGGGAACACCTGCCGGATGCCTCTCGAGTGGCTATGCGTCCAGCCCGCTGCTTCAGGTACTAGCGGGCTGGCCTCGGCACGGTGTCGGGGAATTACGGAACACCGGGTAACGCTCCCACCGCCTGTTGCTGCCCCCCTCCCCGACGGGAAAACGGGGGACAGTTTTGTTCCAGAGCCTTTTTCTCTGCCTGTAAAACACAAGCAGAAAAAGGCTCACCTGTAAAAGAAAACCCGACCTCAGGGTACTCACCTGACGGTCCGGTTCATGCTGTAACGAGAGTGCCTAGCTCCCGTTGCAAGCCGCTGTTGCACTGCTGGCGTAATGTCGCGCCTGCGCACTGAGCGGGTTCTTCACGTAGTCACTCACGTGACTCCGAAGTAAAATCACCAAGGAAGCCTTGTAAAGAGTTCAGTAATTTCCTTTTTAAAGAAAATGTACAGTGAGGATAAATGAATTCAGATTGCATATATTAGTCTTTTTTTATAGGTAGATTCTGAATATATTAACCTTTAACTCCATGATAATTATAGTCCTTGGACAGGAAATCGTACAATTAAACACACTCAATGCCCAGTTTTATTTTGATGATAAATGCTGTATGTCAGATTTTTAAGAGAGGGATTATCACATATTCATCTTTCAGGCCCTGTACAATGAAGGCAAATTATGACCTTACTTCCCTGTAAACATCTTCTCACACATATCCATTAATATCCCTTTGATTTTCCACTAGGTCCTCACTGAGGATCTAGATCATCAACTGAACAGCTATTACATTTTAGTTTAGTTTAACATAGAAACATAGAAACGTAGAAAATAGGTGCAGGAGTAGGCCATTCGGCCCTTCGAGCCTGCACCGCCATTCAATATGATCATGGCTGATCATCCAACTCAGTATCCTGTACCTGCCTTCTCTCCATACCCCCTGATCCCTTTAGCCACAAGGGCCACATCTAACTCCCTCTTAAATATAGCCAATGAACTGGCCTCAACTACCTTCTGTGGCAGAGAGTTCCAGAGATTCACCACTCTCTGTGTGAAAAATGTTTTTCTCATCTCGGTCCAAAAGGATTTCCCCTTTATCCTTAAACTGTGACCCCTTGTCCTGGACGTCATATAGTTTGGAGATACAGCGCAGAAACAGGCCCTTTGGCCCACCGAGTCCGTACAAACCACAATCTTTGCAAACTAACTCTATCCTACACAGGGGCAATTTACAATTATACCAAGCCAATTAGCCTACAAACCTGTACGTCTTTGGATTGTGGGAGGAAACTGGAGATCCTGGAGAAAACCCACACGGGTCACTGGGAGAACGTACCAACTCCGTTCAGACAGCAACCGTAGTCAGGATCGAACCCGGGTCCCTGGCGCTGTAAGGCAGCAACTCTACCGCTGTGCCACCGTGCCGCCCCACTAGTTCCTCACTAGGGATAACCTAGAATTAACTGAGCAGCCTCCACATCTGTGGGATATAGAAGGAATGACTCCCAGAAAACGCTGTACAGTAGCAGAAAGCTCTCAAGATGCGGCAGACAATAGACAATAGACAATAGACAATAGGTGCAGGAGTAGGTCATTCGGCCCTTTGAGCCAGCACCGCCATTCAATGTGATCATGGCTGATCATCCCCAATCAGTACCCCGTTCTAGCCTTCTCCCCATATCCCCTGACTCCGCTATTTGTAAGAGCCCTATCTAGCTCTCTCTTGAAAGCATCCAGAGAACCCGCCTCCACCGCCCTCTGAGGCAGAGAATTCCACAGACTCACCACTCTCTGTGAGAAAAAGTGTTTCCTCGTCTCCATTCTAAATGGCTTACTCCTTATTCTTAAACGGTGGCCCTTGGTTCTAGTCTCTCCCAACATCGGGAACATGTTTCCTGCCTCTAGCGTGTCCAAGCCCTGAACAACCTAAAGGGAAGACCATTCATCAGATCTGAGAAAGAGAAAGAGAAAGGGCAAGTTTGTTTTCGGTGGTCGGGAAGCTGGGGGAGAGGGATGGGCAAAACAGAATGAATATTACCTTCAAAGTACCTGTCACCTGCCTATCTCCGTGACAACGGAACCATCCTACCAACAACTAGAGAGCAATCCTGAACTACCTCATTGGAGACCCTCGGACTATCTTTGTTCGGACTTCACTGGCTTTTTCTTGCACTAAATGTTGTTCACATTATTCCCTTCGGATCAGGATAGAACCCGGGTCCCCGGTGCTGTAAGGCAGCGACTCAAACGCTGTGCCACCCAAACCGACTTCTCCAGTGTCCTCCCACACTCCAAAGACATGCAGGTTTGTAGATTAATTGGCTTCTGTAAATAGTAAATTGTCCCGAGTGTGTAGGATAGTGCTAGTGTATGGGGTAATCACTGGGACTCGGTGGGCAGAAGTTTCAAAATTATGTGCTATCAAAATGGGTAGGAAATCACTTCAAGTGGTGCTGCTTTGGCCCCACTTTCTGGGCTGTTTGGTTTATTTTTAAGTAAAGCTATCACATAGTTCAAGGCAAACAAGATACAGATGTTGTTGTGTGTTGTTGCAGGGACAGTTTGTGGACTCCTGTAGATTTAGTTCAGTGATACAGTGCGGAAACAGGCCATTCGATAAGTTTCAATGAGGTCCCCGCTCATTCTTCTAAACTCCACGGAGTACAGGCCCAGGGTCATCATACGCTCATCATAGGTTAACCCACTCATTCCTGGGATCATTCTCCTCTGGACCCTCTCCAGAGCCAGCACATCATTCTTCAGATATGGGGCCCAAAACTGTTCGCAATACTCCAAATGCGGCCTGACCAGTGCCTCAGCATTACATCCCTGTTTTTGTATTGAGGTCCTCTCAAAATAAATACAAGCATTGCATTCACCTTCCTTACCACCGATTCGACTTGCAAATTCACTTTTTGGGGATCCTGTACCAGCCCTCCCAAGTCCCTTTGCACCTCCGATTTCTGAATTCCCCCCCCCCAGATGCTCTCTCCAAAGGTAGGGTGAGCGTATGATGACATGGATTGACGTCCGGCAGATGACAATTTCCTGATGCAAGTGAGAATTTGGATGAGAACAAAAAACGCAAGGGAATGGTGGAAAAGGCAGCAGGAGGCACAAAGTGTGAGAATAGATTAGCACATCACACACAAGGCAACGCAAAGGTCTTCTATAAGCGTAGTAATAGTGAAAGGATTATCAGGGGAGCGACAGAACGATGACAGACTCAAATGGAAATCTATTTGTGCCGGCAAGCCAGAGCGGAGGAAATGCCAAGCTGATGATAAATGAGGATACTTAATGAGATAAATATAGATAGAGGAGATCGGATGTTGTTTTGAGAGCCACACTTTAGAAGTTTATAAAGTTTACTTGAAGAGGGAGTTACGTTTGTGGGCAGATTAGAGGAACTGTTGTTCCTTTATTGTGCAAAAAATGGGGAAAAAGTATATTTAAAATCAAAGGTTTGATATTAAATCAAAACCAGCTGAAAATTAGATAAGGGGGGTGGATAAATTGGAAAAAGCAACTAAGACAATGTGAATTAAAAATTTCACACGATGCATGTTTAAGATTGGCTTGGTATAAATGTAAACTATCCCTAGTGTGTAGGATAGTGTTAATGGGTGGGGATCGCATGTCGGTGCGGACTCGGTAGGTCGAAGGGCCTGTTTCCAGGCTGTTTCTCTAAACTAAACTAAAACTAAACCCAAGGAAGACCCAAGTGGTCACGGGGAGAATGTCCAAACTCTATACAGACAGCTCCCTTAGAAAATAGAAACATAGAAAATAGGTGCAGGAGTAGGACATTCGGCCCTTCGAGCCAGCACCGCCATTCATTGCGATCATGGCTGATCGTACCCTATCAATAACCCGTGCCTGCCTTCTCCCCATATCCCTTGACTCCACTAGCCCCTAGAGCTCTATCTAACTCTCTCTTAAATCCATCCAGTGATTGGGCCCGTGGTCAGGATTGAACCAGGGTTCCCTGGTGCTGTAAGTCAGCAACTCTATCTCTGTGCCACTGTGCCATCCTGTCACTGACCCATCCTCTCACCAACTAGAGAGCTGCCCTGACCTCCCGACTACCACATGAGAGACCTTTGAACTATCCTTAATTGGACTTTACTGGACTTTATCTTGCACTAAACATTATACCCTTTAACCTGTATATGTACACTGTGGACGGCTTGATTGCAATCATGTACAGTCTTTTTTTAAATAATAATAATATTGTCATTGTAAATACATTCAACAAAATTCAGGTGAATGGATAGCTCGCAACAAAAAGTTTTTCACTGTACCTTGGTATACGTGACAATAATGAACAAAACTAAACATTTCCCTTCACAAAAGTGTATCTTTGTGGTCAGATGTCATGAAACCAATGTCTAATTCTAACATGCACCTGAGAAGGATTATTTATTTTTGCTAATTGGGAAACTGCACCAAACAACATGAAGGATAAATAATAAGGTCCAGTTAACCTGTTCATATTACAACAGAAAATAGTTTCTAATAGAGAAAGGAAGGTTTAAAAACACTGCTCAAAACTAATTATCGTGATGGATGAGATTAGGAAAGACTGTTTCCGTTGGCGAAGAATTAATAAACAGGGGACACAGACTTAGAATTGTTAAGAATGCATGAAATATTGTTTAAATGGGCGTGATGTGTAGAAGAAGCAAATTTAGTCATCATGTTTTAAAGAGAATGGGACAATTTGAGGAGAGAGCAACATGGAAGTAACTGGCTTTCAAGGGGCCAGCACGATTACGATGGGCTGAACGGTCTCCCACTGCATTGCCTCATTTGCTGTTCCTGCTCTAAACACAGCGAGAAAACTTAAAATAGCATTAACATGGCACTTATTTCTCCGAGCATTTCCTTCACTGATCACTACCCCATTCAATGATAACCTAGTTGCAGGTATTTAATTGGTGAGGTTTCGGGTCGAGAACTCTCTTCAGTCTGAAGAAGGGTCTCGACCCGAAACCTCACCCGTTCTTGCTCTCCAGAGATGCTGCCTGAACAGCTGAGTTACTCCAGTATTTTGTGTCTATCTGCAGTTCCTTCCAACACAGAAGATATTTAAGGAAGGCCACTAATTGCAACAACAATTCTCTCTCTGCTGCATTGCTGCAGTTAGTTCTGTGCAAAGCTGTTTTTGGTAAATTGCATTTTAGTTCAGTTCAGTTTAGTATTGTTTATTGGCACGTGAACCGAGGTAGAGTGAAAAGCTTTTGTTGCGTGCTAACCAGTCAGCGGAAAGACCATACACGATTACAATTGACCCATTCATAGTGTACAGATACATGATAAGGGAATAACGTTCACGGCAAGATAACGTCAGTAAAGTCCGATCAAAGATAGTCCGAGGGTCACCAATGAGGTGTCGATAACCAAGTTACCCTGTAAGTTGTTTACCAAGTTTACCCCATAAACGAGTTGCAAGAATGGTGTGTTTAATTGAGTTTGTTTTGTCAGATTTATATCAGTTATGTAACCAAATGACTGAGGAAAATTAGAGATTTATTGTCTATGCAGCCACTTCTGTTAAAAACGGTCTCTTACAAATCATATAAATCATCAAAGGTGATAAGCTGCAATGAAAAAAAATGTAGTTCACACTGTTTAGAATAAGGTAGTCCAGAACTGTTAGCGCTGTTTAGAATAAGGTAGAATATGGCCCTTGTGGCTAAAGGGAAGGTACAGGATACTGAGTTGGATGATCAGCCATGATCATATTGAATGGTGGTGCAGGCTCGAAGGGCCGAATGGCCTACTCCTGCACCTATTTTCTATGTTTCTATGTTTCTATGACCTGAGAGGAAGGGTTGGTTGAAATAGTGTTAATACTATTAGTTCATAAGTTTATGTTCTCGGAGCAGAATTAGACCATTTGGCCAATCAAGTCTACTCCGCCATTCAATCGTGGGTGATCTATCTTTCCCTCTCAACCCCATTCTCCTGCGTTCTCCCCATAACCCCTGACACACGTACTCATCAGGAATCTGCCAATCTCCACCTTGAAAATATCCATAGACGGCTTCCACGGCCTTCTGTGGTAATGAATTCCACAGATTCACCAGCCTCTGACTGAAGAAATTCCTCCCCATTTCCTTTCTAAAGGTATGTCTTTTTATTCTGACACTGTGCCCTCTGGTCCTGGACTCTCCCACTTAAAATAAATTCCTTCCGAAACAGCTATTGTTTTAATATCTATTTGAAAATAGGAGCACAGCATAAATGCAAACTCCTGGACATACAAGGAATGAAGACAGTTGTATTTCTATCCTACTCTTTCATTTTATAATTGAGGGCAGCCTTAGCCAAGAATAATATTAATGATGGCAATAAGCAGAGTGGAAATATTTAATCTTAATTCAACCATGCATGAAATGTAAAATCCCAATGAAATCTATGTTTTACCATTTGATTTTTTTTTTCGGTGATTAGAAATATTAAAAAGATGACCATTATAGAATATCTCACTGCACCAGTGTTTGCTCTTTCAAAATATGGAATGCATTCATGACAATTGTTTAGTTTAGTTTAGTTTAGTGATACAGGCCCTTTGGCTCCGGAGTCCACACCGACTGGTGATCACCCGAACATTAGCACTATCCTACATACTAGGGACAATTTACCATTTTTATCAAAGCCCAATTAACCTACAATGCCTTTTGAGTGTGGGATGAAACCGGAGCACCCGGGGAAAACCCACTCAGTCACAGAGAGATCATACAAACTCCTGTACAAACAGGGATGTCAATGCTGAGGCTCTATAAGGCGCTGGTCAGGCTGCATTTGGAATATTGTGAGCAATTTTGGGCACCATATCTGAGGAAGGATGTGCTGGCTCTGGAGAGGGTTCAGAGGAGGTTTACAAGAATGATCCCAGGAATGAGTAGGTTAACGAATGATGAGCGTTTGACGGCACCGGGCCTGTACTCGCTGGAGTTTGAAGAATGAGGGCGGACCTCATTGAAACATAGAGAATAGTGAAAGGCTTGGATAGAGTGGAGAGGATGCGTCCACTAGTGGGAGAGTCTAGGGCGAGAGGTCATGGCCTCAGAATTAAAGGACGTTCATATAGGAAGGAGATGAGTAGGAATATCTTTGGTCACAGGGTGGTGAATCTGTGGAATTCTTTGCCACCGAAGGCTGCGGAGGCCAAGTCAGTGGATATATTTAAGGCAGAGATAGATAGATTCTTGATTAGTACGGGTGTCAGAGGTTATGGGGAGAAGGCAGGAGAATGGGGTTAGGAGGGAGAGATAGATCAGCTATGATTGAATGGCGGAGTAGACATGATGGGCCGAATGGCCTAAATCTGCTTCTATCTCATATGATCTTATGATCACCCACAGTCAGAATCAAATCCGGGTCTCCGGAGCTGTAAGACGCCAACTCTATCGCTGCACCACCGTGCCATCTCTATTGCCCCTGGACAAATCACTGTGTCAGAGGTTATGGGGAGAAGTCAGGAAATGGGGTTAGGAGGGAGAGATAGATCAGCCACGATTGAATGGCGGAGTAGACCTGGTGGGCTGAATGGCCTATTTCTATTCCTATTCATTATGACCTTATGACTGTGCTATACTCCTGCAGTTTGAGTATTAACTCCCTCCTGGTGAGGAGCTTTGTACAGCAAATGAGCCAAAGAACCAGCAGACTGAACAATACCTGGAAACACAAAGGCTGCAGATGCTGAAAAATACCTGCAGTCAGTCCTTCAGTATTTACGGGCATTTGAGGTTCAACAGGTATGACTGCATCACAGAAGCTTACCAGAGGGGAATCTTAGCTTTTCTAAATTAGCCTTTTCTCAGAAGATTGGAAACGTGAGCTGAATTGTAACTACACAGATCCATTTTAGTCCCATAAATGAGATTTTCTTTGGCGACTAAAACCGCAGCTTATCCCTCTGTGCCTTTGCATCCATCAATCATGCCCCCATTGAATCCAGAAGCACTTGTTTAACCATTCAGAGAAACCGTCTCAAAGGACAGACGGGATTCGAGAAGACACTTAGCGACCAATTAGGTTTTGATCTTTGACCTTTCCACACTCGTGATGGCAAACACTCATGAGTGCAAATGGTTTGTATTAAGGGCGGCACGGTGGCACAGCGGTAGAGTTGCTGCTTTACGGCGCCAGGGCCCCGGGTTCGATCCTGTCTACGGGCGCTGTCTGTACAGAGTTTGTACGTTCTTCCCGTGACCTGCGTGAGTTTTCTCCAGGTGCTCCGGATTCTTCCCACACTCCAAAGACGAACATGTTTGTAGGCTAATTTGCTTGGTATAAATGTAAATTGCCCCTGTTTAGGAAAGAACTGCAGATGCTGGTTTAAATCGAAGGTAGACACAAAAGGCTGGAGACTGAAGAAGGGTCTCGATCCGAAACGTCACCCATTCCTTCTCTCCAGAGAAGCTGAGTTACTCCAGCATTTTGTGTAAATTGTCCCTAATGTGTGTCGGATAGTGCTAGTGTGTGGAGATCGCTGGTCGGCTCAAACTCGGTGGGCCGAAGGGCCTGTTGCCGCGCTATATCTCTGAACTAAACTAAACTAAACTAAACAGTTTTACATTCAGATGAGAGCATTGACAGAACCTGGAACAGCACGGCACAGGAACAGGACCTTCGGCCCACAATGTCTGTGCCAAACATGATGGCGAGACCAAATCGTCTCTGCCTGCAATCTCTTTAGAATGGAGATGAGGAGGAATTTCCTTAGCCAGAGGGTGGTGAATCCTTGGGATTCATTGCTACAGATGGCTGCGGAGACCACGTGATTGAGCAGTTTTCAAAGCTGACATTGATAGATTCGTAATTAGAAAGGGCATCAAATGTTACAGGGAGAAAGCAGGAGAATAGGGCTGAGTGGAATAAATAAATCAGCCATGATTGAATGGATGAGTGGACTCGAAGGGCCATTTGGCCCAATTTGCTCCATTGTCTGATGGTCTTTTGGACTTATGCACTCTTTCCAGCTTCCTGCTATCATTCCTATAGCAGGTGACCAAAGCTGAAGACAATATTCCAAGTACAGCATCATCGATGTCCTGTACAACTCCAACATAACTCCTTAACTTCTATTCTCAATTCCCTGCGAGCAATTGTGAGCAATTTTGGGCACCATACCCGAGGAAGGACGTGCTGGCTCTGGAGAGGGTCCAGAGGATGTTTACATGAATGATGGGAAGTTCTGATGGGAAGGGGGATGCTGTTCCATAGTCTAGGAGCTGCCAACGCAAAAGCACGGTCGCCCCTGAGCTTATGCCTAGACCGCGGGATGTTCAGTAACCCCAAGTCGGCCGATCTAAGGGACCTGGAGGTGGTGTGGTGGGTAAGCAGCTTTTTGATGTAGGTGGGGGCAAGCCCGTTAAGGGCTTTGTGGACATAAAGAAGGAGCTTGAAATTGATTCGGAACCCGCACAGGGAGCCAGTGGAGAAAGGCCAGAATCGGGGTGATGTGGTCCGTTTTTCGGGTGTCCGTCAGGAGTCTCGCTGCGGCGTTTAAGACCAATTGCAGACGGGACAGGGCTGATTGGCTGATGCCAGTGTAAAGGGAGTTGCAGTAATCTAGGCGGGAGGAGATGAATGAGTGGATGATCTTTTGGAGGAATTGTTTTATTTTAGCAATCGTCCAAAGCTGGAAGAAGCTAGCTTTTACCACGGCATTGACTTGTTTGTCAAATTTAATCGCAGAGTCAAATATCACGCCAAGATTTTTGACGTGAGGTTTGAGTAATGGGGTAAGGCTTCCGAGGCTGCCTGCTATCGTTTTGATTGAGTCCGAGGGGCCGAGTAAGATGACCTCAGACTTACTCTCGTTTAGTTGGAGGAAGTTCTGGGCCATCCAATACTTTATATCCTCGAGGCAGTGGATAAGGCTGAGTAGATTAGATTGGTTGTTGGGTTTCAGGGGTAGATAGAGTTGTGTATCGTCTGCATAGCAGGGGAAGGAAATTCCGTGCCTTTGAATTACTTGGCCTAAGGGGAGCATACACAGGGAGAAGAGAATGGGGCATAGGTTGGAACCTTGTGGAACCATGCAGCACAGGCTAGCTGGGGAGGAGAAAGAGTTGCCTATGTTTGTAGAGAAACTCCTATCTTTGAGGTAGGAGATGAACCAGCTCAGGGCAGTGCCATCAATACCAACCCCGTACCGGAGACGGTCAATTAGGATGGTGTGGTCGACAATGTCAAATGCTGCGCTGAGGTCAAGAAGGAGCAGGATTGCACAGTCGCCGGAGTCAATGGTGAGAAGTAGGTCGTTATGAACCTTCAACAAGGCAGACTCTGTGCTGTGGTGGGCCCTGAAACTTGATTGGAAAATTTAAAGGATTGTATTTTGGTGAAGGTAAGGTATAAGTTGACTTGAAATTAACTTTTCAAGGACTTTTGAAAGGAAAGGCAGTTTGGAAATAGGTCTGCAGTTGCTAGGCAAGGTGGGGTCTAGGTTAGGTTTTTTCAGGAGGGGCTGGACCACCGCTTGCTTGAAGCAGGTAGGAACAGTGCCAGTGGCCAGAGAACTGTTGAAGATGGCGACGATGCTGGGGCTGGCTATTGCAATGACATCCTTCAGAAGGGCAGAGCAGACAATGTCGAGGGGGAGGTAGCTGGTTTCGTGGTGGTGACCAGCTTTACAAGGGAGGGTAGAGAAACGGGTTGGAAACAATCTAATTTTGAAGAACAGACCAATGAGACAGCTAGGTCACGGATGGGAGGGGAAATATTCGATCTGATGTTCTTAACTTTGCTGGTAAAAAATGTAGTAAATTCTTCGCACTTGGCAGGGGACCCAGCTAAGCTGGTACTGGGGGCAGGGCATATGATAGAGGTAATCGTACTAAAAAGGACCTTGGAGTTATGGGCGTTTTGGGAAATAAGGTCGGAAATGTATTGTGTACTCGCAGACTTTACTGCTTCCTGGTATTTGAGAAGATTGTTTCTCAGAAGTTCAAAGGAATGTGAAGCATCAGATTTATACCTCCGTTCTGATTTTCTGCACTCTCTCTTGTTAGGGCTCTGGTGGTGTCATTGAGCCAGACCCAGCCTTTAGGATTAGGCTTTTTATACTTCACTGTCCATGGCACCACCTATTTCTGTGTCATCTGCAAATGCCCCTGTCCCACTTGGGAAACCTGAACGGAAACCTCTGGAGACTTTGCGCCCCACCCAAGGTTTCCGTGCGGTTCCCGGAGGTTGCAGGTGGTTGCCGGAGGTTGCAGGTAGAGGAAGCAGGTAGGGAGACTGACAAAAACCTCCGGGAACCGCACGGAAACCTTGGGGCGCAAAGTCTCCAGAGGTTTCCGTTCAGGTTTCCTAAGTGGGACAGGGGCATTACTAATCACTCCTTGCACACACTCATCCAAATCATTAATATAGCAGACAATCAGACAAATTATGTTTGACAATACCTGCCATAAAATGAAGCGGGATGTTTTGTTTTGTGGCAAATGCTATATAAATGCAAATCACTTTTGTTGTCTTTCGTTCTGTCAGTGGAGGTTTTATGTAAATTATTTAAATGACTAAACTACCACATTTTTGGCAAAATCCCCGACTAATCTTTCTGCAAAAATATTGTTCACTATAACGTCAAAATATAATTTGCCAATCTCCTAAAAGCTTTTTCAAAACCTTGCCAAAGAATGGACTAGATACATTTTCATTGTATTATTTTCGAAGGCAAAATAATAATAGTTCAATAGGCCTTTATTGCTACGTATACCCTCGGGTACAATTACATTTGATTTACCATATAGTCACACCAAAAAAAGCAACAAGGCACAATATTACATAACAGTTAAAGATAAACAGTCCCCCCAGCGGCTTGTGAGAATCCCTAGGCACACAGCATACGCGGAGACCCACAGCCATCAGTCCAATGTCCGGGCCACACACACGCTCTTCACCATGATGTGACCAGAGTTAATAATAATAATAATGGATGGGATTTATATAGCGCCTTTCTAATACTCAAGGCGCTTTACATCGCATTATCCATTCACTCCTCAGTCACATTCTTGGTGGTAAGCTACTTCTGTAGCCACAGCTGCCCTGGGGCAGACTGACGGAAGCGTGGCTGCCAATCTGTGCCTACGGCCCCTCCGACCACCACCAATCACTCACACACATTCACACACATTCACACACAGGCAAAGGTGGGTGAAGTGTCTTGCCCAAGGACACAACGACAGTATGCACTCCAAGCGGGATTCGAACCGGCTACCTTCCGGTTGCCAGCCGAGCACTTAGCCCATTGTGCCATCTGTCGTCCCTGTCCGCCCGAACAGTCAGAAAGTCGTCCGCACTCGCACCAGACTCCAGGATGCTCCCGTGGCGCGACGTCCCCGCAAACACCGATACCACCGCACTCAGGGCAATCCCTCCGAGTCCCCATCAGCGCAGGCAGCATCCATCATGCTTTCGATGACCTCGCAGTCCTCACGATGATGGAAGGCGAACAACTTTTACTTTCTTCCTCCTTTTCTCCCACGGTCGGGGCGATCGAAAAACATCCGCAGTCGGGGCGATCGAAACTGCCGCAGTCGGTGATCGAAGCCTCCGCAATGGGGCGATCAAGGCTCCCGCGATCAGGGCGGTCAAAGCCCCTGCGGCTGGAGTTCCTGAAGTCAGTCCCTAACAAAGGGACCGCCAGCTCCTCGATGTTAGGCCACAGTGCGGACGGAGATACGATCGGAAACAATTGCATTTCCGCCCGCGGAAGAGATTTAAAAAATTTGCCCCATACCCCCCCCCCCACCGCGCACCCCCCACCGCGCACCCCCCACATAAAGCAAAAACTAAAGATGAAATTAAACATACAAATAAAACGGACGAAAGAAGAAAGGGACAAGACAGGCTGTTGGCATGGCTGCCTCTCACAGCGCCACCAAAATTCAGATGGAGGGTGAAATAGTCTAATAATACATAGTGTTGGAATAAGTAAAGAGAATGACCTTGGCAGACAACCTGAACAGCTCTACAGATCTTGATTTTTTTCAATTGTTATTGTCTGGAGAGGATGTTTCCACTAGTGGGAGAGTCTAGGACCAGAGGGCACAGCCTCAGAATTAAAGCACGTACCTTGAGAAAGGAGATGAGGAGGAATTTCTGTAGCCAGACGGTGGGCAATTCATTCCCACAGACGGCTGTTGAGGCCAAGTCATTGGGTATTTTTAAAGCAAAGACTGATAGGTTCTTGATTAGTAAGGAGGTCAAAGGTTATGGGGAGAAGGCAGGATAATGGTGCTGAGAGGGACAGATGGATCAGCTATGATTGAATGGCAGAGTACTCTCGATGGGCAAGATGGCTTAATTCTGCTACTGTGACTTATGAACATGAACTATTGGCTCATATCATTTTCTTCCCTTTTCACCTAGCTGGAGATAAGCTTGTGAAAGAAGCTACATTAAAGATGCTTGTTCATATGAAACTATTCAAATAACCAGCCAATCTCCTGGGTCAACTTAGCATGCCATCCCTGCACCTCACTGCACTGAACTAGTAAGGTACCACAACATTGAAAAGATACCAGACCAAGTGCAGACCCGTTGGGTCTGTTCCTCCAATGCGCGGTTGCGGGGGGGAGGGGGATTGAAAGTGCGATGACAGCATCTGCTTGAATCGAGAGCGGGTGGCGGTGTCGCGAGCGCAAGGGCATTGTGACGTCCGCAGCTGCTGATTTAAAGAAAACAGTAAGTTTTGTGAGGGATTTTATTGCAAATGTGTACTAAAAAATTACCAAATTTAATCAGGAGTGGATATGCGAATGTAAAAGTAAAATCGCTAGCGAAATGGTAAAAATCCCGGCGTTTTTGGGTCTGGTTTTCGCGGAGTAACGAATCAAAGGCAAAATGCCGTACACCCACGCACACACACACACACAGTTTTAAAAGTATATAGATATAGATTTGGACAGGTGCAAGGATAGGAAAGGTTTAGAGGGATATGGGCAAAATACAGTTAGGTGGGACTAGCATAGATGGGCCATCATGGTCAGCATGGTCAATTTGGGCCAAAGGGTCTGTTTCCACACTGTATGACCCAATGAGCCTTCAAACCACGGAATGGAGACAGATATGAGTTAGCTTGAAAAAAAAGTGATAATTTTTGCATCTCATTCAATCCCTATCCATTTTCCAGGATTAAAATTCCCATTGCGTTCTGCATCTGCCGTAGAATTAACTCATATTTACAATCAGTTCTGCATTAATTTAGAACCTGTTCAATCAAGCATAGAAATGTGCTTCTCCCCACCGTTATTTCCAATCAGCATTTATTTTCTGACACCAATAATCACTGCTACTGCGCAAAAAATTGTAATTATATTGTGAAATATTTATTTCGCTTTGAATGTACCGAAGGAAATATCAGACGATTACGGTTTTCTTTCCACCAAAGTTAATTACTTTGACATTTTTGTTCCAACAATCCAGGAAAACTAATTATGACAACCAGGGAACAAAGCCTCAGGAGAAACTATGGCAATAAATTATGTATTATTGCTCTGCTAATCTAACAGGAAAGGCTGTCAAAATGCAAATCGATTCATTACCAAAGCTTGAATTATTTCATCTTCAGTTAAAGCTGCATTAAGTGTTCAGCTTGTTTGTTCGGTGTTCAGGGTGGGTCCCAATCTTGACTGATGCTGAGTAAGACGATCTCGGCTGAAAATATGAAGTACCACAACTTGGTGGATGCAGGAACATGGTTTGGGAACAGCTCCATCCAAGACTGCAAGAAGTTGCGGAGAATCGTGGATGCAGCCCAGACCATCACTCAGTCCCTTCCATTTACACCTCACTAGAGGACACACTGTAGGTTTAAGATGGAGGGGAAAAATTTAATAGGAATCTGAGGGGTAACTTTTTCACACAAAGTGTGTTGGGTGTATAGAACAGGCTGCCAGAGGAGGTAGTTGAGGCAGGTACTATCCCAACGTTTAAGAAACAGTTGGACAGGTACATGGATAGGACAGGTTTGGAGGGATATGGGCCAAATGCATGCAGGTGGGACATGTTGGCCAGCGTGGGCAGGTTGGGCCGAAGGGCCTGTTTCCACGCTGTATCACTAGACTCTATGGCTCTATAATGGATTCAAATCAAGTAGCGGCACAGTGGCGCAGCAGGTAGAGCTGCTGCCTCACAGCACCAGAGTCAAGAGTCTGTTCCTGACCTTGGGTGCTGTCTGCGTGGATTTCGTAGGGATGTGGGTTTGTAGGTTATTAAGTATTGTAGTATTAAGCAACCACATTTGGTCCAATTTGACAGGCTGATCAACCTTCAAACTAGTATAATGATTTTTTTTGATTTTTTATTACATTATCCCTGGATCACTGTCACCATATTGAAATGGTAGTATCCATATAATCTGATTGTTGACAACAGCCTACAACCAAATCTTTATTCACATATAATCTGCCGAGACTGGAAACATACCATTGTCATCATGGTCTGGACCTCATTGAAACGATTGGATAAAATTAGAATCCTACACTCCTCCCTGGTATGTTCTGCTGAGTAAGTCTCAGCACTTACAGTCAGTGACTTTATATGTTATAAAAAATAAAGTTATTGACCATAAATATTCACAGAGATAAATAACCCAAAGGCAGCGACGTGAAGGAATCACAACAGTTTAGTTGCCTGGGGCTGCTATTCAACTTTGGCCTATTTTCTAACCATGAAAACTAACCGACGAGGAGGGAAGAGACAAGGACTTTAAGGCATTTGCCTTCCATCACAATGAGGAGGTGCCTGGTAGACTCACTGTGGTGAATGTTAAACTGTGTTAAGTGTGTGCTTTGTTATTTTATTCTATGTTATGACTGCAAGGTATACAGACTGAAATGTCTGAATGACAATAAAGGATACTTTACTTTACTTTAAATTGTCTGACAACAATCTTAGTGTCTGTAATAAGATAAAATATCTAGTGCATATTATTACAGAACAAATGACAGATGATGAGGATATTTATAGGCAACGACGCATGCTGTATGTACAGGCAAATATCCTCTTGCGTAAATTTGGTGCGTGTGCAGATGTGGTGAAGATGTCGCTATTTAGAGCATACTGCACACCACTCTACACTGCGCACCTGTGGTCGAACTATTTAAAGACAAGTATGCAGAGACTAAAGGTGGCATATAACGATGCCATGAGAACACTGCTAAGGCAACCTAGTATCGTTGTCTCGTTGTAGGACATTGATCATCTTTTAATCTGGTTTTGTAACTTAAGTATTGTGGGTTTTTGTTAAATATAAATTATGATGTTTTTATGTGATATACCATGATTTTATATATATTTATGATATTTGATATGCAATGCATTTTTAATGTAATGTTGCCCCTTGTCTGGACCTTGAGTCCGTAATAAAGTATATTATTATTATTATTATTATTATTATTTACTTTACTTTACTAACTCCTGAGGAGTTTCTACCTGACAGATTTAATGTATTGCATCCTGTCGTGGTGTGAATGGTGTTATGACAAAACAGATTTTGTCGTGAGCCCTGGCAGTTTAGTACCATTGATTTCTCACCCTGGAAACGGCGCAGAGAAGCTTTACGAGGTTGTTGCCAGTACTCGAGGGTCTGAGCTATGGGGAGAGGTTGAGCAGATTATAACTCTATTCCTTGAGCGCAGGAAGATGAGAGGTGACCTTACGGATGTGTACTAAATCATGAGAGGAATAGATCGGGTAGATGCACAGAGTCTCTTGCCCAGAGTAGAGGAATCGAGAACCAGAGGACATAGGTTTAAGATGAGGGGGGGGAAGTTTTAATAAGAATCTGAGGGGTAACTTTTTCACGCAAAGGGTGGTGGGTGTATGGAATGAGCTGCCAGAGGAGGTAGTTGAGGCAGGTATTATTGCAACGTTTAAGAAACATTTAGACAGGTGCATGGATAGGACAGGTTTAGAGGGTTATGGGCCAAACGCAGGCAGGTGGGACAAGTGTGGATGGGACATATCGGCCGATGTGGGCAAGTTAGGCCGAAGGGCCTGTTTCCACGTTGTAAGACTCTATGACTATGACTAATAGACTCTAGACTCTAAAGTCTAAAGTGTAATAGTTTCTCTTACATCTTTCTTGGTGTAAATGGACATTTTGACTTCCTCTGCGACAGGTTCCTGCCTCATTTCTCGCTGTTCTTAATTTAGTTTAGAGATACTGTGCAGAAACGGTCACTTCAGCCCACTAGCACTGTCCTGCACACTAGGGATAATTATCAATTTTCACCTCAGTCGATTAACCTACAAACCTGTACATCTGTGGAGTGTGGGAGGAAACCGGAGCAGGTCACAGGGAGAACGTACAAACTCCGTACAGTCGGCACCTGTAGTCAGGATCGAACCCGGGTCTCTGTTGCTGTAAGGCGGCAACTCTACCACTGCGCCACCCGTACCGCTGCTGCTTCTTCCTGTATTTTGCTTTTCAGAAAATATAGCCTGGGATCTCTCGCCAAAATCGCCAGTGTCAGAATTCCGACCAGCGCGGCCTGTGGACTTCGGGAGCCGCGGTCTCTGGTAGGAAGCGGCCGTTCCAGACGCTCCAAGCCGCTGAAGAGTGTTCGCCTGACGCCACAGCTCCATCATCCGGCGAGAGGGCCTGTAACATCGGGCCACCGTTGCGGCGACTGCAGATGCCTCAAATAGGCCCCGACCACGGGGTGAACAAGAGGAAGAGGACTGGACTTTGCTGCCTTCCCTCACAGTGGGGACCATTGTGGGGGGCTGTTTTTATGTCTAATGTTAAATTCTTCTTTAAAGTTGTGTCTTATTTTTATTGGTGTGCTGCAAATGGCAACTCAAATTTCACTACACCAATTGGTGTATGTGACAATAAATGTCCTTAGTCCTTTGTCCTTTTTTGTTTGAGGAAAATACACACAGGTCTCGGAGAGAAGGTACAAACTCCGTACAGACAGCACCCGCAGTCTGGATCGAACCCGGGTGTCTGGCGCTGAAAGGCAGCAACTCTACCACTGCACCACAATGACGCCTATTTCCAGTATTTAAAACATATTTTTTCTACCAAACTAACATTTACCATAATTTCCCTCATGCAGTTGGACAAGGTCACCAGGTCATGAGGTCATAATGTGATAGGAGCAGAATTAGGCCATTTGGCCCATCAAGTCTACTCCGCCATTCAATCAGGGCTGTTCCATCTCTCCCTCCTAACCCCATTCTCCTGCCTTCTCCCCATAACCCCTAACACCCGTACTAATCAATAATCTATCTATCTATGCCATAAAAATATCCATTGGCCTGGCCTCCGCAGCCTTCTGTGGCACAGAATTCCACAGATTCACCACCCTCTGACTAAACAAATTCCTCCACATCTCATTCCTAAAGGAACGTCCTTTAATTCTGAAGCTATGACCTGTAGTTCCAGATTTTCCCACCGGTGAAAACATCCTCTCCACATCCCCTCTATCCAAGCCTTTCACTATTCGATAAGTTTCGATGAGGTTCCCCCTCATCCTTCTAAACGCCAGCGAATACAGGCTCAGTGTCGTCATATGCTCATCATAGGTTATCCCACTCATTCCTGGGATCATTCTTGTAAACCTCCTCTGGACCCCCTCCAGAGCCAGCAAATCCTTCCTCAGATTTGGAGCCCAAAATTGCAATAAGAACAAAGAGATCAGTGGAATTCATAAAGCCTCCAACGTGGCAACAGAATATTGAGTACAATCCTTAGAACAATGATGACATCTTCTCCTTTTCTAGTTTATATACAGTATGAAGAATGCAATATTTACAAGAGTTTTTATTAAAATGTGTTCAATTAGATTGCTACTGCATTTACCTCGGACAAATGGTTATCCCTTTAATAACATCACAATCACCTCAACTTAATTATGCAGACAATGTATTTTCCAGTGCTGGGTTATTTGTCAATATATTTCAGAAGGCATGGCACTATATATTTAAATATCTATAAGAGAATGCAATCTCCCTTCAAATAACAATAACATTTAATAATAGTTCTATGGTGGGGTTTTCAATGCCATGGGAGATAATCAGTAATTTCTGCCAACATTAGTACTTTATTTAAGATATAGATCACATTTCCAAAAGTAGCATTTCTCACGATGAGCCTTTATATAAAATTCAACTGAATAACTCACATAGTTGTTGGTCAAACAAATACATAAAGCGCTGGAGTAACCCAGAGGGTCAGGCAGCATCCCTGGAGAACATGGATAGTTATAGTGTCGGGGCCCTTCTTCAGAATGGCCGTCAGGCTAAAGAAGGGTCCCAACCCGGAACAACACCTCTGCACATTCTCCATAGATGCTGCCTGATCGGCTGAGCTACTCCAGCATTTTGTCTTCCCCGTGATGTTCAATGTGTTAGAGTAACATTGCTGTAATTTCTTAGCTTCTCTCTGAGTTGCTCATCGTATTCACTAATGTGTTGACCTTCGCGGGGAAAGGGTTAATTCTGACATGTACGCAATTGGAACCAAGATTTGACCCATTTGACAGTGACGCAGTGGCAGAGCTACTGCCTTACAGCGCCAGAGACCCGGGCATCGATCCCAACTACTGTGCGTGCCTGTACGGAGTTTGTACATTCTCCCCGTGACCTGTGTGGGTTTTCGCCGAGATCTTCGGTTTCCTCCCACAATGCAAGGACGTTATGTCAGTTAATTGGCTTGGTGTAACTGTAGAATTGTCCCTAGTGTGTGTAAGGTAGTGTTAATGTACAGGGATTGATGGTCAGGGTGGGCCGAAGGGCCTGTTTCCACGCTGCATCTCTAAATTAAACTAATAAAATCGGGCATTAAAATGCTTATGAGCTGTCTGACTGTCTTCCTAAAATCAACCTAATAGATAACTCAAAACTTCCCTCACCTGAACAATGAGAAGACCTTTCATTGATCAATATGCTGGACTTTGGCGTTCTGTTCAAACCAAAAACTCAATTACAAAGGTCACAATCGGTTTATTGCTCCGACAACTTAGTTCCACCGATTCAATACAGTTGGTCTTCACTGTTCATCTTCTGAAACAAAGGTTGAAAGAAAAGCACTGCTTATATCGATATAGAGTAGGCTTACGTTTGTTATTGTCACAGGCGGTGCAGTGAAATGCATTCTATCCAAGCAGGGGCGGCAGAGTGGCGCTGCGGTTGAGTTGCTGCCTTACAGTGCCAGAGACCCGGGTTCGATCCTGACCATAGGTGTTGTCTGTCTGAGGTTTGTACGCTCCCCCTGTGACCACGTGGGTTTTCTCTGGGTGCTCCAGATTCCTCCCATATTCAAAAGACAGGCAGGTTTGTAAGTTAATTGGCTTCTGTAAATTGTTCCTAGTGTGTGAGATAAAACTAGTGTACGGGTGATACTTGGTCGGCGCAGACTCAGTGGGCCGAAGGGCCTGTTTCCGCGCTGCATCCCTAAAATTAAAATTAAAGATCAGACACACCCTACATAGATACATTCAGTTCTAACTCAAGTACAGAGCAAAGTGGAAGATACTGTGTGCAGAATATTGTTCGCAGCATTGTAGCGCATCAGTTCCTTAGACAAAGTATTATGTCCTCCGTGGAGTGGAGGTGAATCGAACAGTAGGAAGTCTTATTATGAATAATGGAACCAATCATCCAAAGAAAGGATCAATAGAACATAACTCTTTATTGATCAGCTCAACATCACTACTTTCAGTCACCAGTCTTTGAGAGTTCAGATGCATTCCGAAATCCAATTGTGGGCGGAACGGTGGCACAGCGGTAGAGCTGCTGCCTTACAGCACCAGAGACCTGGGTTCGATCCAGATTCCGGATGCTGTATGTACGGAGTTTATACGCTCACCCCGTAACCGCGTGGGTTTTCCCCGACTGCTCTGGCTTCCTCCCACACTGCAAAGACATGCAGGTTTGTTGGTTAATTGGCTTTGGTTAAATTTGTAAATTGTCCCTAGTGTGTAGGATAGTGCTGGGGATCGCAGGTCGACACGGACTCGGTGGGCCAAGGGGCCTGTTTAACGCTGTACCTCTAAACTAAAACTAAACATAAATGCTACCCTCTCGAGCTAACGTATCTTTCTGGAAAATAAACTGACTGCTCTTCTTAGGGTCAAAGAGTTATTGATTTACAGTGTGATAGAGCGTGGAATCAGGCCCTTCGGCCCACCGAGCACCTGTCGACCTGCGACAACATGTCCCAGCTACACGAGACCCACATGCCTGCATTTGGCCCATATCCCTCCAAACCTGTCCTATCCATGTACCTGTCTAACTGTTTCTTAAACATTGAGATGGTCCCAGCCTCAACTACCTCCTCTGGCAGCTTGTTCCATACAACCACCACCCTTTGTGTGAAAAAGTTACCCCTTAGATTCCTATTAAATCTTTTCCCCTTCATCTTAAACCTATGTCCTCTGGTCCTCAATTCACCGGCTCTGGGCAAGAGACTGTGCATCTACCCGATCTATTCCTCTCATGATTTTATACACCTCTATAAGAATACCCCTCATCCTCCTGCTCTCCAAGGAATAGGGTCCCAGCTTACTCAACCTCTCCCTACAGCTCAGGCCCTCTAGTCCTGACTGATAATTTTGGTATTTAAACAAGTCCGCTGCTGAATGACTATTTTTCTAAAGGCTTTGAAATATCCAGGAAATCACTGCAAACAAGCCCTGGAAACAAAAATGGGTGTTTTTGCACGTTCATCTCTTGTGACAGGGAGATAAAAGTTAGGTGAATATGCTCATGCTGAAAATAAATAATGCATAAATCTATTAGCACTTAATAGATATACTCGGATGATTTCAATGTCTCTTGACAGAAACTATAATTCCCCTTCCTTCCCACAACTATCAAAGCCCGTGATTGAGAATAATAAGAATGCTGTTTAGGGGGTAGCAGGTTTGTACAACACAATTTATACGTGCAGTATGACGAAAATAATGTATTTTTATAAGATGGAATATGCAATCCACAGTGACCCTTCTGTACTGAAACTCTTTCATTTAGTTTAGTTTGGAGATACAGCGTGGAACCAGACCCTTCGGCCTACCGAGTCTGCACCGACCAGCGATCCCCGCACACTAGCACTATGCTACACACACTGGGGACAATTTTACATTTTATACCAAGGCAATTAACCTACAAACCTCTACGACATTGGAGTGTGGGAGGAAATGGTAAATCTCGGAGAAATCCCACGCAGGTCGAGAATAAGGAAGTAAGTTTATTGGCCAAGTATTCACATACAAGGAATATGCCTTGGTGCTCCACCCACAAGTAACAACATGACAAACAGTGACAGTTACGAATGACTCAGATAACACTAAACATTAATAATAATAAAACATTCATGATAAAACGCCATTGATCAAGCATGTGAACCAACACAATACCAGATCAAAGGGAGGCTACAGATTTTTGGCTGTTGAGTAGAGCTCGTGGATAAAAACAGTTTTTATGTCTGGCTGTGGCAGCTTTGACAATCCGGAGTCGCCTTCCAGAGGGAAGTCAGTCAAAGAGTTTGTGGCCAGGGTGAGAGGGGTCAGAGATGATCTTACCCGCTCACTTCCTGGCCCTTGCAGTGTGCAGTTCGTCAATGGAGGGAAGGTTGCAGCCAATAACCTTCTCTGCTGATCGGACGATTCGCTGCAGCCTCCAGGTGTCGTGCTTGGTGGCTGAGCCAAACCAGACCATGATGGAGAAGGTGAGAACAGACTCTACGATGGCCGTGTAGAATTGGACCATCATTGCCTGTGGTAGATTGTGCTTCCTCAGCTGCCGTAGGAAGTACATCCTCTGTTGTGCCTTTTTGACTGTGGAGTCGATGGTAGCCCCCCACTTAAGGTCCTTGGAGATGATGGTTCCCAGAATGTACAAACTCCGTACAGACAGTACCCATAGTCAGGATTGAAACCGAGTCTCAGGCGCTATAAAGCAGTAGCTCTATCATTGTGCCACCGTGCGACACTTAGACACAAAAAGCTGGAGTAACTCAGCGGGTCAGACAGCATCTCTGGAGGAAAGAAAAAGGTGACGTTTCGGGTGAAGAAGGGTCTCGACCTGAAACGTCACCCATTCCTTCTCTCCAAAGATGCTGCCTGACCCGCTGAGTTAATCCAGCTTTTCGTGTCTATCTTCAGTTTAAACCAGCACCTGCAGTTCCTGCCCACACTGTACTGAAACTCTTCATTGCAATTCCATCACTTTTTGATTTTGAACAGTTCCACTATCTTCACAATATATTTAGTTTAGTTCGGAGGTACAGCATGGCCACCGAGCCCACACCAACCATCTCCATTATCCCTAGTTCAATCTTATCCCACTGGGCAAGTGGGCTGAGGAATGCTTAATGGAGTTTAATGCAGATAAGATAAGGAGTGGCAAATTGGGAAGTCAAACCAGGGCAGGGTGAGGATCTTCACAACGAATGACAAGGGGAGTGCTGCAGAGCAGAGCACTCTGTCTCACCCATATCACCCATCACTTCTCCCCAGAGATGCTGCCTGTCCCGCTGAGTTGCTCCAGCATATTATGTCTATCTTCGATTTAAACCAGCATCATGTAAGTGATAGGTGGAGAGACACAAAATGCTGGAATAACTCAGGCTTTGCCCGGCCCTCATCCCTCACCAGTTTTGAGCAAGGTATCCATTTTTGAAGGAACTGTAAATGCAAATGTTATATTTTTGCCTTCGACAAGAATCGTTGAATCGATTCAATTATTATTTATCTGCTTACATGGTCGAGATTTGCAGTTTTAGAAACAAAATCAATGGCAGAAACAAGACACTGAACTCTGCGCATTCCATAGTTAAACCAATGTAACACCCTTCCTCTGTGTATTTCTTCTTTCGTGTTTATCTGTTATTACCATTAAAATATGCAATGGCAACTGTTACAAGCCCCTCGCTAAAATATTCCATGTCCCAACAACTTGGTCTGAAATATTTCTCCTAACATCTGTCTCACTCACTCTGCGTGAAAAATTAACTTCACCAGTATATCATTATTGCAAAACTCGTGTGGGTTTTCGCCAGGTGCTCCGGTTTCCTCCCACATTCCAAAGATGTGCGGGTTTGTAGGTCAATTGGCTTCAGTAAATTGTCCCTAATGTGTAGGCTAGTGCTAGTGTACAGGGTGGGCTAGTACTAGTGTACAGGGTGATCGCTAGCTGGTGCGGACCCGGTGGACCGAAGCGCCTGTTTCCACGCTGCATCTCTAAAGTCTAACGGTACATGTGACAATAAGGTGCCATTGAACCATTGATTTTTGAATTGCTACATCTTTAGCGACGTTTAAGAAACATTTAGACAGGTACATGATAGGACATGTTTGGAGGGATATGGGCCAAACTAGTGGGACTAGTGCAGATGGGAAATGTTGGTCAGTGTGATCACATTGGGCCGAAGGGCCTGTTTCTAGGCTGTATGACTCTATGCCTCTATATACAAAAAAATGAATGAATGTCTCAGCTTATAACTGGTGTCAGAGGTTATGAGGCAAAGGCAGGAGAATGGGGTTAGGTGGGTGATATAGATCCACCGTGATAGAATGGCGGAGTAGACTTGATGGGCCAAATGGCCTAATTCTGCTCCTATTATGATGGTTCAGTTTCCCAGAAGCTCGTGTGACACGTTAGCCCATGGCAACACAAGATTTGAAGAGCGAAATGAAATCCTTATCCAGAATAAACATAAAATCTCTGCAGGTAGACACAAAATGCTGGAGGAACTCAGCGTGACAGGCAGCATCTCTGGGGAGAAGGAATGGGTGACATTTTGGTTCGAGACCCTTATTTGCAGTCTCCTCAAAATCTCTGCAGTCAAGTCTCCTGGTTATAACTTGCAACATAAAATATGGAAGGTTGTTAATTAAATCTATGCGGTCACTGCAATCATTTGTTTTATAGATGGCTTATAAGGATTTCAGTGAATTGTGACAAGGTGACCACGATCAAATTCTGGACCACAAAATGGAGCTCTGGCTGTTTAGATAAGTTTTAGTTTAGTATGGAGATACAGAGCGGAAACAGGCCCTTCAGCCCACCGAGTCTGCACTGACCAGCGATCACCACACACTAACACCATCCTATCCTAAAGGCAATTTTTTACATTTATACCAAGCCAATTAACCTACAAACCTGTACGTCTTTGGAATGTGGGAGGAATATTAAGTTCTCAGGGAAAACCCACGCAGGTTACGGGGAGAACGTACAAACACAGTACAGACAGCACCCGTAGTCAGGATACGCCCTGATGATATTACAGTCACAGTCACAAAGGTCAGAAGATCCTTCAAGGGGGTGAACTCTCGGAAAGCGCCTGGACCTGATGGTATACCCAGTCGAGTTCTCGAAACATGTGCAGACCAACAGGCTGGAGTTTTTGCGGACATTTTCAACCTCTCGTTATTGAGGTCCGGGGTTCCCACCTGCTTTAAGAGGGCATCAATAATACCGGTGCCCAAGAAGAGTAAAGTGATGTGCCTCAATGACTATCGACCAGTGGCACTAACGGCTGTGGTGATGAAGTGCTTTGAGAGGTTGGTTATGGCGCATATCAATTCCTACCTCAACAAGAACCTCGACTCATTACAGTTTCCCTACCGTCACAACAGGTCAATAGACAATAGACAACAGGTGCAGGAGTGGGCCATTCGGCCCTTTGAGCCAGCACTGCCATTCACTGTGATCATGGCTGATCATCCACAATCAGTATCCCCATTCCTGCCTTCTCCCCATATCCCCTTGCTCCGCTACCTTTAAGAGCTCTATCTAACTCTCTTTTGAAAGCATCCAGAGAATTGGCCTCCACTGCCTTCTGAGGCAGAGAATTCTACAGATTCACAACCCTCTGTGTGAAAAAGTTTGTCCTCATCTCCGTTCTAAATGGCTTATCCTTTATTCTTAAACTGTGGCCCCTGGTTCTGGGCTGATGAAACTGAATTTGCAGTTGTTTTTCCAAGTCCGCCTTGAGGAAGCTATTGAAAATATTATTGTTGCATTGATCGTAATGAATCCTTTGGAAATGCTGCAAGATGTTGAGATTTTTTGTTGGAAAGTTTAAAAAACTTGGAGCCTAATCTTTCTGGCTTCTGGATTTTCTTGATAGAAACATAGTAACATAAAAAATAGGTGCAGGAGGAGGCCATTTGGCCCTTCGAGCCTTCGAGTCTGGAAAGATTAATATATAGGCAGCCCAGAGGCACAGAGGCAGAGCTACAGCCACACAGCGCCTGAAATCCGGGTTCGATCTTGAATACGGGCGCTGTCTGTCTGGAGTTTGTACATTCTCCCCGTGACCTGCATTGGATTTTTGGCTTCCTCCCACACTCCAAAGACAAACAGTTTTGTAAGTTAATTGGCTTGGTATGAATGGTAATTTGTCCCTAATGTGCAGGGATCGCTGGTTGGTGTGGACTCGGTGGGCCAAAGGGCCTGTTCCGTGCTATATCTCCAAACTAAACTAAAAATATATAAAAAATGAATATGCACACTTCAATCTTCATATGTTCGTCACAAGTTCAAGAAACAAATGTGTACATGACAGAAAATTTGGACAAGATAAAAGTTTCTATTTGTCATATAATTTCTGAACTAATTATTATTTTATAAATACTATAAATATTTATATATATTCATTTCTTAACAGTCAAAAATATTGACCTAATTAACAAATATTTTGTCCTATCTCCTTATTTTCATAAGAATCTACCCACAAAGTGCACTTTTTGGGAATAGAATTTGTCATCGAGTCTTTCAAATCGACTCATTAATCAGTGCAGGCTGGGTCTTCTTATATTAATTGCTTATTTTTCCATTTTATGTCATTGGTAAATATTATCTTTACAGAATGTTGTGTTTGCTTTCCAAAAAAACCAAAAATAAAACATAAAAAACTGAGCAAAAAGAATAATGATAAACATAACAATGGTTTTGATACATAGGGATCAGGATTACATTAATAACAGGTATAACCTAATATGAGACCAGTGTCAAAATACACAGTGAATATAGACCTCCCGGTCTCTATGTAAATATAGTTAAATCTTTAAAAGGAAACTTATAAATGTAAAAAAAAAACACAAAAATAAAAAGACAAAAAGAAAAAGAAAAAAGGAAAACACAAAACCCCCCCTAAACTAAAGAGAAAAAAAATAAATTAATAATAATAAAATAAGAATAAAAATAAAATAAACAATGCAAAGCAAAACAGAATCTGAACTGAGAATTTCAACAATGTAAGTCTGTTTGTCGTCAAGTCCGTTCCACCCTATAGAGGTAAAATAATTTTTATAACGGTTAAAGAGAGAGCAATTTATGTCGTATGAAAATGTTCAATAAATTTTCCCCAAGTCTTATCAAATTTAACCAAGGGTTCAACAGTGTCATTCCTGATTTTTTTCTAAATTTAAACATGATATCGTTTCGGAATACCACTGGAGTGTGGTCGGAGGCTTGGAGTCTTTCCATTTAAATAAAATAGATCTTCTGGTGATTAATGTGGTAAAAGTAATCAACCGATACCATTTTTATAATTTCATTGTTTTTTTTCTTCTTTCTTTATCTTGTCTCCCTCTCGTTGTTATATTGCTTACAGGGTACTATGTTTACATATTCTGTAATGCTATCTGTTCTATTTGGGTCATATGACAATTAAACACTCTTGACTCTCTTGGTTGAGATCTGAAATCCTTGCGTTTAACCAGATGCTTGAGTATTATGGGAGGACATGACTTCAGAGTTAAGGGACAGAAGTTTAGGGGTAACATGAGGGGGAACTTCTTTACTCAGAGAGTGGTAGCTGTGTGGAATGAGCTTCCAGTGGAAGTGGTGGAGGCAGGTTCGATTTTATCATCTAAAAATAAATTGGATAGGTATATGGATGGGAAAGGAATGGAGGGTTATGGTCTGAATGCAGGTAGATGGGACTAGGGGAAAATAATTGTTCGGCACGGACTTGTAGGGCAGAGATGGCCTGTTTCCGTGCTGTAATTGTTATATGGTTATATGGTTATTACTATCTGACATCTATCTTTAGCAGATCCAGATACACAAGTTCCTCTACTCTGGCTACAAAATATTCCTTCATCTCAAACTTCCATTAGCTGTCTCTGTGTGAGAGGGGGATCGATTGTCGGTGTGGACTCGGTGGGCCGAAGGCACTGTTTCCATGCTGCTTCTCTGTGATCTCCGAACTAAGACACCTACTTTTTGCGATGGTGTTAGCCAAAAATAAATCAAATACCCTGGGATGATTCTTCCAAACGTCAAAGTGTGAGAAAAGGGTTAATAGAGATGGTTGATTTATACTAGAACTCTGAAATATAACTTTGAAAGAAATAAGGTGTCTGCAGAAGCCAGACTGCTAGTAGAATAGAAAGTAACGATATAAAGAACAGAGAGAATTCTAGATAAAAAGTAGCGATAGAAATACTTCAGTATGAGTTTTAAGAGAAATTAGAACAAAGTTGAGAAGTACAAAAGATCAAACAGATCTGCGCAGGCCTAATGAGATTATATGAATATGTACTCACGCCTACTATGACAAGATGCTTAATTTAAATGCACATGCGATGCATGTAATAGGAGGTAACCTTGACGTCAGGGGAGGTGTCTTTGACGTTCTCGTGGGAATCTGGGCTTTATGTTATGATTGGAAGAAGCTCAATGGGGAGGGATGAGGGTGTGACAAAAGTGAACCGAAATGTACAAAGATAGAAAGCATCTCCATCTTCGTTGTGTCTCTAGAGGGCGACAGAGGGGCACCCTTTTCTGCGCAGAAATGTAATAAATAAGATAAACTTGTTTCTCTGACTTTGTCTCTGAGCATTTGTGAATTTGAATCTCACAACTTTGGGGGCTCGTCCGGGATTTGAACCCGGGAAATCTAATGCACTGTTTCTTAGCTGAGGCGGAGCGGTAGGAGGTCAGAGGGTGAAGTTATCACCTGTATCATTTCCCTGCATCATTCCAATGGTTACCATGGCAACGTCTCTGTAGAGAACCACTTAGCTCCATTAAATGAAGTGCCAGGTCTATAACTGTTCAACCAAGTTACAATAAATAAGAATAAAACAATAAATGCAACAAGCACTAATTCCCTCTAATGAGAAATGTTTTGATGAATGTCTAGAACGACAAAATGCACAGAGGATATTTCAGTATCTATCCATAAACCACAAGCACAAGTTTAGTTCAACGACACTTCATCAGTAACGATCCGTATCCCTTCTCCCAATTGCTTCCATCTGCAGACAACCAGAATCCAACTGGGAACCAATGTGATAGAAACAGTCCTTTGGAGATACAAGAAACAGCCATTGCTGGAATCTTGAGCATAAAACAAAAGGCTGGAGGAACTCAGAGGGTCAGGCAGCATTTATAGAGGGACTGGAAAGATGACGTTCTTCAAACTGAAGAAGGGTTTCGGCCCGAAACGTTGCCTATTTCCTTCGCTCAATAGATGCTGCTGCACCCGCTGAGTTTCTCCAGCATTTTTGTGTACCTTCTTCAAACTGAAGACTGGTCCCGACCAGAAACTACCGTTTCCCCCAGCAGGGCTCAATATTGGTGACGCTGTGTTTCACGTTATATATTAATGAATTGGATTAGGGGATTGAAAACTTTTTTGGCCAAGCTTGCGGATTATACGAAAATAGGTGCAGAGGCAGGTAAAGTGTACAGTAACAGGGACTCTGCAGAAGGACTTGGATAGGTTGAGAGAGTGGGCAGATAAATGACAGATGGAATATAGTGCAGCAAAGTGTGGAGTCATGTTATTTGTTAGTAGGGATAAAGGCATAGATGACTTTCTAAATGGGGAGAGAATCCAGAAATCGGAGTTGCAAAGGGACTTGGGAGTGCTGGTGCAGGATTCCCAAAAAGTTAATCTGCAAGTCGAATCAGTGGTAAAGAAAGCAAACACAATGCTAGCATTTATTTAGAGAGGGCTTGTATACAAAAACCTGGATGTAATGTTGAGGCTCTATAAGGGGCAGGTCAGGCCACTTTTGGAATATTGTGAGCAATTATAGACACCATATCTGAGGAAGAATGTGCTGGCTTTGGTGAGTGTCCAGAGGAGTTTTACAAGAATGATCCCAGGAATGAGTAGGTTAACCTATGATGAGCGTTTGTCGGCACTGGGTCTGTATTCGCTGGAGTTTAGTAGAATGAGGGGGGACCTCATTGAAATGTACAGAATAGTGAAAGACTTGGATAGAGTGGATGCGGAGAGGATGTTTCCACTATTGGGAGAGTCTAGGACTGGAGGTCACAGCCTCAGAATTAAAGGACGTTCTTTTAGGAAGGAGATGAAGAGGAATTTTTTTAATCGGAGGGTGGTGAATCTGTGGGTTTCTTTGCCACAGAAGGCTGTGGAGGCCAAGTCAGTGGATATATTTAAGGCAGAGATAGTACGGGTGTCAGAGGTTATGGGGAGAAGGCAGGGGAATGGGGTTAGGAGGGAGAGATAGATCAGCCATGATTGAATGGCGGAGTAGACGATGGGCCGAATGGCCTAATTCTGTTCCTATCACTTATGACCTTATGATCTTACTTTGCCTTACCCGATTGCTGAGTTCTCCAAGCCTTCTGTGTTTGTTTTGTTTCAGACAGCTCTTTGATCAGGACTTGGCCATATTCTTTCCGATGAAATATGAAAAGTTATTGTTCAGAAACGCAGAATTTGTTTCGCCCTCCATAGGTGCTGACTTTGCACACATTTACAGTATTTTCTAATGCAGGTTCAAGCTTTATTGAAATATGCTTAGTTTACCTTAGAGAAAACAGCACGGAAACAGACCCTTCGGCCCACCGAGTCCGCACTGACCAGCAATCCCCGCACGTTAACACTCATCCTATACACACTAGGGATAGTATTTACATGATCTTTATACAAAGGCAATTAACCTACAAACCCACACATCTTTGAAGTGTGGGAGGAACCCCAGGCAGTCACAAGGAGAACATGCAAACTCCATACAGACAGCACCCAAGGTCAGAATCGAACCCGGGTCTCTGGCACTGTGAGACAGCGGCTCTACCAGCTGTGCCACCGTGCCGACCAATCTCCATATCTCTAAACTAAACTAAACTAAGGGCACTCAGTATATTAAAGTGAACATTTATCTAATGATCACTTTATTTTCTTTGTCACTCAAGCAGGGAAAAATCAAATGAGAATGGACATTGTTAGAATTGAGAGCATTTTAAGAGATTTATTTGAACAGAGAGAGAAGCAACTGTACTTCAGCACACTGCATCTCTCCAAAGTACCTGCAGCTTCAAATACTATTTCACTTAGTCATGTCCTCTGTTCACCGGTATTCATGAATAATCTGTTATACTGTTAACTGCTATCTTTCCCAAGGCAGAAGCATTCATTGCAGGGAGATGAATTCCCCATTCAGTCGACTACCAGCAGCTGCAAGCAGCATTAAAGAGAATTGCAAGGGAGAAGACAAACAGTGTGCCATTCTCAGCCCACAGGAGGTCATCAATAATGGTGCCAGGAAGATGCTGTCCGTAGATTTCATTCTCTTCAAAGATTTTTTTTTTTTCATTTTTCAACCTCTAGACATCCTTTTACCTTAATAGTTGCTTCAAGATGACTGCCGGGCGGCACGAGGGCACAAGCATGCTGGCTGTTTCGCGTCCTAAGGAACCTCAGACCAATTTGTCACTGTCAACAACCTAAGCGGTTTATAAGTCCTGTACAATCTGTCTGAACACTGCTCCTGAGGTGAGGCCGTTGTTGTTGTTGTTCGGCTTGGCAGCTCGCCTAGAAAACTATCTCTTGTTTCCAGACTCAATTTAATCAGAGGTCAATTTAAGATCAATGTGGCAATCAGCAGGATAAAGGTGTCACCGTTTCTTCCCAGCTGTTTCAGGCAACTGAATCATCCTAGAACAACCAGAGAGTAGTCCTGAACTACTATCCACCTCTTTGGTGACCCTTGGGACTATCCTTGTTCGGACTTTGCTGGCTTTACCTTGCACTAAATGTTATTCCCTTATCATGTATCAATGGCTTGATTGTAATCATGTATTGTATTTCCACTGACTGGATAGCACACAACAAAAGCTTTTCACTGTACCTCGGTACACGTGTCACTAAACTGAACTGAACTGAACAAAAAGAGATCAAGAAGGAACTGCAGATGCTGGAAAATCGAAGGTACACAAAATGCTGGAGAAACTCAGCGGGTGCAGCAGCATCTATGGAGCGAAGGAAATAGGTAACGTTTCGGGCCGAAACCCTTCTTCAGACTGAGAGCCTGGACTCTATAGCATTAGGGCAATGTGACTTTTTCTAATCCCCAAAGGTTCAATGGAACAGTCCTGTAGGAAATGATAGCATTTACAAGAGATTTATTTATGCAAAAAAGCAGCTGTATTTTAACAAAATGACCGCGACCTCACATACTATTTCCTTTCGTCATCTACCTCTCTGCCAGACATGTCACTTTGAATCGCATCCCTTGAGTATGGAAGATTAAATGCAAACTTAAACTAATATTTCCTGAAGCATGCATTTGTTAGACTGTGGGAAAACAGTGCTGCATCTATTTCCACCCTAGTGTAAATATATTATATCATTCTTAGCTTTCATCCTCCAGAGAACTATCTATACATAACTAAAACTCTGATCTTGTGCTCTTCGGTTTTTCTATTTGCGCAAAAACGGTACACGATAGCGCTACAATTTTTCGCCTGGTTCCTCACAGTTCTCCTGTGCTGCGAGTGCAACAAGTTTTATTCCGATCGGTGATATATTGTAAAAGTTATCGAGATTTAATAATCTTAAAAAACGCGCGTGCGCAGATTCCTTCAGACAGCCCCATGCAGATTGGTCTCTTCTGCTGTCAGTCAATGAATCGGCCGGGATGGCGACGCCCCTTCCAGCCCCACCAGAGGCAACCTGCCCCGCCTCACTCACACACTCCTCTCTCCCCTCCTCACATAGCTTGTCTATTGTCTCCCCCACCACCGGCGGCGGTCGCGGGGAGGGGGAGTTCAGTGGAGGCTCTGGTCCCGTCTCTCTCTCCCTCATCACTCACCCCTCTCCCCCCTACCCGTCCCCCCCCCCCGGATCCGCCGCCGCCGTTGCGGTAACTCACCCTTCTCCACCAGCTCATCGAAACTCGTGGTGCCCACCATGCCGAACACCGACTCCATCCATCCCCCTCCACCACGGCTCGGCAGCAGCAGCGAGCAAGCAGGCGGGTAGGCGGGTGGGCAGGGCGGGGACGGGCCGAGTGGCAGCAGTGGGCGGTTGGATGGGACGGGGATGGGCCGAGTTGCGGCTGAGCTGGAGTGGGCAGAGGGAGGGACGGAGAATCGGGTTGCAGGGTTGCCGAGCAGTTTGCGCGGAGTTTGAGTAACTCTCACACGATGCAAACTGGTCCAATCATCAAGTCAATGGGATCTAAACCACAGCTAACACTGAATGACCTGTGGAGGAAGGAACTGCAGATGCTGCTTTTTATGGAGGGAGGGAGGGAGGGAGAGAGTGACAGAGGGTAGGGGAAAGGAGAGGGAGGGAGAGGTGAGGGAGGGATTTGGGGAGGGGAGGATGAGAGCGAAAAGATCCGTGGCAGGTGAGGAGGGAGAGTGGGGGGACCGAAGGAGAGTGGGAAAGTGGGGTGGTGAGGAGAGTGGAGGGGGAGGGGGAATAGAGGGAGAGGAGGGGGGGGGGAGGTAGGGAGTGGGGAATAGATGGAGAGGATGGCAGAAGGGGAGGTCAGGAGGGATAGCGGGGAGATAGGGGGAGGTGAGGATTGGGGGATAGAGGAATAGGAGGGGGGTAGGGAGCGGAGAGGAGTTATAGAGGGAGGGAGTGACTGAGGGTAAGGGAAAGGAGAGGGAGAGAGAGGTGAGGGAGGGATTGGGGGAGGGGAGGAAGAGAGGGAAAAGAAGAGGGAGGATGAAGAGAATGGGGAGGGAGTGCTGGGGGATGAGGGGAAATGAGCTGTGCCTGCGCAGTTGGGGGCTATGCGTGAGTGGTGCAATATTGCATTGGGGGGCGGGTTGCAATGGGGGAACGGGTGAGTGGTGGAATATTGCATTGGGGAACAGGTTGCGTTGGGGGACCAGGCCTCCCACTTAGTCTAGTTTATTAATATATTTATTGTCCAAACTGCCGGTACAGATGTACAATGATTTGTCAGATTACACTTTTTTTTTAATTACAAGATCGTATATTAGTGTACAATTCCTCATTGAAACTTACCGAATAATGAAAGGCCTGAATTGAGTGGATGTGGAGAGGATGTTTCTGCTAGTGGGAGAGTCCAGAGACCAGAGACCATAGCCTCAGAATAAAAGGACGTACCTTTAGAAAGGAGATGAGGAGGAATTTCTTTAGTCAGAGGGTGGTGAATCTGTGGACTTCATTGCCACAGAAAGCTGCCGAGAACAAGTCAATGGATGTTTGCAAGGCGGAGAGTGATAGATTCTTAATTAGTATGGGTGTCAGGGGTTATGGGTAGAAGGTAGGAGAAAGGAGTTGAGAGGGAAAGATAAATCAGCCACGATTGAATGGCAGAGTAGATGGGCCAAATGGCCTAATTCTGTTCCTATAACTTATTTAACTTAGAATGTGAACTTTCAGATTGTTAAATGTCATCCATTTCGGTTACAGAGAATCCAACAGGTTTTAATATATGTTGTGCGGCTTTGAAAAATTGAAGAGTTCCATATGTTACGGTGGCAGCTGAAATGTGTCTCATCCATCTTGCTGTTAAATCACGGTCCCTACTGTTGAGTACTTTACCAGAAGAGACAAGGCCACAGTCTCCAGATGCGTGGATGAATTCAACAATAGTTCTCAGTTAAATTCTAACGATGACAAGGACATTAATAATAATGTTTGAGGCAGTTCCAATTAGCAGACCTTGGCACAAACAAATGTCACCAATACTTAATAAGTAGGATAACATTGAAACGCTCTCACGCTATTGTGCCCATAGATCTGAATGTTACGCCTATTGTTATGCCTATTGATCTATGTGTCTGAAGAAGGGTCTCGACCCGAATTGTCACCCATTCCTTGTCTCCAGAGATGCTGCCTGTCCCGCTGAGTTACACCAGCTTTTTGTGTCTATCTTCGGTTTAAACCAGCATCTGCAGTTCCTTCCTACACATTATGCCTATCGATCTGTGGTTGCTTCTTTGCGACGGTTTGCGGCTTAAAAAGAAAAATAAATTATAAATTTACTATGTCATAAAAAGGAACTGCAAATACTGGCTTATACCAAAGATAGACACAAAATGTTGGAGTAACTCAGCTGGCCAGGCTGCACCTCTGGATACATTTATTACAATGAATTTTATGTAAAAAATAGAAATTTATTATATTTGTAAACACATTGCAAAGGAAGATAAAACCATGGTTGCAACATAAAAAGAAAATCATCACCATAAAACTATAATCACTGTAAAACAATAACAGCAATTTAAAAGTCTATAAAATATAACCTAAATATTTCAATGCTGTCTAAAATTGTGGACATGGTAACTCAGGCAGTAGAAGATTTGGAGAAAAGGAATAGGTGACGTTTTGGGTCAGAACCTTTCCTTGATCATCTTTGCTGGCTTTGATTTATCCTTTTGAATATCTTGCATTAATTTGTTCTATATGCCTTTTCATATCTCTTGTTTCCCCTCTCCCCTGACTCTCAGTCTAGAAGGGTTCCAATCCGAAACGTCACCTATTCCGTTTCTCCAGAGATGCTGCCTGACCCGTTGAGTTACCCCAGCACTTTGTGTCCGTCTTTGGTATAAACCAGCATCTGCAGTTTCTTCCTACACAGTAAATGATTTGAATTTTTTGATACTTGATTGATATCCGGGAACCATATCTTTCTTGCACTGATAACGAGATCAAATAATCTTATTTTGGTAGCTTTGTGACTGACATGGTGGCGGATTAATATTATTTATTGCCCACTTGAGATACTTAACTCACAGTGACCTGGTGGACACTAATTGCTGGAGTAACTCAGCGGGACAGGCAATGTCTCTGGAGAGAGGGAAAGTATGCATGCAGATACAGCAGGCAGTGAAGAAAGCGAATGGCATGTTGGCCTACATAACAAGAGGAGTTGAGTATAGGAGCAAAGAGGTCCTTCTGCAGTTGTACAGGGCCCTAGTGAGATCACACCTGGAGTATTGTGTGCAGTTTTGGTCCCCTGATTTGAGGAAGGACATCCTTGCTATTGAGGGAGTGCGGCGTAGGTTTACAAGGTTAATTCCTGGGATGGCAGGACTGTCATATGCTGAGAGAATGGAGCGGCTGTGCTTGTATACTCTGGAGTTTAAAAGGATGAGAGGGCATCTTATTGAAACATATAAGATTATTAAGGGTTTGGACACGTTAGGGGCAAGAAACATGTCCCCGATGTTGGGGAGTCCAGAACCAGGGGCTACAGTTTAAGAATAAAGGGTAAGCCATTTAGAACGGAGATGAGGAAACACTTTTTCACACAGAGTTGTGAGTCTGTGGAATTCTCTGCCTCAGAGGGTGGTGAACGCCGGTTCTCTGGATACTTTCAAGAGAGGGCTAGATAGGGTTCTTGAAGATAGCGGAGTCAGGGGATATGGGGAGAAGGCAGGAACGGGGCACTGATTGTGGATGATCAGCCATGATCATATTGAATGGAGCTGCTCGCTTGAAGGGTCGAATGGCCTACTCCTGCACCTATTGTCTATTGTGTGACGTTTCGGGACAAGACCCTCTTCAAACTAATGTCAGGGGAGTGGGCGGTACAAAGGTAGAATGTAGTCGGAGACAGTAAGACTGGTGGGAGAACTGGCAATGGGGAGGGGATGGAGAGAGAGGGAAATGCAAGGGCTACTTGAAGTTAGAGAAGTCAATGTTCATACCAGCGGGGGTGTAAGTTACCCAAGTGAAATATGAGGTGATGTTCCTCCACTTTGCGCTGGGCCTTACTCTGACAATGGAGGAAGCCCAGGACAGAAAGGTCAAGTTGGGAATGGGGTTGGGAATGGGAGGGGGAGTTAAAGTGCTGAGCAACCAGGAGATCAGGTAGGTTAAGGCGGACTGAGCGGAGGTTTTCAGCGAAATGATCGCCGATCCCTCGCTTGTCGTCGCCGATGTATAGGAGTTGACCTGGTGTTATCCTTGAATCAAATTGAGACGTCAATGATAGAAGCTTTGTCGTTCTTGACAAGTTTGACTTCTTGACATCGGATGTGCAAATCTTCCCAGAGTTGTCTTAAAACCTCTAACGCTAACTTGAAATGCTCTCACCTGTCAAAGTTCCAAAACCTTGTTCTGCCTGTTGATCTGTACTTGCTTCACGGAGAGATATCTGCCTGAAACACAGCCCAGATCCACATCTTCATTCATGTTGGGTCAGGAGACCACAGTGTTGTCCTTTACGTGGTATACATTTGATCTTAATAAATGAGCAGTTGGAAAATCTGAATAAAAAAGACAAATACAATGTGCTGGAGTAACTCAGCGGGTCAGAAAGCATCTCTGGAGGAATAGGCGATGTTCTTGACCTGAAATGTTGCTTGTCCATGTCCTCCAGATATGATGCCTGAACTTGGAAATTCTCACCTCGCAATGCGGAATTCAGTTTAGTTTTAGTTTAGTTTACAGATACAGGGCGGACACAACCCTTTGGCCCAGTGAGTCCGCACTGACCAGCGATCCCACACTAACACTATCCTTCATACACTAGGGACAATTTACATTTACACCAAGCCAATTAACCTACAAACCTGTACGGCTTTGGAGTGTGGGAGGAAACAAAAGATCTCGGAGAAAACCCACGCAGGTCACAGGGCGAATGTACAAACTCAATACAGACAAGCAACTGTAGTCAGGATTGAACCCTGGTCTCTGGTACTGTAATGGGCCTGTCCCACTGAGGCGATTTTTCAGCGGACTGCTGGCGACTGTCAAGTTGCCGGCAGTCGCCTGAAAAACCGGCAACTGGGACGGCGACTGCCAGAGTGAAACACACACACAAACACATCGCTTCCTTCACCAGCCCGTTATGCAGGCGGGGGACAGGGCAAGCAGGGGGAGCGCTGTCTAAAAAATTCACACTGTGCAAAGCCAGGGTGATACAGACAGACACCGCGATGAACAGGAAGGTTGGCACTGTAATTAAGACAGCTAGCACAGTGTACGGTAAGTACTTTAAAAGAGGGGGGAGAGAGGAGTGGAGACAACTTTTAATAAGCCAGAGATACACGGCTGTGAAGCTCGGCGGACATTTAACATTACCGGTCGGTTATCCTTGGTTCTGAAAAGTACTGCTTACCTTTTTTTCCCCCAATGAGCCAAATGAAATTCACCGGTCAGCACCGGCTACAACCTACGAGAACCTCCGAGAAACTTCAACCTCCTGGCGACCCACCTACGACACGAGAATTCTCGCTACTCTTCATTCTAGTCCACCATAATGAGGTTGCGACGAGTTCCCAGAATGCGGGAACTCCTCGCGACCATGAAGGCGACCCCCCGGCAACTACCCACGAACATGTGGCGACCATGTGGCGACTGCATAGTCTCCTGCAGTTGCCCAAAAAGTCGCCTAAGTGGGACAGGCCCATAAGACAATAGCTCTACCGCTGCGCCACCGAGCCGTTGCAAAAAGATTGGCTCTAAGGAAATCCATGACATTCATAGAAGTTGTCCCTTCAGTCAAAAGGACCATTACAATATTCCTCCATGATCTTCTGGCCTTAAGAGCAGACCTGGGAACATGCAGTCACCCTACAGACGGATGTGTAGGAAGGAACTGCAGATGCAGGGTTACACCGAAGAAAGATGCAAAATGCTGGAGTAACTCAATGGGTCAGGCAGCATCTGTGGAGAAATGAAATAGGTGAAGTTTCGGGTCGAGACCATTCTTCAGACTGAGAGCCAGGGGATAAAACTAGCGATATGGAAAGGTTCAGAACAAATCAGAGCCGACACCGATGACCAAGGAAAAGTGGAGCCCACAATGGATGCATTGACCACAGGAAGAAAAACACACTCAGCTATTTCCCATGTTATCCTGGGATGCTGCCTGGACCACCGAGATACTCCAGGATTTTGAGTCTTGTTTTGTAAACCAGCATCTGCAATTCCTTGATTCCAGGCTGTTTTATATGATGTCAATCGGTACAATATTTAGACGTTAGAGACACAGAGCGGAAACAGGCCCTTCGGCCCACTGAGTCTGTGCCGACCAGTGATCGCCTCGTACACTGATATTATCCTACACACTGGGGACAATTTACAATTTTACCAAAGCCACTTAACCTACAACCCTATACGTCTTTGGAGTGTGGGAGGAAACCGGGGAAAACCCACGCGGTCACCGGAAGAACGTACAAACACCGCACAGGCAGCATCCGAGGTCAGGAACGAACCTGAGTCTCTGGCGCTGTAAGGCAGCAGCTCTACTGCTGCATCACTGTGTGCCGCCCATATTTTAGAAAACATAAAAAACATAAAAAATAGGTGCAGGAGTAGGCCATTCGGCCCTTCGAGCCTGCACCGCCATTCAATATGATCATGACTAATCATCCAACTCAGTATCCTGTACCTGCCTTCTCTCCATACCCCCTGATCCCTTTAGCCACAAGAGCCACATCTAACTCCCTCTTAAATATAGCCAATGAACTGGCCTCAACTACCTTCTGTGGCAGAGAGTTCCAGAGATTTTAAAGAAGCTTTGGTCATTTGAACTACCTCGTGATATTTGGTACATATATTGGCGTTTAAAAAAAAATCTGCAAGAAAATGTTATACTTGCATGATGTAACCCTGTGTAACACGATGTTAAAATGATTTTTAAACATCGCCCCATCCTATTGCAGGGGGAACATCAATATCTGGTATTTTAATATCCCTGTTAGTTCTGAGGTGCATAACTTTATTAAAAAGAATATTTCAAATATTAAAGGTTTGTTGGTGTATGAGATGGCATTGCAGAGTAGGAGATGAACAAACAGCAGCACACTATTGATCTTTCTCTGTATGAAAGAATCACGGCTTTAATGCCAGAGACGAATAACAAGAGATTCACAGAAAGGGAAAAAATTGCAGTTTAATTGCAGAAATGTTTTACTACTATAAGGTATCGATTTGCATTCTAATTTCGATCTCTAAAAGGCTAAGTTACTGAATCATGACATTGCCATTTAGTTTAGTTTAGAGATACAGTGCGGAAACAAGCCCTTTGGCCCAACGAGTCCGCGCCGACCAGCGATCCGCGCACACTAATGCTGTCCTACACACACTAGGGATAATTCACAATTATAGCAAGTCAATTAACCTAAAAACCTGTACGCCTTTGAAGTGTGGGAGGAAACTGGAGCACCCGGAGAAAACCCACGCGGGTCACATGGAGAAAGTACAAACGCCGTACAGACAGCACCCGTAGCCAGGATCGCACCCGGGTCTCTGGCACTGTAAAGGGCCTGTCCCACGAGCATGCGACTCCATGTGGCAAGCGCGACCTAAAGGGCCGGTCCCACCAGCATGCGACTCCATGTGGCAAGCGCGACCTAAAGGGCCGGTCCCACCAGCATGCGACTCCATGCGGCAAGCGTGACCAAACGTGGTCGCTTGAGCCGTACGGCCTCGCGGGGCCGGTCCCACTTCGATTTGGAGTAGGGACCACAGTATTTCCCAGCCGTATGGAGTTGTGCGGAGCTGGTCCTGATATCACGCTTGGCTCCGAAAAATTGACCGTGTTTAAAAATTCCGCGCGGCAACGGCCTGCCAGCCCGTCACTCACTCGACTTCCGCGTGGCTCCTGCTTCTGGTTTGGTGCATGGAGTCGCATGCTCGTGGGACAGGCCCTTAAGGCCGCAATTCTACCGCTGTGCCACCATGCCGCAGGTTTACTGCAGCAGGTAACCGGACGCAGTGACATGCAGAGACACTATAAACACAGTAAAACCTCGCAATAACAGACCGCTATGTAACGAATTTCAGTTGTGGTGGACCGAGGCTGTCGTTGCACTGGCACTGCTTGATGGGAGAGGGGAGAAGAGGGAGTGGCTGCGGTGAGACTCGTCCTTGATTATACTGCTGGCCTTGCCGAGGCAGCGTGAGATGTAGATGGAGTCAATGGAAAATCGGATGTCCGAGCTGTTTGCTTAAAAGTCTGCTTGGATAATTCATTCCGCTCGTACTGTGGTTGAGTTGAATCGATGCTTTTGAACTCAACAGGAATTATTAGTTAGGTAGTCTGCAGGAGTCAGCTTCCTGCGGTCAGAAACACAAAGCATGGAGTGAAACCAACAATGTTCAGCATTACAGGCCTGGCCCGAGCAGACGTGTAAAAACATACAAAATACCAGTTATTTTCTGTAGATACAGCATAGAAACTGGCCCTTCGGCCCACCGAGTCCACGCTAAACATTGACCACCTATTCACACTAGTTCTACCTTATCGCATTTTTACATCCACACTCAACACAGTTTCTGCTATGTCCAGTTCAGGGATATTTAGCACATTGATGAGCTGAGAGGCTGAATATTATTTGCTATTGCAGAGCCAATTACCTACAATCCCACACATCCCCAGGATGTGGGAGGTAACTGGAGCATCAGGAGGAAACCCGTGCGGTCACAGGGAGAACTTGCAAACTTCGCACAGACAGCACCTGAGGTCAGGATCGAACCGATATCTTTGGAGCTATGGTGCAGCAGCTAAACCATGTGTGCCATTGTACCTCCACAGTATTTCCCAGCTTAAATGTGATCTACACTGCCTTGGCAAGGCCAGCAGCATAATCAAGGACCAGTCTCACCCCGGTCACTCCCTCATCTCCCCTCTCCCATCGGGCAAGAGGTACAGAAGTGTGAAAATGCACACCTCCAGATTCAGGGACAGCTTCTTCCCAGCTGTTATCAGGCAACCGAACCATCCTATCAACAACGAGAGAGCAGTCCTGAGCTAATATCTACCTGATCGGAGACCCGTGGACTATCTGTAATCGGACTTTAATCCACTTTATCTTGCATTAAACGTTATTCCCTTTATCCTGTATCTGTATACTTGGAGGGCCTGATTGTCATCATGCATAGTCTTTCTGCTGACTGGTTAGCACGCACCAAAAAGCTTTTTATTGTACCTCAATACACGTAACAGTAAACTAAACTAAACTACACTAAAATGACAAACGCTGACACCTATTGATTATTTGGCACAGCTGAAAAGTCAGCAAATTCTGTTGTTTTCTTGTTCGATCCATCATCCTACCTGAGGTTTTGAAAAAAACTTCCAGTCTCCTCCGGTGACATGCCAAATACTCTGAGCATTTTCGTTTTTGTTCATTTCAGAATGTTCCATCTTTTTAAAACAAATATATTTTTTAGTTTTAGAGATGCAGTGTGGAGACAGTCCCTCGACCCACCAAGTCCGCGTTGACCAGCGGTCCTTGCGCACTATCCTACACACACAAGGGACAATTTACAAGTTTAACGAAGCCAATTAACCTACAAACCTGTATGTCTTTGGAGTGTGGGAGGAAACCGGAGCACCCGGAGGAAACCCACACAGGTCATCGGGGAGAACGTACAAACTCCGTCCAGACAGCTCCCATAGGCAGGATCAAACTCGGATCTCTGGTGCTGTAATGCCCCTGTCCCACTTAGGAAACCTGAACGGAAACCTCCGGAGACTTTGCGCCCCACCCAAGGTTTCCATGCGGTTCCCGGAGGTTTCAGGTGGTTGCCGGAGGTTGCAGGTAGTGGAAGCAGGTAGGGAGACTGACAAAAACCTCCGGGAACCGCACGGAAACCTTGGGTGGGGCGCAAAGTCTCCGGAGGTTTCCGTTCAGGTTTCCTAAGTGGGACAGGGGCACAAGCATCAGCTCTACCGCTGCACCATCCTGTTATCCCATTGAGTGCAGACACAAAATGCTGGAGTAACTCAGCGGGGGCAGTATCTCTGGAGAGAAGGAATGGGCGACGTTTCGGGTTGAGTCCATACTGTGTTTAGAGCGGTGTTATGCTGCTGTAAATAAGTGTATCATTGTTCAATTTCAGTACATCTGACAATTAAACACACTTGACCCTTTTGACTTTAACTGTATGGGGCGATTATTGGTGCTACTTTACTCTGACCCATAAATTAATATTTTTGCTTTTGGAAGGAAAGCCGATAAATTATTTGCAATATCACTGTCGAAATGCTAATCACCATCTTCAAGCTCTTGGAAGTATTAACCTATTTAGTTTGAAATTTAATTGGCTAATTGGAATTGAAATAGCTTAGTGTTGGTATTTATTCACATAAAAAATAGCAATTTTTAAGGTTCATTTGAAGTGAATGCATTTCTTCTTGAAAATAATTGCACGCTCCTTTTCCCAAGGTCAAATTCACTGTGTATAAAATATCTCTGAATATCAGACACTTAAAAGCAGTTGAAATTAATAAATATAGGCATGGAAAAATGTTTTAAATTTTTTTTTTTAATGACAATGCCTAAAATTGTGTTAAAATACCGCAAAATAATTACAATTCTAAATGTGTATTGGCATAAAGAAAAATATGCTAAAATAAAGGGAAAAAAAACAAATAATGTAAAATATGGGCCAAACACGAGCAGGTGGGTCTAGTGTAACTGGGACATGTTGGCCAATGTGGGCAAGTTGGACCGAAGGGCCTGTTTCCATACCGTACCACTATGACAATGACTCTAAATGTAAGAAAAATAAAATAAAGACTAGGACATGTATGTGTAATGAAAAGCCATAGCGAAAGAAATGTATATTTGTTCAATTGTCTCTGTCTACATAGAAATGGCATTTAAACAATTATTGGGTCCCTTTACATGACAGTAATCAAAACAACTCTTATAGCATTGGAGGCTAGTATGAAGATCACTTGGAAAACTGCTCATGGTCTTTACAAGCTATTAACAATATGTTGCATCTACATTTAAAAGACATTTGAACTGGTACATGAATCGGAAAGGTTTAGAGGGTTATGGGCCGCACATGGATAGGTGGGACTAGCGTAGATGGGGCATCTTGGTCGGCATGGACAAGTCGGGCCAAAGGGCCTGTTTCTGTGCTGCATGACTCTATGACTATCACCATGCAAGGGGAAGGGGGGTGGAGACTCTACACGACGAGATACATATTCTTGTCGACTTTGGAAAAAGGGAGTTCACGCATGGTGCTCTGCTGGTATTGCAGGCTTCAGGATAGCTAGCGCAAGGTGCTATTGACTGCAGCAAGACCTTTACAACTTCACCTCAAAATTCTAAGAAGTACTGCAATCACAAGAGAGTTCTTCAGGTGTGCTGCCATCTTAGAAACATAGACATAGAAACATAGAAAATAGGTGCAGGAGTAGGCCATTCGGCCCTTCGAGCCTGCACCGCCATTCAATATGATCATGGCTGATCATCCAACCCAGTACCCTGCCTTCTCTCCACACCCCCGATCCCTTTAGCCACAAGGGCCACATCTAACTCCCTCTTAAATATAGCCAATGAACTGGCCTCAACTACCTTCTGTGGCAGAGAATTCCAGAGATTCACCACTCTCTGTGTAAAAAATGTTTTTCTCATCTCGGTCCTAAAAGATTTCCCCCTTTTCCTTAAACTGTGACCCCTTGTTCTGGACTTCCCCAACATCTGGAACAATCTTCCTGTATCTAGCCTGTCCAACCCCTTAAGAATGTTGTAAGTTTCTATAATATCCCCCCTCCATCTTCAATGGATTGTAACTTCCAATGGCAGACATCCAGGGAGATTTCACAATGCTTTAAACAATTGAACAATCTATCTTTCAGATGAACAGATGACTGTTTGGAGAGTAACAACCCCTTAAACTGAGCCCAGCGGGTGTTGCTTTTTACTGTAAGGACATTGTGCAATCTTACTGCAGTCTAACTCAGCAGATTTGCTTTGTTCAAGCTGCCTGGTGGTGCATCTCAGAAAGGGTCTCTAAACTCATTCTGGCTGAATGCATCCTCCACAAATTGGGTGATCTTGCAAACCTGATCCTTGCCAGAGGTTATGATGTTCATTAGGGGGAGAATGAGGAAGAGAGAGGAAATAATGTTTGGAGGCACATCTGGCCACATTTAGTTTAGTTTAAAGATATAGCACGGAAACTGGCCATTAGGCCCACCGAGTCCGCGCCGACCAGCGATCCCCGTACACTAGCACTCTCCTACACACACTAGGGACAATTTACCAAAGTCAATTCACCTACTAACCTGTACATCTTTGGAGTGTGGGAGGAAACCGGAGAACCCGAAGAAAACCCACATGGTTACAAACTCCATACAGACTAGCACCCGGCATCAGGATCGAACCCAGGTCTCTGGCGCCGTAAGGCAGCAACACTACCACTACGCCATTGTCACCCCTAGTTCATGGGGATCACATGTTCCTGGGGAGTCTGCTGCCAGGCATTTATGTTTGATTAATTAATTGATTGATTGCAAGACACAGCATGGAAACAGGCCCTTCGGCCCAGCAAGTCCACACCGACCATCAATCACCCGTTCACACCAGTTTTGTGTTACCCCATTATCCAGGCATCCACTCCCTACACACTGAGCAATTTACAGTGGAGCAATTAACCTACAAACCCACACGTCTTTGGTGTAAAATGACTTGCTTGTCACACAAAGTCTTTTACTAGATAACTTTATTATAAGCACTACGCACACTATGCACTAGCTGTCCGTGGTCATCACTGGAGCTAGAGAGCGAGCTGGAGGTGGGGAAGCTACAATTATACAAGAGACAATGGGGAGTGGTTAGTAGTGGTGAGGTCACTATGTTAAAGGAGCATGCACTGATCTACATCCTTCCTCTTGGAAACAAAAGCGACCACGGCTCATACGCTAGAATCAGAAACCGCACAGGGAACAGTTAGAGCATATCATGATACAGGCTACTCAAACACCCCGTACCGGACAGGCGGCTTGACCAGCCGCCCAGAGCGGGTGCGCAACCCGCCTTCCCCTTCAACCGCAGGAGCTGCAGGGATGGGGGCAGGGACAGAGATGGGAGAACCGGGTGAAGAGCGCCCAGGGGAAGGAGGAGAACGGGGAGGCGAAACAGGTACACTGTCAGGCGAGGCAGGAGAAGGAGGCTGGCGTGTGCGGGGCACAGAGAGCTGAGAGGGCAGTTTCCGGGGCATGCGAGGAGTGACAGGGGCAGGAGGAGTTTTGGGCAGGGGGGAAGGGACAGGCGGTGAAAACGGGTCTGCGGGAGGCGGAGCAGGCTCGTTGACAAGCAGCAGGTGCTGGCGGGACCGACGGTACACGGTGCCCTCGTAGTCAACCAGGTATGACCGGGGAGAGCCAGCATTGCCAACGACAACGGCCAGCCGGTGGTGACCGGAGGGGGACTGCATCCGGACAACCTGGCCTGGGAACAGACGGGGAAGGAGACGGGACGACTTGTCAAAGGAGCGCTTCTGGATGATCTGCTTCTCGATGATGCGCTCCTTGACAGCGGCAGGGCTCCGGACCGTGGGCTTGAGGGATTGCTGAGAGACCGGGAGAGGAGGGCGAGTGGTGCGGGACATGAGGCGCTGGGCAGGCGAACCGAGTGCGGGGTCCCGGGAAATGTTGCGGAGGTTGAGGAGGGCAAGGTAGAAGTCAGAATGAGAAAGCCGACAATGTTCCAGCAGCTCCTTGGCGCTGCGGACAGCGCGCTCCGCAAGGCCATTGCTTTGCGGGTATCCGGGGCTGCTGGTGATGTGGCGAATGTTCCAACGAGTGGCGAAGGCACGGAACTCTGCGCTGGAAAACTGGCTGCCGTTGTCGGATTGGAGAGTCACCGGGGACCCAAAGGTTGAAAAGTGGCGGCGAAGCTTCCCGATGACGGCAGCAGACGTGAGGGAAGGCAGCTGGTCCACCTCGAACCAGCTGGAGTAGGAGTCCACCAGGACCAGGAAGTGTTTGCCACACCATTCGAATATGTCAGTGGCGACAGCCATCCACGGCAACTCGGGAGCCGGCTGCTGCATGAGAGGTTGGCGCTGTTGATGAGGCAGGAGACTGTTGCAGGCAGCACAGGCGGAGACCCTGTCCCGGATGTCCTGGGCCATGCCAGGCCAGTAAAACTGGCTTTGGGCCTGGGACAAAGTGGCCTCCCCCCGAGGTGGCCGTTGTGGGCGGTTTGAAAGTAATGATCCCACTTCTGACACCATGTAAAATTCCTTGCTTGTCATACAAAATCTTTTACTAGATAACTTTATTATAAGCACTACACACACTATGCACTAGCTGTCCGTGGTCATCACTGGAGCTAGAGAGAGAGCTGGAGGTGGGGAAGCTACAATTATACAAGAGACAATGGGGAGTGGTTAGTAGTGGTGAGGTCACTATGTTAAAGGAGAATGCACTGATCTACATTTGGGGTGTGAGGAAACCGGAGCACCCGGAGGAAACCCACACAATCGTAGGGAGAACGTACAAACTCCGCACAGACAGCAATCGACGTCTGGTTTGAACCCGGGTCGTAAGCATTGTGAGGCAGCAGCTCCACCAGCTGCGCCACTTTGTTGCCCCTTTATCAATCAGTAATCAATATATTTTTATTATTAATTAAAAATAATATTTTTTAAATTCTGCTGACTGGCAATCAGCAAGTGACAGTTGAGGCCGGCAGACAAAGACTCAATCGTTGTCATCCTTATCTACATCTTAGAGGAGAAATGCTCAGCAGGAAGAACTTCGGCACATGTGAAAATATATAATCGAGTGCCAAAGGGCGGTGGTTTCAAATAAGGTCAATGTCCGACATATAAAGAACACGGAAATGGAAGAGCTGTCACAAAGGCAAAATTCCACAACTTCAACAAAATGATGCATATTTATGTTCTGGTCTATTTGTGAGGTATAGCCAGCCAACTTTTCTTTTGATTAATCTATTTGATTTGCTGAAATGTGGAGCATGATTTTGAATCTTATTATGCCCCTGTCCCACTTAGGAAAACTGAACGGAAACCTCTGGAGACTTTGCGCCCCACCCAAGGTTTCCGTGCGGTTCCCGGAGGTTGCAGGTGGTTGCCGGAGGTTGCAGGTAGTGGAAGCAGGTAGGGAGACTGACAAAAACCTCCGGGAACCGCACGGAAACCTTGGGTGGGGCGCAAAGTCTCCAGAGGTTTCCGTTCAGGTTTCCTAAGTGGGACAGGGGCATTTGATGCTTCATTTGATCCATGTGAGGGGGACACGATCAGAAGAGATGGCAAGATGCAGGTACAGCAGGCAGCGAAGAAAGCTAATGGCATGTTGGCCTTCGTAACGAGCAGATTTGAGTGTAGGAGTAAAGAGGTCCTTCTGCAGTTGTACAGGGCCCTGGTGAGCCCACATCTGGAGTATTGTGTGCAGTTTTGGTCTCCTAATTTGAGGAAGGACATCCTTGCTATTGAGGCAGTGCAGCGTAGGTTTGCGAGGTTAATCCCCAGGATGGCGGGACTGTCATATGAGGAAAGATTGGAAAGAGTGGACTTGTATTCACTGGCGTTTAGAAGGATGAGAGGATATCTTATAGAAATGTACAAAATTATATAAGAACTGGACAAGCTAGATGCAGGAAAAATGTTCTCAATGATGGGGGAGTCCAAAACCAGGGGCCACAGTCTAAGAATAAAGGGGAGTCCATTTAAAACTGAGATGAGAAAAAACCTTTTCACCCAGAGAGTTGTGAATTTGTGGAATTCCCTGCCACAGAAGGCAATAGAGGCCAATTCACTGGATGAATTTAAAAGAGAGTTAGATAGAGCTCTAGGGGCTAGTGGAATCAAGGGATATGGGGAGAAGGCAGGCACGGGTTACTGATTATGGATGAACGCCAAGATCACAATGAATGGCGGTGCAGGCTGGAAGGGCAACATAGCCTCCTCTTGCACCTATTTTCAATGCTTCAATGTGAAACCACAAGCCAATTGTAATTTTTCTTGGAAGATTTGTTAGATTAGCTATTTGGTGCCTTTCCTTCTGGGTTTCAGCAGGACAAGAAGAATGGATAATTGAGTGCATTTCCTCTTTTGGCTCCCTTGTCTCCAATCATTAATGAAGTTTTGTTGCTATTTCGTGCAAAATGTAACGTCCGCGCTGGTAAAGCCATTCTCAAAACTTTCACAGTGAAGAGGTTTTAAAGTGCAACAGCTCCACCTTAGGAGATTGTGCAGTAATTTAGTACATTCAAGACTCCATTGTTTGGCAATACCTGCGTAAGCACTTGAAAGACCATAATTTATAGGGCAAAAGGCCAAGTGCTGGGAAATGGGACTAACCCAAAATTAGCTTCTGGCTGACATGATTTTAATTTACTTTAGTTCAGAAATACAGCGCGGAAACAGGCCCGTCGGCTCACCGAGTCTGCACTGACAAGCAATCCCCACACACTAGTGCTGTCGTACACATTTGGGACAATTTACCAAAGCCAATTAACCTACAAACCTGTACGTCTTTGGAGAGTGGGAGGAAAGCGGAGCACCCGGAGAAAACCCACGCGGTCACGGGGAGAACGTACAAACTCGATACAGACAGCACCCGAAGTAAGGATCAAACCCGGGTCCCTGGTGCTGTAAGGTAGCAACTCCACTGTGGCAGCTGTGCCACCGTGCCGCCCCAACTTGAAAGGCCAAATGTTTCATCTTTCCCAATGAATCTCCATTACTCCATGACAGTGCAGGTTCAAATGTAGCAAGTATCAGCGGAAAATAGTCAAGAGTCCCTTGATCTGTGACTGGGCTTTTACATGCACAAGGAAGAGCAAGGTTACTAAGTTGATTCACCTACACTTTCCCAGAGTAGGTGAAGCAAGGTCAGGAGGACATACGTTTAAGGTGAAGGTGAAAAGATTGAATAGGAATCTGAGGGGTAACGTTTGATTATCAGTATATGTGGCTGCAACTTCACACTCCAATCCCATCGGAGTACAATTCATTTACATAACAGGTGGCGCAGTGGTAGAGTTGCTGCCTTGCAGCGCTTTCAGCACCAGAGCCCCGGGTTTGATTCTGACTACGAATGCTGTCTGTACGGAGTCTATAGGTTCTCCCCGTGACTGCATGGGTTTAATGGGGGCTCATGTTGTCGACCTCCCTGTGGTGAGCCCAGTCATCTGACCTCAGTCAGGCCAACAACAACAAACAGAGGCAGGAGCAGCGCCGCCGCTTGGCGCCCTTTTTACCGAACCGTAATGTTGAACCGGGTGGCATCACCCTGCTGCAGACTTCTACTGCCTCAAACGCAAGAAGAAGAAGTCTCCGAGATGTTTGGTTCCCTCCCATGCTTCAAAGACATACAGGTTTGTAGGTTAATTGACTTTCTATATTAAAAATATATAAATTGTCCCTAGTGCGTGTAGGATAATGTTAATGTGCGGGGATCGCTGATCAGTGGGTGAGGTCTCGGTGGGCCGAAGGGCCTGTTTCCGCACTGCATCTCTAAGCTAAACTAAAACTAAACTAAACAGATGGTACTAATGGTGAAACTCACCATATTATAATCCAGATTTTTCTATCAATTTAATTGAATCGGTAATCTTTGAGTGCAAGGCAATTTCTTCCATTTTGCTGGGGACATTTAATACTGATATTCAATTATGCTTTCATGGAACATTTTGAAGACTAGAGAGCGAGTAACTCTCTCAATAGGGAGAGAGTTTGATTAGATCTGTAAATAGATTGGCAAGAACAGGTCTTTGTAAGTAAAGCATGACATACTGTTGACAGTACATCTTGCTCAGAGATCTGCTTTGTTCACTAGATGCACTATATGCAGCACAGAAGATGGATATTGTGGCAAGATAAAAAATCATTGTATCTTCTGAACTATGCTTTCATTTCCATTGCCAACCCTTTTTTAATCCTTTGTACTTCTCTTCTCTGTAACCTTTTCCAAAATTCAATTAAATATGAGCTCAGAACATCAATTAAATGTGTTGGAAATGGATGAGAAAGTGGGATAACATAGAACGAGTTTGAATGGATTGATGGTCAGCATGGACTCGGTGGGCTGAAGGGCCTGATTCCATGGAGTATCTCTAAACTTAAACTGAACTAAACTAAATTAAACTAAACTAAACTAAACGCCACCCATTTTGCAGCATAGAATGGAAGATTATCTAATGATGGGTATTTTTGTAGTATCTTTCCATTCCAGAAATGTGCCTTTTGTGGGCATCAAGTTCAAGTTACATTTATTGTCATATGCACCAATTAGTACAGTGAGATTTGAGTTACCATACAGCCATATGAATTAAAAAAACACATTACACGATAGAGTTTAACATAAACATCCTCAGACAGCAGAATCGACGTTCCCACTGCGAGGGAAGGCAATAAAGTTCAGTCATCTTCCTCATTGTTCATCCATGGTTGGGGGCCTTTGAGCCGTCCGCAGCTACGGTGGCCCGATGTTCAGGCCTTTCGCCGGGATGATCGGAACTCCGACGTCGGAACGGAAGAACACTCTCAGCGGCTTGGAGTTTCAGAATCGGCCGCTTCCTACCAGAGACCGCAGCTCCCGAAGTCCACAGGCTGAGCTGGACGGAGCTCCAACACTGGCGACCCCCGGCAAGGGGTCCCAGGACTCTGCGATGTTAGAGTCAGCGCTACCCATGGCTAGAAGCTCCGCAAACCACAGTACAACGATGTTAAGGCAGCAGGCCCGACACTCCGGAGACTCAACACGGTGATCCCCAGTAAGGCATCGCACGCTCCGCGATGGTAATTCAGTTCTACGCCGCTGCTGAAGCTCTGGCCGGTCTCCGGCAGGAAAGGCCGCGTCAATCCAGTTGGTAGGCCGCAAGGGGGGGGGGGGGCGAAGATGCGACGCGGAGAAAAGACGCATCCTCGACCAGGAAGTGACTGGGAAACGGTTTCCCCTCTTCCCCCTCCCCACCCCCCACATAAATAAGACCTCCAAAAACATACTTTTAGACAGACTAAAAATAACAATAAGGGTGAAAGGACGAACAAATTGATGGCGGGGCTGCCGCGCGCAGCGCAACCCGATGACGCATCAAGTCAGGTCCTGAATGTTCACAATAATTATCAAATAATTCACTGTACGGGACCCTTTCGTGGAATTGGTCTGCTTCAATGATATGATTGTCCTTCAGATTGAGTAATGGTGTTGAGAACCTCAATGGCATGTGTTGTGCATGCATACACAAGTAAATAGATTCTAGATCAGCAAGGAGCTGAAAGATTACTGGGGTAGATGGAAATGTGGAGTTGAGGTTGGAGTCACATCAACTGTAATCCTATTGAATAGCTCAAGTGGCGGTGATCTATTCTTGCTCCGAATTCATACATTTAAATTCAGCAGGTCAGACATTGTCAGGATAAAGAACAGTGTAGACCCAAAATGCTGGAGTAAGTCACTCCAGCATTTTGTGTCTATATCTGATTAAGCCAGCATCTGCAGTTCTTTCCTACACATAAAGATCAGGGTAAATGTTTTACTTCAATGATCTTTCAGACAGTATTTGAGAGCCCACCAAGTCCACACTGACTAATTTACACTAGTTCTATGTTATCCCATTTTCGCATCCACTCCCTACACACAATGGGCAATTTACAGAGGGCCGGATAACCTACAAACCTGCCCGTCTTTGGGATGTGGGAGGAAACCAGAGCATGTGGCCACAGGGAGAACATGCAAACTCCAAACAGACAGCACCTGAGGTCAGGATCGAACCCGCAACTTTGGCGGTGGGGCAGCAGCGATAGCAGTAGCACCACTGTGCCGCAAATCTTAAGAAGTCTTCTGACAGGTTATTTACATCATTTTAATCCTCTGATCCTATAGATTCCCTCCCCACACTGCCCACAGCCCAAGTTTAGGCAGTCATTTTCATGTCCACATTTGCACAACCAATGGTTCAAAGGTTCCTTTATTATAAGTTCACGTTCATAAGTTAGAGGAGCAGAATTAGGCCAATCAACCCATCAAGTCTACTCCGCCATTCAATCATGGCTGATCTGTCTTTCCCTCTCAACCCCATTCCCCTGCCACCCTTATCACGTGTACCAACAAGGTACAGTGAAATTATTTTTTAGCATACAGATTAGAAGATTATTGACACGCATAGACACATAGGACATCGAAACGTAGAAAATAGGTGCAGGAGTAGGCCATTCGGCCCTTCGAGCCAGCACCGCCATTTAATACGATCACGTTAATTGACATAAGTACAATAAGTACATAAGTACGTAATACACAGAAACAGCCCACTGAGTCCATATGCAATAGTCGCCAGGTTTTGGCGCCACTTCACAGTCGCAACCACAGCTGGCCATAAAGGCCCGTTGCAGCCAACGCCTCCATCCGGTCACCCCGTGAACCATCGTCCCTCTCCTTGCCCGGCCGTCTTCAACCTTCGTTCTCCCGCATCTGGCCTTGAGGGCATGGAAGGTGAGACGCCCGGTTCCTTCTTACTGCCCTTTTGTCCACAGTTTAAGAATAAGGGGTAGGCCATTTAGAACAGAGATGAGGGAAAACGTTTTCACCCAGAAAGTTGTGAATCTCTGGAATTCTCTGCCTCGGAAGGCGGTGGAGGACGATTCTCTGGATGCTTTCAAAAGAGAGTTCTTAAAGATAGCGGAGTCAGGGGATATGGGGAGAAGGCAGGAACGGGGTACTGATTGTGGATGATCAGCCATGATCACAGTGAATGGCGGTGCTAGCTCGAAGGGCAGATTGGCCTACTCCTATGGCACCTATTGTCTATTGTCTATTGTCTGCTGCCGTTAGAGCTGCTGCTGGTGCTATTATATGCACTGATTTGAACATCACTTATTTACATGTATAAGACTTCTTGTCGACCACTTCTTCTCAATTGATTTAATGAAAATTTGTGTCTAACAGCAGACTGGAGATTATCAATAAACATGAGGATTGGGGAGAATTTCTTGTTGCATAGATTTGGTGGATAGGATCTATTGCTCAGGGGCTTCTGACAATTCCCTCTTTTGTGACACAATATGCTGGAGTAACGCAGCGGGTCAGGCAGCATCTCTGGAGAAAAGGAATAGGTGACGTTTCAAGTCGAGATCCCTCCTCACACTGGGAGGGTCTGAAGAAGGCTCAGTCTGAAGAAGGGTCTCAACCCGAAACATCACCTACAGTATATCTTCTCCCCAGAGATGCTGCCTGGCCCGCTGAGTTATTCCAGCATTTTGTGTCTATCTTCTGTGTAAACCAGCATCTGCAGTTCCTTCCTGCACATTCCCTCTTTTGTAGTGCACGTCAGGGCTGTGAATCTTCTCATAGTTTTTTGTACCACCTAAAATCTTCATGTCTGACAGCAACAGGATTTGACTAAGTGGAGATTTGATCTGAAAAAATGATCCCGATCTGAAATGCCGCCTGTCCATTCCCTCCACAGATGCTGCCTGGCCTCAGGATTTAGCTAAAGTCGAGAGTGAATGTAATCCCAGTTTCATGGAGTCAGAGAAAGACGCAGCACAAAACATTGTGAATGGTTCTTCGGCCATTCATGGACAAGGTCGTATGTCCGCAATGGGGTAGAAGTGAATTAGACAGTACCCTAGCTTATGGAAGGAAAGTATATAAACTTGTGAGAGGCACAGAGGGGCGGGAGATTGCAACCTTCACGTGGTCCGCCCTGTTTCGACAAATGTAATCAACCTGGTGTGCACAATCAAATAAGATCAAATAGTACAAGTTGTCCCACAGCTTTAGGCTGTGCACGCCATACACAACAACAAGAAGAAGAAGAGGCACAGAGGGGGTAGACAGGCAGAACCTTTTTTTGCCAGGGTAGAAATATCAAAGACAAAGTTTAAGAGAGATGTGCAGGGCAGGTTTTTTTTTACACAGAGTGGTGCTTGCCTAGTAGACACTGCCAGGGTTGGTGCTGGAAGCAGATAGTGGCTTTTGAGAGGTTTTTAAATAGGCACATGGAGGTGCAGGGAATGGAGGGATTCAGATCACGAGCAGGCAGAGGAGATTGATTTAACTTGGCATCATGTTTGGCACAGACATTGTGGGTCACATGCCCTGTTCAGGGTCCCGACCCGAAACGTCACCCATTCCTTCTCTCCAGAGATGCTGCCTGTCCCACTGAATTACTCCAGCATTTAGTGTCTACCTTCGATTTAAACCAGTGTCTGCAGTTCTTTCCTGCACATTTAGCCCTGTTCCTGTGCTGTGCTGTTCTATATTCTTTGTTATATAAAACAGAAAGCAAAAAGATTTACCATTATTTGTTAGAAATGTTGGAAACATCTACCATTTAAAACATAACATCTCACTTAGATTATCCGAGCATCAATATTTCATGTTCGTTAAATAGCAGCATCACAGCCACAATCAGAATGTTACTTTTCTAATTGTCCTTAGCAATAAAATTGCAGCCATGGTTTTCTGCTCTGGGTTAAATAATATTTCATAGCTGCAGTCTGCCCTCTAGTGGGACAACGTGTCCTAACGTGCAGAAGAAACTATCATCCAAGGTGCTACAAATGTGAAATTAAACAGCCCGACCTGCTGAGTGTTTGTTTCCAGCATTTTACTGTTTTTATTGCCCAAAATAGATTTCATGCCCTCACAGCAGAGCGGTGGAGTTGCTGCCTTATGGCGCTGGAGACCCGGGTTCAATCGTGACTATGGGTACTGTCTGTACAGAGTTTGTCCGTTCTCCCTGTGACCGTCTGGGTTTTCTTCGGGTGCTGCGGTTTCCTCCCACACTCCAAAGATACACAGGTTTGTAGGTTAATTGCCTGACAAAATTATAAATGGTCCCTAGTGTGTAGGATAGTGTTAGTGTACGAGGTGATCGCTGGTCGGCGCGGGCTCGGTGGGCTGAAGAGCCTGTTTCCGCGCTGTATCTCTAAAGTCTAAAATGTATATACAGTGTGCAGGGTGTGAGGCTGAATGTGCATTAGCATGGAAATTCTTGCACTGTGCTTGTTTTTAAATGAAAAACTCAATATGTAGTCAAACAATATGTAAAAATTGTGTCATTGTGTGGTTTGCATGTTATTCAAAATATTTCTAACTTCTCTGTGGGAGCACAGCCAGCAGAGAGGCAATGACACGCAATGACAAAGTCCACGCAATGCCCCGTTGGAACTTCTCGGATGAAATTATAACAACTACGCCTGCGATGTCTGCACAGAGTTTCATCTCCAGGGAACCACAGTGCCTGCCATTTTTCAGTTGCTATACAGGGTCTTGGAGGACAGGCCTTGTGTCCATCTCCTTTAACCCTTTCCAGGATGGCGATCGTGTGGCCAAGCCGTGATATAATAAATGGGCGGTCACGGTGGGGCAGCGGTAGAGTTGCTGCCTTACGGCGAATGCAGCGCAGGAGACCCGGGTTCCATCCTGAGTATGGGTGCTGCCTGTACGCAGTTTGTACGTTCACCCCGTGACCTGCGTGGGTTTTTTTCCGAGATCTTCGATTTCCTCCCACACTCCAAAGACGTACAGGTTTGTAGGTTGATTGGCTTGGTAAATGTAAAAAAAAGTGATATTGACGAAAAAAAATTGACTTTGACTTTAGTGGATGTAGGATAGTGTTAATGTGCGGGGATCACTGGTCGGCACGGACCCGATGGGCCGAAGGGCTTCTTTCCATGCTGTATCTCTAAAACTAAAACTAAAACAAAAAAAACCTGGGTTTCAATCCTGACCAGGTGTGAAGTTTGCACTTTTTCCTGTGACTGCGTGGGTGTCCTCCGGGTACTCATGTTTCCTCCCACAGACATGCGGGTTTATAAGTTACCTGGCCTCTGCGATATTGCCTTTGGTGTGTAGGGGGAGGATGTTAAAGTAGGATAGCAAATAATTCATGTGAATGGGTGATCGATGGTCGGCTCGGATTTGGTGGGCCGATGGGCCGGTTTCCACACTGCATCCTTCAATCAATTAAAAATCAGAAGGCAACTCTGAGTCAAATGAATGGTATTTCCGCTATGGTGTAAAGAAATATGGAAATATAAAGATTAATCTCGAGGCTCCTGCTGTGAACAGCTCTGAGTTCAGAACCAAAATAAGTTTTTATTTTCCCCATCTGAACAGTTTTGTTGCTAAATTAGAAAAAAAATATTGGTTTCGCTGTGGTAGAGGAATTTATGATTAATTCAATATAAAATAATAAGGAACTGGTGCAGAAGTTTGCCCATCAGCTGCTTGGGACTGCTCTGCCGTTCAGTAAGATCATTGGCCTCAATGTCAGTTTCCCCTGCCTACCCTGCACCACTTAATTCCCGAGTAATTTAAATCCAGGTGATTGCAGAGATATCACTGGACCTAACACCAGCATTACCTGCCACCTGATGGTATAGAGCACAGAGACAAGCCCTTAGGATTCATTGAATCCATGCCGACCATCAACATTCCATTTACACTAATCCCATTCTTTATTATTTACACTAATCCCATTCCTTTTTATTACAATGGCCAACCATCCTATCAACGCTCACATTACTTCTACAGGTGCACGGTAGAGAGCATTCTGACTGGTTGCATCGTGGCCTGGTTCGGCAACTTGAACGTCCAGGAGCGAAAAAGACTACAAAAAGTTGTGACCACCGCCCAGTCCATCACTGGCTTTGACCTCCTCACCGTCGAAGGGATCTATCATAGTCGCTGCCTCAAAAAGGCAGCCAAAGTCATCAGGGACCCACACCTTCCTAGCCACACACTCATCTTACCGTTGCCATCAGGAAGAAGGTACAGGAGTCTGAAAACTGTAACGTCCAGGTTCAGGAACAGTTTCTTTGCCACAACCATCAGGCTATTAAACACAACGAATAAGCTATGAGCTCTGAACTGCAAAATACTATGTTATTATTTGTTATTTGCACTGTATTTGTTATTTATTGAACTTTTTCTTTTTTTTCCCCGTTATGTACAATGTTTACATATTCACGTATTCGATTGTGTTGCAGCAAGTAAGAATGTCATTGTCCCGTCCGGGACATATGACGATAAAACACTCTTGACTCTTGAAGAAACTAAAGAAACCTTTGGAGTCAAAGGAAGAACGTGCAGGCTCCGCGCAGACAGTAATAGAGGTCAGTGCTGAACTGGGGTCTTGGTTGCAGTGAAGCAGCAGTACCAGTGCCACTGTGCCCCCAACATGAGGAATATATGCAGGACTGCAGATGTAGTCTTTAGTTAATCTGCACTTTCCATGCAGCTGTAATATTATACCAAGATGCAGGACAGAATGCCACAGGAGATCCTTCTTCCCTGGGGCTATCAACTGTACAACTCCTCCCCCTTCTGTCATGGGGTAGACTGAGACTGACTCCCCTCCCCCCCCCCCCCACAAATCTTTGCACATCCCCCAATCCTTTCCACTCGTCACTTTAATTTAATGTTTCATGTATTCTGTGACAGATCATTTTCCCTCCTGGGATAAATAAAGTTCTATCGTATCGTATCGAATTTTGCACTCTGTTCATTTTGCACTGACTGATGCACTCATGATGGATCTGGAAGGAGTGGGCCAATGCAGACCCTGCAGTAGACGGGGGATGGATTGGGTCAGGCACCGTTGGAGGTCCCATGGAGGTCCGAGAAACACGCGGATCGGTCGTGGCCTGCAGTAGCACAAGGCGGCAGAGCAGTGGTAGAGGACATGGACAGATTCACCAGGCCGACTCCTATAACTCCGACCCAGTGCCACTACCAGGACAATGGGGCTTTAAAGGGTGTTATGGCTTCATTTTGGAAAAACTTGAAACTTCATTATGGCATTGGATACATGGCGACTCTGGTGTATTGCCAACCACCGATTATCCACCAGGCTTTGTCTAGCCCCTCCTCTTTTCCAGCTTTCTCTCTGCGTCCCCCCACCTCCCAATGTCTGAGGAAGGGTCCCGACCCAAAATGTCAACTATCCATGTCCTCCAGAGTTTCTGCCTGACCTGTTGCGTTACTCCAGCACTTTGCGTCTCAGTGTAATCTTCTATTCTTACGCCCTTATTCTTTAGTATAATTCTGCTGATGTATCGAAAGACTTTACTGAATCGTATGCAAAAAGGGATATTCACTGTACCTAGTACATGTGACAAAGTACCATTGAACCAAGTAACCTTGCACCTATCCATGTTTAATTTTCAATCAACAGACACAAATCCACATGAATAGCACCCTTTTTTTGGTCATCTAAGTGCTGTTTTAAGCCTAGATTGATTACCTTATGCAGGTACCCTGCTGGATTTGTCGCATTGGTTACACATTGGTAATGTTTTTATTGTCTATACTAAATGAATGCGCACACTGGGAAATTGATACCAATTAACATGTGCCAACCCAAAACATCACCTATTCACGTTCTACAGAGATGCTGCCTGACCCACTGAGTTACTCCATCACTTTGTGTCCAATTGTGTAAACCAGCATCTGCAGTTTCTTGTTTCTACCTTGAACCAATAGGAGCGGCATGGTGGTTCAGCGGTAGAATTGCTGCCTCACAGCACCAAAGGCCCGGGTTCGATCCTGACTACGGGTGCATTCGTCCAGTAACCACATTGGCTTTCTCCAGGTGCTCCAGTTTCCTCCCACACTCCAAAAACACGCAGGTTTGTAAGAGAACTGGCTTTGGCAAAATAGTAAATTGTCCCTAGTGTGTAGGATAGTGCTAGTGTATGGGGTGATTGCTGGTCAGAGCAGACTTGGTGGACTGGTGGGCACGTTCCATGCTATCTCTAGAGTCTAAAGTCATATAATGATTTGCCTGAAAAGAAAGTGTTCCACTGTATCTCTGTACAGGTCAAAGGGTCATAAGGTCAAAAGTGATAGGAGCAGACCATTTGGCCCATCAAGTCTGCTTGATCAATGCGGCCTGACCAGCACCTTACAGAGACTCAGCATTACATCCCTGGTTTTGTATTCTAGCCCTCTTGAAATAAATGCTAGCATTGTGTTTGCTTTCTTTACTACCGATTCAACTTGCAGATTGACTTTTTGGGAATCCTGCACCAGCACTCCCAAGTCCTTTTGCACCTCTGATTGCTGTTTTCTCTCCCCATTTTGAAAATAGTCCACGCCTTTATTCCTTCTACCAAAATGTATGACTCCACACTTTGCTACACTATATTTCATCTGCCACTTCTCTGCCCACTCTCCAAGCCTGTCCAAGTCCTTCTGCAGAATCCCTGCTTTCTCTGTACTACTGTACCTGCTCTTACACCTATTTTCTTATCGTCCACAAATTTGGCCACATTCTCCTCAATCCCTTCAAACCTCTCATCCAAATCATTAATATATAACATGAAGAGTAGCAGTCCCAGCACCAACTGGCAGCCAACCAGAAAAATCCCCCTTTATTGCCACTCTTTGCCTTCTGTCATCCAGCCAACCTGTTATGCATGCATGCAAGTATCTTCCCTTTGATACCATGGGCTCTCATCTTCCTTAGCAGCCTCACGTGTGGCACCTTATCAAAGGCTTTCTGAAAATCACATGAAAATAATAAATTACTAGTAATAATAAACCAACACAAACACTTGTAAAGTTGTGGTCTGAAGAAGGGTCTCGATTCAGAACATCACCCATTCCTTCTATCCAGAGATGCTGCTTGTCCTGCTGAGTTGCTCCACAATTTTGTGTCTATCTTCGGTGTAAATCAGCATCTGCAATTCCTTCAAGATTCAAGAGTGTTTTATTGTCAAATGTCCCAGATAGAACAATTAAATTCTTCTTTGCAGCAACACAACAGAATTCCTGCACCAAAAACTTCTATCCCCATATACAGAGTTCAGTGTGTCTATATAGCATAGACAATATATATATATATATATATATACACATAAATACACAGATAAAGTGCAATAGGCTGTTATAGTTCAGGATAAATCTCTACCGGAATATGTAAAAATTTCACCGTTAACGCGTCGTGTTTTCGAGGAGATGAGAATCGCACACAAACATCACACAAATAAATACACATCCAAGATCAGAGTTTTATAAGTATAAAGATTGTGTGTTATTTTTTAATTGTACCACTGCTGGCAAATTCATTTCACTGCACTTTATTATGTATGTGATGAATAAAACTGATTGATTGATTGAGAAAGAATGTGTGACGTTTTGGGTCGACACTTTTCTTCGGAAGTCTGAGGAAGGGTCTCGACCCGAAACGCCACACATTTTTTCTCGCCAGAGATGCTGCCTGTCCCGCTGAATTACTCCAGCTTTTTGTGTCCATCTTCAGTTAAAAAACAGCATCTGCAGTTCCTCCCTGCACAGTACTAACCAAGAATCTATCTACCTATGCCTTAAATATTCCACTGACTTTGCCTCCACAGCCTTGTGTGGCAAAGAATTCCACAGATTCACCACCCTCTGACTGAAGAAATTTCCCCTCATCTCCTTCCTAAAAGAAGGTCCTTCAATATCTGAATGCACCTTGCAGCCAAGTTGTCTTTGCCCAGACAAGTGTTGGTCAATGAAGAGCAAAGATCCTATAGCGGAGCAAGATAGGCTACTCCTGCGAAATGCAATAGGCTGACGTGTAGTACGCTACGGAGGGAATCCTGGGCATTTTTCCCCGCCCATTTTAGTAACCGGAACCTACCCGACCCGACCCGGCTCGCAGTGTAATCAACGTTGCGGGGGAACAGTTTGTGTGTGTGATATAGGGTTAGATTCATAATTCTGTCAGTTCATACTTCTGTTAATTCTTGTCAAGAATAAAATTTGACTCTGGTAATTGTCTTTTTTAATGTTTTTTAAATCTTTTCTTTTTAAATAGCTCATAAGCTGCGTTTGAGTTGATTTTGTAGTAACCGGAACCTACCCAGCCTGACCCGACCCGACTCGCAGGGTGATCAACATTGCGGGGGAACAGTTTGCGTGCGTGATATAGGGTTAGATTCATAATTCTGTTAGTTCATACTTCTGTTAATTCTTGTTAAAGAATAAAATGTTTATAAACACACATACATGAATGCGATATAGATGTAAATAATCATGTAACACACACAATTATATTTTTTCTGATTTTTATATCCAATGATGAACTTTATTTCAGACTAATAATAATAATAATATACTTTATTACAGACTCAAGGTCCAGACAAGGGGCAACATTACATTAAAAATGCATTGCATATCAAATATCATAAATACATATAAAAACTTGGTATATCACTTATAAAAAACATCATAATTTATATATTTTTTAAACACAATACTTAAGTTAAAAATCCAGATTAAAAGATGATCAATGTCCTACAACGAGACAACGATACCAGTGTCTCCACAGCTGGGATTCGTAGCGTGTAGTGCTAACCCTTATGTTTGTCAAGGCCACAATAAGCACATTTTTAAAGTCATTTATCCTGCAAATGAATTTATACATGTGGTGTCTTAGGATAGCTTCTAAAGTACTGACTCCTGCAGCCACAAACATATTACTGGCACTACACCATCTAGGTTGCCTTAGCAGTGTTCTCATGGCATCGTTATTTGCCACCTTTAGTCTCTGCATACTTGTCTTTAAATAGTTCGACCACAGGTGCGCAGTGTAGAGTGGTGTGCAGTATGCTCTAAATAGCGACAACTTCACCACATCTGCACACGCACCAAATTTACGCAAGAGAATATTTGCCTGTACATACAGCATGCGTCGTTGCCTATAAATATCCTCATCATCTGTCATTTGTTCTGTAATAATATGCCCTAGATATTTTATCTTATTACAGACACTAAGATTGTTGTCAGACAATTTAAAATCAGGATATTTTAGGCATTTATCCTCTTTGGTTCGACAGATCATAACGGCACTCTTACTAGCATTATATTTAATGTCATGTTCCACACCATACACAGAACATATAGTAAGGAGCTGCTGGAGACCAGCGCTAGATGGACTAAAGACCACAAGATCATCTGCATACATAATATGGTTCACTAAAATATTACCAATTACGCACCCAGTGTTACAGGCTTTCAATTGTTTAGACAGATCATCAATATATAGATGAAAAAGGACTGGGGACAAAATTCCCCCTTGTCTAACACCATTGCTAACCCTAAATGGGGCTGAGACCCTATTGCCCCATTTTATTTGCATAGTCTGGTGGGCATACCAGTAGGCCAGAATTAGACAAGGGACATTAAATAATAAACATTGTAAACCTCCCCGCAACCTCCCTCTCTGCCTCCTCCCCACACTACAATGTCTCCCCTCCTATGCTGTAGTCCCTTAACCCACCAGCCCCACATCTTTCCCCATGCTCTCTGCACCCCGGCCCCTACCTCACCTCTGCTATAAGATCTTTGATGCTCCGCTATAGGATCTTTGATGAAGAGCGTCCTGAGCTTTCCTATTTGTGGAATGGACAGAGGGAAGGGGGATGATGGACGTGTCGGGCCGCCAATGCGATGCGGGAGAGGGCGGGACTGTTTGCGTCATCGTTCTAGGGAATCAACCCGCCCACTCTCTTTGCGTCACCGCGGGCGCGGCGGTTGGTCGCGGACGCGCGCGCTCCCTCCCTCCCTCCCTCCCGCAGCTCGTGCACGCGGACTCGCGCACGCGCGCCTGGCCCGCCCGCCCGCCCCGTGCTCGCGCTCGCGCCTCGCCGGCTCCTCCTCGCGTGAGGGGAGGGAGAGAGAAACGGGCGGCAGCCGTCGACTGGATGGCGGCCTAGAGGCTGCTGGCGCCGCGCCTCCCCTCCCACCGCACCGCCGTCGCCGGGTAGGTTCTGGTTGCCGGGGGAAGGGTTTAACGGGTTGGTCAGGACCGTGGAGGAGAGGGGTGTGAGGGAGAGGAAGGAGGGGGGTGTGAGCGAGGGTAGATAGAGGGGAGGAGAGGTACAGAGGAGGGGGTGTGAGGGAGGAGTGGTAGAGGGGAGGAGTGGAGGGGAGGGGGGGTGAGGGAGGAGGATAAGTACAGGGGAGTGAGTGTGAGGGAGGAGAGATAGAGGGGGTGAGAGGGTTGAGGGAAGGATTGAGGGAGGGTCTGGATTGAGGGGAGAGGAGGGGGGGTTGAGTGGAGGAAAAGTACAGGGGAGGAGGTGTGAGGGTGAGGGAGGGTATTGAGTGAGCGGGGTTAGAGGAGAGGCGAAGGAGGGGGGTTTAGGGGTGTAAAGGTACAGGGGAGGGGGTGTGAGGGAGGAGATGGTAGAATGGAGGGAGGAGGTAAGTGAGGGAGATGGAGTAGTAGGGAGGGGGATAAAAGGGAGGTGGGGGGCTGGCAGCTCAGTAAGAGGGCTCCTGTGAGGGAGGAGGGAGGCATAGATGGAGGGCAGATGAGGAAAGGGTATTGGGAGGCCAGTGTGGGTAAGGGCGAACAGGTGGGACATGGATGGAGGGCAGGTGAGGAGAAGGTAAGGGAGGCCAGTGTGGGTCAAGGGGAAGAGGTCCAGGAGCTGAGAATGTGCTTGCAGGGCTATGGAGGGAAGATATGCAGAACCTGTGTTGGTAGTGAGGAAGATGGCGGTTCACAAATGTAGTAGAAAAGTCCCTTCAGCCCTACTTGTCCATGCCAATGCAAGATATCCCACCTATGCTAGTCCCACCTGTCCACGTTTGGCCCATATCCTTCTAAACCTCTCCTATCCCTGTGCCTGTCTAATGCATTTTAAAACATATCATCGTACCTGCTTCAGTTACCTTCCCTGGCAGTTTGTACCATACACCCTTTGCCCCCTGGGTGAAAAGTTGCCCCTCATGTTCCTATAAAATCTTTCCCCCTCACCTTAAACCTATATGATATTGGTAAGGCTGCATTTAGAGTATTATGTTCAATTCTCAGCACCATGTTATAGGATGGATGTTGTTAAGTTAGAAATGATGCAGAGAAGATTTACAAGGATGTTACCAGGACTCGTGGGTCTGAGCTTTCGGGAGAGGTTGAGCAGGCTGGGTCTCTATTCCCTGGAGCGCAGGACGATATGGGGTTATCTTATAAAAGTGTATAAAACCATGAGATGAATAGATCAGGTGGATGCACAGAATCTCTTGCCCAGAGTGGGGGAATCGAGAACCAAAAGGTATAGGTTTAAGGTAAAAGGGAAAGAATCTGAGGGGTAACTTTTTCACACAAAGGATGGTGGATGTATGGACAAGTTACGGGAGGAGGTAGTTGAGGAAGGGACTATCGCAATCTCTAAGAAGCAATTAGGCAGGTACGTGGATAGGACTGGTTTAGAAGGATACGGGTCCCAAACATTATGGTGCCCTGAAATGGGGAATATGTATAAACACAGCTGTCATTTCTACATGATGAAACCAAAATATATAAAAATACCATTTAATAAAATCTGACAATGTGCACTTTAACCATATGTGATTTTTTTTTTCTATTACAAATTTCAAATTGTGGACTACAGAGGCAAATAAATAAATGATGGTTCTTTGTCCCAAACATTATGGAGGCACTGTACCTGCTAATATTGGTGTTGCTTGTTAATCCCATTGAGTACAAAATCCAACCCACCCTTCAGCGAGGACTATGGATTGAGAGGTGGCGCGACTCACCCGTTGCAGCGGCCCCTACAGCCTGTCTGCCTTTTTTTTATTTTTTGTCTAGTTAAATGTAGTGTTGGTGTTTTTTAATACTGGTTTTAAATGTGTATATGGGGGGGGAGGGGGAAACTGTTTAAAATCTCTTCCCTGTCTGGGAGACCCGACCTTTTCCCTGTCGGGTCTCCGTTGTCGTTGGGGCCTAGCACCGTGGAGCGGCCTCCAGCCTGAACGACCCGGGGGCTCGGGAGACTGCGGAGCTGCGGACTACTCACCATCGTGGGGCTGGCCAGCCTCAGAGCGTGGGGAGCGGTGGTGACTCACTGCTGCGACTCGACTCCTGGGGCTCGGAGGCTCCAGCAACGCAGCCGCAGGTCCGGTGGACTGGGACATCGGGAGCTCGCGGGTCCGGGGGGAGAGAGAGACTGCTTCCCGGAGCTCCCGCAACGCGACTTCTCCAGCCCGTGTCGCGGGGTTGGAACGACCTGGAGCGGGGTCATACATCACCCGGCACGGCTTCATGGCCGTGGGACATTCCAGCGCCCGCCGGGGGCTCCAACTTCGAGACTTCTAGACCGGGAGCGGGGCCGTAAATCGCCCGGCACGGCCTAAAATGGCTGTGGGACTTATCATCGCCCGCCTGGGGCTTCGACATCGGGAGAGTCATGGAGAACAGGGGAGAGAAAATACTTTGCCTTCCATCACAGTGGGTCCACTGTGATGGATGTTTGTGTGAACTAAATTGTGTGTATGTCTAGGAATTGTCTTTGTTTGTATGGCTGTGGAAACAGAATTTCGTTTGAGCCTCACTGAGGCTCAAATGACAATAAAATTGTATTGTGAATAGGAAGGCGCTGATGGTCCAGAGAGTTGCTGTTTTATTGTATCACACGTAGACTGTGGAAGATGTGAGTGCAAAAATTGGCTTGGTCCACTTCTAACCAAAGGCAGCTTGCTCCCTGACATCTTGGCAGGCAGCCATGTCCAACATTTTTCTTGCTTTGTGACTGGCCAATCCTAACTGGTACCTGATCATGCCAGTGCTTCAGTGCACTTGTCTCTCTAGCATGTGCTTAAATCAACGGTTTCTGCAGAATCGCTCTTAGATAATTAATAAGCCATTTTTTAAATAACGCATTAGTCAAGCCATTAGTGATAAAACTTTAATTATTACCAGACTTCTTTTTACTGAATTCATATTCTCAAACTTCTCGGTTGAGATGCAAACAGGCCTCTGGATATCTATCACTTCTTGCCCCTTTTCACTGTGCATCCGACATCGATCCTAAACACTAGTATGAAACTAGTGTATGGGTGATTGCTGGTCAGCACGGATTCGGTGTGCAAAGGGCCTGTTTCCACACTGTATCTCTAAACTAAATTTTAAAACGACACTTCTTTCTTGTTCTTCCTTATCTGTTCAGGATCATGTTCCTTATCATCTACTGTTACTCTTCATTCTTACCCTCAGTGGATAACGTTTAGCACACAATTTGCGCACAACATTTATCTCTTTGGCTTCAAAACTATTAAATGCATTCTTTCCTGCAATTTACTGGATTTTTCCAACTTAAAAACAGGAAGGCCTGAAAACATGCCACATAAATGTGGTTATCTGAATATGTCCCAACCATTGAAGGGCAGATTGAGAAACTGATTACAAAGGCACACAGAAGCTAGGATTTATAAATAAAGGCCAAGAGTGTAGAAGCAAAGATGTTACAATCACCCACTATAAAACACATGTTTTTCTCAGTACTGCATTTAATTCTGTGCATAGTACTCCAGGGAGAATGTGAAGATCTTTTGAGAGGGTGGGAAAAGGTTAATTTGGAAAAACTCCACAGATGAGAAATTTTGATTATCGGGTAAGGTGGGGAAGCAGGTTATTTCTCATGGTTCAAAGAAAATTGTGTGTTAATTTAAAGGAAATATTTGAAATCATGAAGGGTCTAGCCAAGAGAAGATATAGAAGGATCACAAACCAAATGATACAGGTATAAAGTGATAGAATGAGCTATGGGGAAAACATGAGGAAAAACATATTAATGCAATGAGTTGTTATGATATGCATTGTAGAATTTTACTGACATTTTGAGTGGGTTACTGTACTTGTAACAGCAAGTACTTTGACGTTTTAGTATTAAATATATACTCTCATTGTACTCTAACCATCTAAAAAAATAAAATATAGTCACAAGAGATGTGTATGTATTAAATCCATAACAAAATACACTAATTAATTTTAGTAAATGTAATCTTACTTAAAATGTTTTAAGAACTCAATCTTTGTTTTCCTTAAGGTTTTTTTGGGCAGAGTGTAAAGGACCAGCATCTACACATATATCCAATGATGCTCTGGCTTTTGAGACATTTATACCTTGAAGTAAAGCTCTATTGAAGGTATTAAAAACCACAAAACTATTTGTTGTGGGTTATTGACTGGGTATAACTGTATGGGGCAAATCAAATTCCTCGTATATTGTAAAACATACTTGGCTAATAAAGTATGATTACGATTTGTTTATAGATTGCCATAAAGTGCCGTCTGATTCGCTAATGTGGAAATAAACTTTTCCTTACCTAGGCTGGCATATAGTGTAACTCCAGGCACACAGCCATGGGTTTGACCTTTACCTCCCTGATTAAACACAAGCTCATCCATAAGGCAGCTCGGCACCATCTATGGGCAACAAGTGTTCGTTTTGGTAGAGATGTTCACATCCTATGTATGGGGATGTTTTTTTTTAAGGAAGATATATTATTTTAATGGTTCAATTACAATATGCTTAGATGAGAATGATTTGGGGATTTGATGTTTATCTCACGTATGTTTACATAAATGTGGAATATTATTCAAGAAGAAAACTAACTTCCAATTTCTGAATCAGATATTCAGGATGAAAGGGAGAATGATATAAATGGGCACATGATTAAAAAAAAAAATTCTTGTAGAAGAAAGTGTGATTAGAAAATATATGCCTTGCAATGCATTGCATAGCATAAATTATCTTTGGTTTTGGGTATTTAATAAAACATTCAACTAATTTGGAAATTTTAAAGACTTTAATGCTGCAGTTATTCTGGAGTCATGCTATGCAAAACATTTTTGAGATCTTTTTCTGTTAAATATTGTGAACATTTGGTTAGTTGCAAAATTTGGAGGGTCTCCATAGAAGATTGTCTCAATAAGCATTTGCTCCAAAGGTTTTATTTGATATTAATCTTTCCATTACAATGCAAAACACAATGCCCATTTCACTTTTTATTTCTTGCACTTATACATTGATTTCCTTTGTATAGGGTGATTTCACGAAAGGTCACTGGAGCGTAAATCCCCACTCACGTGACCGAAATTTTTAACTGGGGGACAAGCGTCACTTCCGGTACATGTTAGTGAATGGGAAAACACGCACTTTCACACCCGTTAAAAACATCGAAAACGGCCCGTTTTTGAGCTGCAATTAACGGAGCCAGTCGGGGTGACCGTGAGGAACAGCTACCTAAATTTACAGTCCAAAAAAAAGATAGAAACTAAGGTAAATACAAGAGCGAGCTGAAGGTGTAAAAAAGGCGGAAGTGCTAGCGGACTTTTTTCTTGGAGATTTAAAGATCCAAAATATCGGGAATTATCGCGTTTGCTCGCTGCATTTCATCAAAAGTGGCATTATTGACTTTGTTATCTTTATTCATTTGTTATATGAAAAGTATTAAAAGTTAGAAACCCGTCAGTAAAATTGCAAAATTGCCCATGGTTCTCGGGTGGGTTTTAACATGCAAAATGAAAACGCTTCTGAAGCTCCATTTACCATTTAAATAATCGTAAACTCTCAATGCGTTTGGAAATCAATTTTACTGAGATGCAAGCTTTGTTGTTACCTCTTTGTTATTTTTAGGGCTATGCTATGTGCACATCAACAACCATGTTTGCTGCATTAGAGCAATGTGATGCATGCACATTAGTTTAGTTTTGTTTAGTCTAGATCAGCACAGAAACAGGCGCTTACATCCCATACACAAGCATTGTCCTACCCACGAGGGACCATTTTACAATTTTACCAAACTAATTAACCTACATCTTTGGAATGTGGGAGGAAACCTGAGCACTCTGAGAAAACCCACAGGGTTACAGCAAAAAACATACAAACTCCGTACAGGCACCACCCATAGTCAGGATCGAACCTGGGTCCCAGTTGCTCTACTGCTGCACTACTATGCCATCCACGTATGTATTTCAGGGCATATAGAGAATGAGAATGGTCCAATACTAATGCAAGTTCATAGTCTGTTTCTCTTAGTTAAAACAAACTAAGTTTCGAATTAACATTAGAATTATTGGGGGGGGTTTCCCTTAAAATTTTCCAAGATTTGCTGAATTGCATACAAGCATTTGCTATTGCTGTCTGTATTGCTCTTTGGTATTTTATTGAAGTTTTTTTAAATCCTGAAAGGTTGTGATGACCTTCACCTTATTAATGTCAGATATTAACTTGCTCTTCATGTCAGCAAGAGATTTCTGTTGGCTGCAATGTCCATCTGGTTCTCAGATGATTACCGTAAATCAAACTATTGACACAGCATAGATTCTAAATATATTACTATGGCAATTTGTTTACATGGATAGTAATTGATAGCCCAATCTGTTGTCCATATATGCCTTTCAACAGTAGTCAATGAATAATGATTACAATCTGCAACATTTGTTAACAATTAGCTTAATTTCTATATTTTCCTGTTTTTATTCCAAAAAGATGGATCCATCCAAAGTCACTATGGAATCAAAGGATGCTGCTTCAAATCTTTTGAGTGCATTGCATACTTTTTACCAGTTTGGCCATCTGTGTGATGTAACTGTCCATACAGAGCATCTTGGAATTCAAGATGAATTTTCTGTTCACAAAGCAGTGTTGGCTGCCTCAAGCAATTACTTTAAAGAAATATTCCTACGGGATGAGCTATCCGTGAAAAAAGAAGCTACAGTCACCTTGCAGGATATTTATACAGAAGATTTTACCTCATTTTTGGAGTTTGTATACACGACAAAAATAGAGATTGAACCACAGAATGTATATCGAATGCAGGAGGTTGCCGAAAGACTAGAATGTAAAGATCTTGTGGAAGCCTGTGAACACTTGAAGATGAAGCTTTCGGCTCAGAGTTCCGATGTGAAGGAACAAGTTTGCAAAGAACACAAGCTTGCTGGTAAATCTGAAAGTGATTGGAATAAGACACATTCACGTGATCTGGGTGACCAGGAAACAGAGATGTCATCCAAGATTGTTGCTGCACCAGTGAGAAACAGACTTTGGGACAAATTACCCAAAAAGAAAACACTGGAGAACAGCCAGTCACAATTGGATGAATGCGTACAACAAGGAAACATAAAAGAAGTCAGTGGGTCAATCACTGACATTAATTCGAGCACAGGAATGGGTAAATCAACAACATATGCCACAGAAACTGTGAACCTAAAGAATATTGATATTGTTAATGAATTTCCTGAAAAAGATAATTGCACAATTAGTTCAATAATCCAGGCTGTTTCTCCAGAAACGAGAATTGTAATCAAGAAACTCCACTGTCTGGAGGATGAAGATGGAACACAGGATGAACCCGAAGTTTTGGATGGTTATGAGTTGAAAAAAATAACTCGGAGCGCTTCCAAACGCATGGCTCAAAATTACACATGTGACAAATGTCACCAGACCTTTCCGTTTTTGAAACCCTATCAAGCTCATATGACTTCCGAGCATGGTATAACCATTGTGGTAAAGTACAGCTGCAGTATGTGTTCTCAGCTTTTTTCCAATTATCAGAACCTAAGGCAGCATAGAATGACTGTTCATAACAATGAGCGTCCTTTTGCGTGTTCGTTGTGTGACAAGCGATTTAAACGGCAAAAGGACATCAACGACCACACTAGGAGAGTGCACGAGAAGAAGAGGACTCCTCAGAAGTGTCCATTTTGTGATAAAGTTATTAGCTCAAAATGTGGATTGACGGTTCACATCAGAACACATACGGGCGAGAAGCCCTATAGATGCCAGTACTGCCCTGCCAGCTTTGCTCAGCGGTCTGCATACAACACACACGTAAGGTATTCCAATTCCATATAGATTGTTATTTATCGTAATTCACTGATCTGTGTCTTTTTACAAAAGTGTATCTCATGGATTATTTTTTTTTAATTACTGAAATCGAAAATGATACCAATGAATTCTTGAGTACTCTGAAATAAATACACAGCGGTCAGTGGTAACCCCAGTATCTCAGCCTGTGTGGTTTAATATTCAGAATTCCCTTCAATATTGTACCATTGGTATCCTGCATACAGGCACTCCCCGACCGTTATGTAAGTCAGATTTAATATAACTTTCTCGGCTGCACATGGGCGCTTTTGCGGCGAGTGGCCTTCTTGGTAAGCACCGCCACTTTGCCACCGCCACTTTCCGATCTAAACGTGAATGATCAAACAGAGTTGTGGAAATTACAAACTGCCTTTTATGGCACTGGGGACTGAGTATAGAGTTGTTTATGTAAGTACGAGTTTACGTAAGTCGCCGATTGCATCAGTCAGGGAGTGTCAGTAGAACTGAAGTATTCTTATTACTGTCGAAGAGGTAAATATACAGCAGTCAGAAGTAAAACCAATTTCTATGCCCGTTTGATTTAATGTTCAGAATTCCCTTCAATATTGTACCATTGGTATCCTGTATATTTCCTCTCAGTAGGATCTATTTGATCTTTGCTTGAATGTGTTTCAAGATTCAAGAGAATCTTGTCATGTGTCCCAGATTAGAACAATGAAATTCTTGCTTTGCTTTCAGCACAACAGAATATTGCAGGCATAAATAATACAGAACAGGTCGTTGCAGATTTCAGGCTCCTGTACCTTCCACCTGAAGGCAGCGGAGAGATGAGTGTGTGGCCAGGATGGTGTGGGTCCTTGATGATGCTGCCAGCCTTTTTGAGGAAGCAACTGTGGTAGATCCCATCGATGGTAGGGAGGTCAGAGCTGATGATGGACTAGGCAGTGTTTACAACTTTTTGCAGTCTTTTCCGCTCCTGGGCCACAAGTTTCCGAACCAAGCCACGATGCAACAGGTCAGTATGCTCTCTACTGTGCACCTGTAGAAGTTCGAGAGAGTCCTCCTCGACATACCGACTCTCCGTAATCTTCTCAGGAAGTAGAGGCACTGATGTGCTTTCTTTATAATTGCATCAGTGTTCTGGGACCAGGAGAGATCTTCGGAAATATGCACGCCCAGGAATTTGAAGCTCTTGACCCTTTCCACCATCGACCCGTTGATATAAACGGGACTGTGGGTCCCCATCCTACCCCTTCCAAAGTCCACAATCAGTTCCTTGGTTTTGCTGGTGTTGAGAGCCAGGTTATTGTGCTGGCACCATTTGGTCAGTCGGTCGATCTCACTTCTATACTCTGACTCGTCTCCATCAGTGATACGTCACACAACAGTGGTGTCGGCGGCGAACTTGATGTTTGATGCAGTTTAAAATTATACTCTCATCTGTCCAAGTGTAATAAACTTATTAACTGATATTTGAGTTTATCTAGTCCCCCACCCTCCCCCTCTCCTTCTACCCCCCGATTAAGTTTTTAAAAGGCATAATATATTTGGAATTTGGAATCTTTTAACAATTGACTCTGCCACTAGATATTATTTGCTTATTTTGGTTCAATATAGAAAGTATCATTCTAGTGATTTTGCAGAGCTGTCTGAAGACTCTTTTATTGTGTTTCAAGAGACAAATCTAAATTATTTAACTCAGCATATTCCCCAGAGATGCTGCCTGACCTGCTGAGTTCTCCAGCACTTTGCAGTTTTTTTTTTGGCATATACAGTTTACTTTTGTTCAGAAAGAATACATTTATACTTCTCAAACTTTAAGAAATATTAGATTAAATTGTGGTTTTTTTTTTACAGAAAGATACACGAATCTGGTCAAGAGAAGAAACCACCATTTATGTACTGGAAAGTTGTACCACAGGTAGATAAGCCGGATGAAATTGCTGGTGTTGCCATGGAAGTCAGTAGTAATGGAGACAAATGGGATAGATCAGAAGATAATGACTTGGTCATGAACATTAGCGATAACAGAGAAACATGTGATGAAGAACAACAGAATACATCTAATAGAGAAATTAGAGAGTGTACTAATATAAATGAAACGGAAGAAAAGAAAGGCATAGATACAAAATGTGCAAATGCACAAAATATTCTACTAAACAAAGGAAGGCATGTCAGGAACGAAGATAGTGGAGATGATGAAGACGAAGATAGTGGAGAAGATGATGAAGAAGAAGAATCTGGAGTAGAGGGCAATGAAGAAAATAGCACAGAGAATGAAGATGAAAACGATAAAGATGTAGACTACTCAAATGAACATGATCCTGAACCAAATGATTCTGACGAGGACTTTAAAACAAAGAAAGTCAACAAACGAGGAAGATTGCAGAAATCAAATCACGTTATTAAATGTGATAAATGTGATAATGAATTTGAGTCCCGGAAAGAATATGTGATACACTGCAAAGATGTTCACCAGTCCCTACCAGGAAAAGTCTATCACTGTGAGATTTGTGGCAAGGCTTTTGCAACCCACAACAGTTGGAAAGAGCACTGTGCTTGCGTTCACAGTGATGAAAGACACTTTGCTTGCACTCTATGTAATGCAACTTTTAAGAGGAAAAGAGATGTGCGGACTCACTATGCTCGGAAGCATGAGGGGCGTATAAAACGTCCGTTGTGCTCTGTTTGTGGGAAGATTTTAAGTTCACGAACAGCACTGGTATTCCATATGCGGACACACACAGGAGAGAAGCCTTATGAGTGCTCTATATGCCATTCTCGATTTGCCCAACCATCCCAGCTCAAAATTCATACAAGGTCACATCTTTAAGTTTGGTTTATGTTTATTCCCTAATAGCTTTGTGTGGGTGCGTACGTGCGCGTGTGTTTCTATTTTGATAGAAAGGTCAGCTAGGCTTCACCCTAGTGCATCCCCATCTCAATTGGTGGTCATTTGTTTAATTATTTAAAGTTCTGGCTGGCAAATCTACTTCGGTTTGGTCTAATGTGATGCCTAAATAGCTTGGTAAGTGGAAAGGAAGGTATCTCCTCATGTATGCCTACCAGAGTTGGAATTAGATAACTCCTTGCTTAACCATGTTACCCATTTGATTGTATTTGCTCTTCAGCAATATGTGAAAGAAGGTAAAACACATCAAAGTCATTGACTGGCATTATACACATGTTGAAGAGTTCTACAATTTGCAGTAATACTTGTATACAAAGCATTTTAATTTTACCTAGCTGTTTAAAATGTCAGGTGATGTGGTGATAAGTCTATTTGTCTTTATATATGTCTTTATATATATATATATACTAGACCAAGTGCAGACCCGTTGGGTCTGTTCCCCCAACGTGCGGTTGTGGGGGGGGAGGCGGCATGCAGCATCACACACTAACTACCCCCCCCCCCTCCCGCACTCACGCTAATGGAGGGGAGGAGGGGGGAGAGAGAGAGAGGGGGGGGGGAGGGGGGTAGGAGGAGAGGGGGGAGAGGAGAGGGGGAGAGGAGAGGGGAGGGAGAGGAGAGGGGAGGGGATGAGGAGAGGGGGAGGAGAGGGAAGGGGGAGAGGAGAGGAGGGAGGGGGGAGAGGAGGGGAGGGGGGGAAGAGGAGAGGGGGGGGGAGAGGAGAGGAGAGGAGGGTGAAAGGAGAGGGGGAGAGGGAGGGGGGGGAGAGGAGAGGGAGGGGGGGGAGAGAAAGGGAGGGAGGGGGAGAGGAGAGGGAGGGGGGAGGGAGGGAGAGAGAGTGCCTTTTTTACTTCAACCAACCCAAACAACCATTTGCAGGCAGTGCTTTTTTACCTCTAACCATATTTTCATTTTCAAACCAAATTATGGGTACTCGCAGTGCTGTAGACATTTGTCAGTGTCATTCAAAGCTCTGATTGAGGCACACCACTTGCAGAGACTGATTGAGGCACACCACTTGCAGAGACTGATTGAGGCACATCACTTCCTGGTTTTATAGTCCCTCCCCCTCCCTCCAGCAGAGGCAGCAGAGAGAATGGGGAATGTTGTAAAAACATTAATATCTCCGTCAATTTTCATCGACGGGAAAAATCCTCGGCACACATGCGGCGGAGGGGGGCTCTGAGCGAGGTGGCCAAAAATGACGGCCGTAGGTGGCGGTGTACTCTCGGAAACCGCAGCACAGAAAGCCAAAACCGGTCAAGAACAGAGTTTTAGTAATAAAGATGTATATGTTTGGACAGATATGTCCAGATTTATGTCTGGAATGTTTTGAAATTATTATTGGAGAATGGCAAATGTTTAATGTTCAAATAATTTCATACTAATTGCAGATCACATACTGGAGAGAAACCCTATATTTGTGAGGATTGCGGAGCCTGTTTCACCGATAAAGCTAAATTAAATGGTCACAAGAGAACACATACAGGTATGAATTGGATGGAGTCCACCGACTGGCGCCAGCAATGGCTGCCTCGCCAACAGTCTGTCCTTTCCTTCTCTGTTGTTTTTTAGTATGTGTTAAATGTCTGTTTTTAGTGTTCTTTAGCTTGTTTTATTTGGCGGTTGGGGGAACCTTTTTTTAAAATCTCTTACCTCGATGGACATGCAATGTTTTTCCGTATTATCGCGGAGTTGGCGGCCACTTCTGGAGATCGACTTTGGGAGCTCCATCCGCAGGAGCCTGCAGGACTTAACATCATGGGGCTGGCGATCCCTTTGTCGGGGATCGACCTCTGAGCTCCAACCGCGGGAGCCTGCGGACTTTAACACCGTGGCGCTCACGATCCCTGGTTAGAGACCGACTTCTAGGAGCTCTAGGCCGCAGGAGCTTTAACGCGGGGGCTTATATCGTGCTGACGCGGGGGCTTCGACTGCCGGCTGCAGGAACTTTGATAGCCCCGACGGATGGTTCGACTGCCCCGACTGCGGGAGAAAAATTAGGGAAGAAGATTAGACTTTATTGCCTTCAATAACAGTGAGGAATGTGATGTTTATGTTCACTTTTATGTAGTTGTGTGTCTTGTTGCTTTTTTCTAGTATAGCTGTATGGTAATACGAATATCACTGTACCTTAATTGGTGCACATGACAATAAAATACCTTTGAAACCTTTGGCTGGATGTGGATAGGATGTTTCCACGGATGTGAGATTCCAGGACCAGATTTAAAGGACATTCCTTTAGGAAGGAGATGAGGAGGAATTTAGTCAGAGGTTGGTGAATATGGAATTATTTGCCACAGAAGGCTGTGGAGGCCAAGTCAATGAATATTTTTAAGGCAGAGATAGATTCTTGATTATTAGGGTGTCGGGGGTCATGGGGAGAAGGCAGGAGCATGTGGTTAGGAGGTAGGAAGGAGATAGATCCGCCATGATTGAATGGCAGAGTAGACTTGATGGGCCGAATGGCCTAATTCTGCTCCTATCACATGATCTTATGAAATAATCATGGAGTACATTCTGCCATTTTAAACCGAATTTTGTCATTTTTGCCATATTTTGCGATTATTTAGTGTACCCCCTTCCAATTCAATGGGGCTTCCCCCACACTTTGCTTGAGTTAAATGAATATTTTCACATATTGAATTAAAAATTCTAAATTTATTATGCAATATCTAAAAATTAAATATTTGTCAACTGCTTCTAAATGACCCTGATATTCAGGAACAAGTGCAAGCAGTGGAACAGGCTTTCTGACGGAGGGCCAAATGTGTAATCGATGGGCAGGGCAGTTTCTGCTGGCTACAGCCTCATTGACACTCACAGTTCACTCCCTCTGTAAAACAACCGCAGTAAAAGGTCAGTGTAGCTACTGGTATCAAGCGAGAGGCGAACATCTGGTACTATCTGTGTCCTGCATTATCTGGCCTATTAAGAAATTAATACAGAGCACATTTTCTCTAAAGTTATCATTTCAAAATTGAATGATGTTCATACGGATGAAGTAATCTTGTGAAGTAATTATTCATTGCTGCAGGGTGTCTCACGTTAATAATAATAATAATAATAATACATTTTATTTGTATAGCGCTTTTCAAGGACTCAAAGTCGCTTTACATGGTGAGTCAAGAACAAAACAAAATAGAGCAGTAAGACAGAGATGCAAAGGGGAGGGGGACATGGGACTAAGGGTATGCAGAGGTGAAGAGATGGGTCTTGAGGCGGGACTGGAAGATGGTGAGGGACTCAGAAGTTCGGATCAATTGTGGGAGGGAGTTCCAGAGCCTGGGAGCTGCCCTGGAGAAGGCTCTGTCTCCAAAAGTGCAGAGGTTGGATTTCAGAATGGAGAGGAGACCGGCTGAAATGGATCTGAGGGACCGTGAGGGTTGGTAGGGGGAGAGGAGGTCAGTGAGATAAGGGGGGGCCAAGTGGTTGAGGGCTTTGTAGGTGAGGACCAGGATTTTGTAGATGATCCGGTGGGAAATGGGAAGCCAGTGAAGTTCTTTGAGGACTGGGATGATGTGGTGCCAGGATTTGGTGTGGGTAATGAGTCGGGCGGCTACATTCTGGACCAGTTGGAGTCGATTGATGTTGCTGGAATTGATGCCAAAGAGAAGAGAGTTACAGTAGTCCAGTCGGGAGGAGATGAAGGCATGGATGAGTCTTTCAGCAGCGGGGGGTGTGAGAGAGGGTCTGATTTTGGCAATGTTGCGGAGGTGAAAAAATGATGTTTTGACAACATGGCGGATGTGAGGCTCAAGGGAGAGGGTTGAGTCAAAGATCACGCCAAGGTTGCGGGCCTGAGGAGATGGGGAGACAGTGGTGCCGTCAATAGTGAGAGTGGGGTTGTTAATTTTGGTAAGTGTTGATTTGGAGCCAATGAGGAGAAATTCTGTTTTGTTACTGTTTAATTTAAGGAAGTTGAGTTGCATCCAAGATTTGATGGTTGACAGGCAGGAGTTGATATGGGAGAGAGGGGAGTGGTGGGGGGACTTGGTGCTGAGATAGATCTGGGTGTCATCAGCATAGCAATGGAAGTCCAGTTTGAAGTGACGGAGTATATGACCAAGGGGGAGGATGTAGATGATGAAGAGGAGGGGACCGAGAACAGAGCCTTGGGGAACGCCTTGAGTGACAGTGGCTGTAGCAGAGGTGTGCTTATGGAGAGATGAAGTGGGATCGGTTGGAAAGGTAGGAACGGAGCCAGCTGAGTGCAGAACCTTCAATGCCAAGGTCTTTAAGTCTGGTAAGCAGGATGTTTTGGTTCACGGTATCGGAGGCCGCACTCAGGTCGATGAGGATGTTGAGGGAACCAGTGTCAGCAGAGGTGAGGAGGTCGTTGAGGACTTTGAGGGGAGCAGTTTCTGTGCTATGGAGGGGGCGAAATCCAGATTGGAGGGGTTCGAATAGGTTATACGCGAGGAGGTGGGAATGAAGTTGTGACGCGACGATACGCTCCAGGGTTTTTGAAAGAAAGGGGAGGTTTGAGATTGGGCGGTAGTTAATGAGAGAGGAGGGATCAAGACCAGGTTTCTTTAAGATTGGTGTGACAGCAGCAGTTTTGAAAGCAGAGGGGACAATTCCTTGGGACAATGAGGAGTTGAAGAGATTAATGAGGTAGGGGCAGAGAACGGGGAGGCAGGACTTCAGCAGGGGAGTGGGGAGAGGGTCGAGGGAGCAGGTAGTGGGTTTGGAAGAGCTAATTAGTTTGGAGATTTCAGTAGGGGTGACCAGGTCAAACTGGGAGAGGAAGCAGTGTGGAGAGGGTAAGGAGGTCAGTGGAGATGTTGAAAGGAGGGGCCTTGGTAGGTGGTGGAGTAGATGATGGGGAGTCGGGTACAGGGGATAAAGATTGATAGATGGTGCTGATTTTGTCAGCGAAAAAGTGGAGGAATGAGTTGCAGAGATCCGGAGTAGAGGTAGGGAGAGTGTTGGCTCGAGGCTTGAGGAGGTTGCCCACTGTGGAGAAGAGGGTTCTGTGGTTAAGGCAGGGGTCGGTGAATATGGAGGAGAGGTAGGCAGATTTTGCAGCAATGAGGGCATCTTTATAGGCAGTGAGGTGGAGTTTGTAAGCTTCATGGTGGACTGTGAGAGATGATTTCTTTGTGAGTCGTTCAAGTCGGCGACCAGTCTGTTTCAGCTTACGAAGTACAGGTGTGTACCAAGGTGAAGATGTGTTAAAAGTTACGGTTCTTGTTTTGAGGGGGGCCAGAGTGTTAAGGGAGGTAGACAAGGTGGAGTTGAGATGGTTTGTGAGATCATCAGGTGAGATGTGGGTTGAGTCCAGGGGGAGAGTGGTGGAGAGCAGCTCAGAGAGATGGTGGGGATCGATGGATTTTAGATTAGGGAAGGTGATTTCTCGGAGGAAGCGAGGGCGAGGTGTCGGAGAAGGGATGGTGAACCGTATAAGCTTATGATCAGAGAGGGGGAAGAGGCATGGATGGAGGTCGAGTACCGGTTGATTTGTGGAGCAGACCAGGTCAAGGATGTGACCTTTGTCATGGGTGGGAAAGGTGACGTGCTGAGTGAGAGAGAAGTTGTCAAGTAAAAAGGCGAATTCAGATGCGAGCTTGCAGGTGGGGGTGTCCATATGAATATTTAAGTCACCAAGTAGCAGCAGACGTGGGGAGAGAGATGAGGCAAGTGTGAGGAGTTCAGTGAAGTCAGATAGGAAGGAGGGGTTTGGTTTAGGTGGCCGGTAAATGAGGATGACTGTCATGGAGGAAAGGGCTTTGAAGGCGAGGAATGATGCTACTGGGGGGAGGGTGAGTTCAGTGATCGGAAAGTTCTGGTTGAAAATAACAGCGAGGCCACCTTCATGGCGGGAGGGGCGGGGTTTGGATATGTAATTAAATCCAGGTGGGGATGCTTGATTGAGGGAGAAGAAGACATTGGGTTGTAGCCAAGTTTCAGTGAGCAGAAGGAAGTCCAGAGTGTAGTCAAGGATTAGTTCATGGAGGGCAAGGGCTTTGTTGTTGAGCGACTGGGTGTTGAGGAGGGCAAAGTTGGCATTGTGAGAGGGTGGAGGGATGGGGGCAGGCTGGAGAGATCTGAGGTTGTCCCAGTTGACAGTGCGTGTGGTCAGCTGGGATGGGGGGTGACGCGGTTGAGGGGGGGCAGAGCGTGGTAGTGAGCAGATGGATGGAATGGAATGTCCGTGGTTGAAGTAAACAAGCTTGCGTTGAGAGCCTCTGTGGATGTAACGTGGTCGACGTAGAAGTCTAAGCTGTTTAATGACTGGGATGCAGGATGGGATGTAGTTGTTGAAGAGACCAGTCAGTTGCAGAGTTGAGTATTTGAGCATGATGAGGAGCCCGAGCAACTGCAGGAAGCAGCAGAGAGGTGACCAGCAGAGAAGGTGAAGAGAGGTTGTCCAGCAGAGCGGGTGCAGCGAGTATCCAGCGGTGAAGGAGCAGAGAGGTTGTCCAGCAGAGCGGGTGCAGCGAGGTGTCCAGCAGTGAGGGAGCAAAGAGGTTGTCCAGCGGTGCAGGTGCAGAGAGGTTGGCCAGCAGTGCAGGTGCAGAGGCTGTCCAGCAGTGCAGGTGCAGAGGTTGTCCAGCGGTGCGGGTGCAGAGAGGTTGTCCAGCGGTGCGGGTGCAGCGAGGTGTGCAGCAGTGAGGGAGCAAAGAGGTTGTCCAGCAGTGCAGGTGCAGGTGCAGAGAGGTTGTCCAGCAGTGCAGGTGCAGAGGTTGTCCAGCAGTGCAGGTGCAGAGAGGTTGTCCAGCGGTGCGGGTGCAGAAAGGATCAAGCGTCGCTGGTGCAGGGAGGTGTCCAGCGTCGATGGTGCACAGACAGGTAACAGACAGGTTACAAAAGAGGGGGGGGGGGAATGGCGGGCGGAGAAGCGGCGAACAATCAACGCCAGCGTCCTCTCCGGGCAGCGTGCAGGGTTCTAGCGGCTAGCGATGAAGGCCGCAGGGCGACAGCCTTCGGCTGTCAGCTGAAGATCGTTCCACGGCCAAGAACGGCAAAAAAAGCCGCAGACCACCGCAATCGGAGCGACCCCCCCAGTGGTCCCTCGTCGGTGGTAGGTCCAGGCCTCGTCCGAGGTGGAAATTTACCACATTCGGCAATTGTAGCCGACTCGCTAAAGGGACCGTTATCATTTTGAATCTGCCGCCACTGCCGCCACGTTAACCATTGAAAAGGCCAGGTATCTAAACCTGTGCAGTTTTTAGGTTTTACCTTATTCAGTGCATCATTATACATTAGGTGTACAATGGTTGTGGCAGCTTGTATTAATGTAGCAATGCCCTTTGAGGATACCATGTTTAGAAGCAAAATCAATCAGAATAACTGGCTATTACACTCAAAGAATAAATAGGATGCTTTTCTTCCAGATGCAATACTGGTCCCAAATTGTTTATGTAAGATGATAATTTATTATTAAAAGTAATGCTCTAAAAGATTGCTAGCTACAGAATTCTCATCAAAATTCCTGAATAAGGAATAGATAAGGTGAATGCACAAGTCTTTTACCAAGAACCAGAGGACATGGGATTAAGGGAGAGGGGAAAGATTTAATAGAAACCGAAGAGACAACTTTTTCACTCAGAGGGTGGTGGATGTATGGAACGAGCTGCCACAGAAGGTAGTTGAGGCAGGTACTTTAACAGTATTTTAAAGACACAGACAGATACATGGGTAGCAAAGGTTTAGCGGCATATGACCAAATGCAGGCATATGGAACTAGTTTAGATGGGACATCTTGGTTGGTATGGATGAGTTGGACCTAAGGCCTGTGCTGTATGACTATTTGTGAACAGTTATCTCTTGCTCTTCCTCACTACCAACCAATATTTTTAAAGAAAGGAGGGAAGAGACAAAGACTTTAAGACTTTTGCCTTCCATCACAGTGAGGATGTGACTGGTGAACTCACTGTGGTGGATGTTAAATTTGTGTTTATTGTGTGTTTTTGTTATTTTTATTATATGTATGACTGCAAGGCAACAAAAATTTGTTCAGACCGAAAGGTCTGATTAACAATAAAGGATACTTTGACTTTGAAAACACTTAAAGGAAAACCTTGTATTCAGGATAAATTGTATTTGGCTTCTCGAAAAGAAATATTTAAGGAAAATTTTAGTTTTCTTATTTTATTTTGCTCAAATGGTGGTACTTGAGAAGAATGTCTAATTAATCTATTGATTGAACAAAGGAAGATATCAGCTTGATTCTTCAAGTAAACTGAGTTTTTTAATCTTATCACCAGAAGGGAAACTGATCAGTATTAGTGGAACTAAACATGCATGAATATTGGATAAGGAAAAAACTTAGCAAATCTTTACTCGGTCTTTTAAATGAACAATGGCCACTTTATCTAATTTGGAGGGGGAAGAAGCATTGCTTTGTTTAGTTTATTCAGGGAAGAACCAATTTAAAACGAGCAGGTAAGAATATGGGCAGAGAAAACTGGAAGGAAATTTGTATTTGTTATAAATGAAATCCTCAATTGGCACGCTTATGGTTAAAATCTGAGAATTAAATAAATTTGGTTTTGCAAGTAATGGACAACGTTGTTTGATTTCTCTTGCAGGGGAGCGCCTTTATGGCTGTGATGTATGCGGGAAGCATTTTGCCACCAATGAGTATTTGAAATGTCACAAGCGATGTCACATGGGAGCAAAACCTTATAAATGTGATGCATGTGGGAAAACCTTTGGTCTGAGAGCTTCCTTGGCACAACACAGCAATATCCATGCAGGTCTGTAACAATTCTATTAAAGGGGATTAATGTATCCACATAATCTATCTGTAAACACAAAGTTTCTGTTAATCCTATTAAATAAAAGGACTCGCTGTGAGGTAGATATTTATTGGAACTTCACAATTTTAAAGATACATTCTCAACTTCTCTATTTCCCCTATGTAACTGGGTTCCCTATCCCTGTTACTATTCTTCATCTTCACCACTGCAGGTTCCCAGCTCCAAGTTTGGGTAATATACCTGATGAGCCTGCGCCATTTTAAACCTGGTGTCAATACAGAATGGTGCCAAACAACTGTCAAAAATCTCAACGTTTCTGTTGGCTAAAAACAGCAAGCATAAGGGATACCGATGCCAATGATCTCAGTGGCTGACGGAGAGGCTAAAAAAGTAATCCCATAACAGGAATCTGATACACTGGTGTGTATCATTTTTTGCTGGATCATTTTTAGGTGGAACATTCCACTTTCCCAGAGTCTGAGGGACTTTAAATTAATGAAATATTTCAGTCATGCTACTCCACCTCACAATACAACAATGCATTCTTAGCAAAGAATAGTTGATTATAAACCATTCCTTCCAAATCAAGTTTCTAATGTAAGACTTGTCTTATTACCCCATGGGAATGGAGAGGGCCCTGCAACATCTCGTGAAAGCCTAGATATTCATACGATTACTTAATTGATCAAACATTAGTCAAGAGTATTTTATTGTCATATGTCCTAGATAGAACAATGAAATTCTTGCTTGCTGCAGCACAACAGAACATGTACACTGTACACTGTAAACAACATTACCCTTTTAACTTCTGACACTGCTCACAGCTGCAGATTGATTTTGAAGTTGCATTTGGCAACATGGTAGATATTGACTAAGGATTTGTTTTAAACTTTGATATTTAAACCTGACGTTGCTCTGAGTCGTTTCAATAAGGTTTGTGTCAGCTGTAAGAGAAAATAAAGGCTGCAGTTAGAATGCTATTGGGTGGCATGGTGGCGAGTTGCCGCCTTACAGCGCCAGAGACCCAGGTTCGATCCTGACTACAGGTGCTGTCTATACAGTGTTTGTATGTTCTCCCCATGACTGCATGGGTTTTTCCATAGGTGCTCTGGTTTCCTCCCACACTCCAAAGGCGTGCAGGTTTGTAGGTTAATTGGCATCGGTAAAAATTGTAAATTGTCCCTAGTATGTAGTGTGTGCTAGTGTAACGGGGATTGCTGGTCGGCACGGACCCTGGGCCGATGGGCCTATTTCCGTGCTGTATCTCTAAACTAAACTAAAAACTACTGTATTTCTCAGCAATGAAGACGCACCTGCGTGGAAGACTCACCCCCATTTTGAGTTGCTAAATTGTGAAAAAGGACTGGAACACATGGATCAAGGGTTTGGTTTATTCCCCACAAGCTGTGGAACAAACTCTTCTCCCCCCCCCCCCCCCAGCGGTGCTGTCCTTTTACAGCCGCTGTACTGAGGGATAGCCAAGTCTATCTTTCTTGGCTAACAATCTAACCTTCGGCCTTCAAGACGCAGGTACATTTTCGGGCCTTAATTTAGGGTAAAAATTGCGTCTTCATTGCCGGCAAATGCGGTAATACTGTCTGTCAGCAGCAGTGTTGCCAATTGGAGACGGGCAAATACTCTTTTAACAGTAGGAGTTAGAATTTCCTCATCAAATTGCCACAGGAGCCTTGCAGGTCTTTTGAATACTGGAATTTATATTTCCATGTTTGTATCAGGTTTACTGCTAACTCATGCCGCATGAGATCCATTGATATTCTATCTACCTCACCATGGAAGAATGCATGTGTTGATTGTGCTTCGGCAGAGACTTGATCTCTGGCCAGCCTGAGCTCATTAAGCATAATGTAGCCAAGAATCAATGTCCTTGATTCATGCTCACATTGAAATTTGAAAATTTAACACTTAATAAATATCTCCACTTTTCACTCCTTAGAGTGCCAGCAGTAGACATCAATTGGAGCAGCCCTTCGCCACCTCATAGAGATGAGATTTGTTCTTGTCATTCTACATACCTTCAAAACAGGCCACAAAGAACTATGTCATAGATCATAGAAACAGCCCTTCCATCCATGTCAACCAAGATGCCCCATCTAAGCTCGTCCCATTTGGCCCATATCCCTCTAAACCTTTCCTATCCATGTACCTGTACAACTCTGGTCTGAAGATGGACACAAAGTGCTGGAGTAGCTCAGCGGGTCAGGCAGCATCTCAGGAGAAAAATGATTGGTGACGTTTTGGGTCGGGACCCTTCTTCAGACTCGAGGTCTGAGATCAGTTGACTGCCAAGCAACTGGAGATCTGTCACTGCACATTTGGGTTTAATTATTCAGTATGAAAATTGCAATATTTTATCTCTGTTACTTGCGATGGCTTTACTGGAATCTTATTATATTTCACAGACACACGTCCATATTTTTGTGAACTGTGTGGAAAAGCTTTTACCCAACAGGGGGCACTTCGACGTCACCAACGAATTCACACAGGGGAGAAGCCTTACAAGTGCAAGGCTTGTGAGCGGACTTTCACAGATATGTCCACATTGAGAAGACATGTGTCTGTAGGTGCTTCCTATTTTTAGATAATGCATGCTTTCTGCTTAATTTAAAATATATTTTATATTGGATTAAATATAAAAGATTAAATATAAAATATATTTTATATTTAAAATATTATAGTCATGCTGTTCCAAACCCCCCTCCCCCCCAAATAAAAACAATGTATTCTTGGCATTGAATAGTTGATTATAAGGAGGAATGTTTTGCCCTCTACTTCTTTCTCCTTGAAGGCATGATTCATGTTAAAGCTTCTTAAACTGTTGGGTGACAAAATCCTTCAGCTATTTTGTATTAAGAAACAGTGTGAAAGATTAATGTGTTCAGATTTTTCTGTAAGTCCCAAGGCATTTCTTAAGTATATTAAGATGAAGAGGGTGAGCAGGGAAAAAGATCAGCCTGGTAAATGACCAGAGGAGCAATATGTACTTGGAGCCACAGGATGTGGGTGAGATCTTAAAATAATACTTTTCATCTGTGTTCACAAAGAAGGATATTTTTAATTTCAGATTTTGGGGAAGTGACAGGGATATTCTAGACCACATTAACATTAAAATGGATGTCTTAACGGCCCACGGTATCAAGGTCTAAGACCTAGTGCTGGTAAATGGGTTAATGTAGAATAGATGGTTACTTGATAGTCAACATGAGCATGGTACACAGATCTGTTTATATGCTGTTTGACTCCATGTTCCTGTTTATGATCCGAGTTATTGTTCTTGTTGCAATAATGATTATTCTAGGCCTGAATTTTTAATGTCTATTGTTAATCTGTTTTCTTAAGGTTGTCTGGTTATTACATTAATTTTCAGTGCTATTAAACCGTTTACTCATGACATCTGAACTAATTACAAAACCAGACAGTAATTATTTCCTCACCAAGAGAGCCTACTTGCTTTCTGTGCAGGACTTAAAACCTGTTTAATATTGCGCCCATTTGCATGTTTTTCGATTACGGCTGAATATTTTAAAATTTGATATAGCGAGGGGCGGCACGGTGGTGCAGCGGTAGAGTTGCTTCCTTACAGCGCCAGACACTCAGGTTCGATCCTGACTACAGGTGCTATCTGTACGGAATTTGCACGTTCTCCCTGTGACCACGTTGGTATTCTCCAGGTGCTCCTGTTTCCTCCCACACTCCAAAGATGTGTAGGTTAATTGGCTTCAGTACGAATTGTAAATTGTCCCCGATGTGTAGGACTGTATTAGTGTATGGGGATCGCTGGTCGGCATAGACTCGGTGGGCCAAAAGACCTGTTTCCGCGCTGTATCTCTTCAGAGAAAACAAACATTTTAATACAATTTCAAATTACATTCACTAATATTTATTTTTATGTTGTATTTTGCTTTTAGGTTCATGATCGAAATGCTCACTGGCGGTCCTATTTGATTGATCTAACCTCAAAGAAAGATCACAATTGGTCAAAAATTGAAACTTTAGCAGACATATGCCTCTCAGATGACCCTGTACCTGTTAGTTGGATGAGCATACAAAATGAACAGCCATTGGAAGGCATGCAACCGAGTCACTGACTGATATTCCATAAAGACGTGAACTTAGCACACAATAAATATATATATTTCAATCATCATGCAATTTATGGTGAAAAATAGGATATTTTTATTTCTAATTAACTAGTTCTTTAAAAGCCACTTTAACTAAAGGCATCACTGATATACCATTCAGTTAGTTCAATTTGCAAAAATAAGCCACGTTGTAATATTTAAATCTATTATTGTCATCTGGCACAATTTCTGTAGTTTGTCCATTAATGCAAACCTACAAATTAGACATATCTAATTCTTATATTAATTTGGCAAAAACCAATATCAATTTAATAATTGTACTATACCCTTCAATTTTTTTTTTAAATCTAGCTTGTGGAGATCAGGATATTATTGTCCTGTATTGTAAGAATTAAATATATTCATCAAAATCTTCCATATATTAACACAGTTCGCCAGTATGTTGAGGCAGAAATGAAAGTATCCTAGATTGGTGCAATGAACAGGATCCCATAGAAGCATAAATTTCCACACCAAATTTGTTGTTATTAATCAGTTCAAGTGTGCATTTCAAAAATGTATCTATATTTGGAATTAACCTCACCTGACATGTAACTTAATTTGGTCAATGCTAATCAGGATAACCTGATTTCTGGGAAGCTGCTGTTTTCATCTGCTTATATCCCTAGATTAATTTAAACTATGATAGAATATATTAAATTAATATAACATTTGACTCCTCAAAGGTTTAGTAGTCCATTGCTGTAAGTTTAAAATAATTTCATTAAATGCCATGGAACTTTATTTTTGGTATTGATTTACTGTGTTTAAGCTCTTAACAATTGGTGCAATATTATGAAGGAAAGGCTTATAAGCAAGAAGCAAATCGGCAACAATGGTGTTCATAAAATATTTGTGCACTTAACAGGATGTCATGGTAATTTCTACTGTTGAGGACTGCCCTCTGACATTGCGACAGATGCCTGAAAATCAAATGTTCTTTCCTACACTGATCAAATGTAGATGACATTGTACTTGTTGGAACATAATACATAAACCCTGATGCTCATATGATCCAGAGGAGAGTTTGTTAGTAACCTATTTCCTCGGAATCTGATGGGACTAAGCTGTTTTGTCTGCCAATAATATAATGTGATCACATAGTAAAGTCCTTTGTTAAATTTAACAGCTATATAATACCTCATAACTGAGCTTCTGTGAATTGTGCACCATTTATTTGTATGGGTTATAATGAGTGAACATCCAGGGTACAAGAATTTTTACTATAACAAGGCATACACTATAATTTAAGGAGGTATTAATCCTGGTCTGCTAAATATGTCATTCAAAGTATATTTAAAGTTTTGAAGTCGCATTGATAGAAATGTGTCATTAAAAAAATTTAATGCAAAAATCGCAAAACATATCATTGATCGATTGCAATTAGCTGGACGAAATCGAGAATCATTAAAGTCTTTCATTTGAAAAAATATTTAATGATTTTGGTTTTAATTCATCTTTCTTTCTTTTAGATGCATTAGTTAGTGTGTAACGGTTAGATTTTTAATACTTTTGATTTTTTCCAGTTAATCTTGTAACCAAATGAATCAAAAGAATAAAATTCTGCAATTCAAAAATTTTGCCGTTTAATATATATATATAAATATTGGCATTTAACTGTCCCAAATTCCAACAAAGATTTAGAGAGGAAATGTTCCAACCTACCAAGTCAGGGGAGAAGGATGGAGAGAGAGGGAAGGCAGAGGTTACTTGAAGTTAGTGGTCAATATTCTTACTGCTGAGGAGGAAGCTGCCCAACCGAAATGTGAGGTGTTCCTTCAATTTGGTTTGGGCCTCAATCTGACAATGGAGGAGACCCAGGACAGAAAGCTCAGTGTGGGAATGGGAGGGGGTTATCCACCACTTACTTACGAATTAGAGACAAAAATTATATATATAGAGGGGGGGGGGGGGGGCATTCTGGAGCGCTAGTATGGGTATTGTGGGTTGAAGGGACTGGTTTCCAGTGGGCTAGTATGGACATTGTGCGCCAAATGGATTCTTGGGGCGACAGCTGAGTCACTCAGGCCTGATGTGCTGGCAGCTCACTCACGGCTGGTGGGTGAGCAGTTGACTTGAAATTTCAAGCAGGGTGCAAGGCCACCAAATTCAAGTGCAGTTTCTTACCACTTCAAGCAGGGTGCAAGGCCACCAAATTCAATTGCAGTTTCATGCCACTTCAAGCAGGGTGCAAGGCCACCAAATTCAAGTGCAGTTTCCGACCACTTCAAGCAGGGTGCAATGCCACCGAATTCAAGTGCAGTTTCATACTACTTCAAGCAGGGTACAGGGCCACCAAATTCAAGTGCAGTTTCATACCACTTCAAGCAGGGTGCAAGACAACCAAATTCAAGTGCAGTTTCATACCATTTCATGCAGGTAGCAAGGCCACCAAATTTAAATGCAATTTCATACCATTTCATGTAGGGTGCAAGGCCACCACATTCAAATGCAGTTTCATACCATTTCAAGCAGTGTGAAACCACCATAAAACCACATAAACACCACACTTACAATTCAGTAGACATTCAATGTGTTCAGTTGATTCACAGCTCAGGCAGAGTCGAGACCTCGCCCTCCCCCATCTTGCAGAGACTGAGCCACACCCACACTTCCGGGTTTTATAATCCCTCCCACCGGAAGGGGCATGGCCTTCATGGCGTGATTGACTAGAGAGAGATTCTCAACATTTTTTTAAACACTTATTTTTCATTGATGGGAAGGATCCTCTGCATCTGATGAGCGGAGGGGGACTGAGTAAGATGGCCAAAAATCACAGCCGTAAGTGGGAGCGTTTTATCAAAAATCAATATACAGTGCAAACAGGAAGTTGTCCAGTTACCACCACCGACAGCCATTTGCAGTGCAGCATTTCAAAGCAGTTACCACCACCGACAGCCATTTGCAGTGCAGCATTTCAAAGCAGTTATCACCACCGACAGCCATTTGCAATGCAACATTTCAAAGCGACCACATTTTCATTTTCAAACCACATCAAGAGCACTTACAGTTGAGTAGACATGTGTTCAGTGTTATTCACAGCTCAGAGAGACGTGACCCTCTCACATCGTCCATCTTGCAGAGACAGAGAGGCACATCACTTCCGTGTTTTATAGACCCTCCCCCCTCCCAACAGCAGGGTCAGCAGAGAGAATGTCAACATTTTTTAAACATTCATAACTTCTATTTTTCATCGATGGGAAAAATCCTCTTGTCCTGCACAGCGGAGGGGGACTGAGTAAGATGGCCAAAAATCACAGCCGTAAGTGGCAGCGTTTTTATAAAAATCATGAAACAGAAAAACAGGAAGTGGTCAAGATCTTACTTTCAGTAATATAGATAATAGAATTACTATCTGCTTCTGTCAATCTTTGATCGGAATTCACTGGCTTTATCTTGCAATAAACGCTATTCCCTTATCGTGTACCTACACTGTGAATGGCTTGATTGTAATCGTGTATAGTCTTTCCGCTGACTGCATAGTATGCAACAAAAGCTGTTCACTGTACCTCAGTACACCTCACAATAAACTAAACTAGATTAGGAGGCATGGTGGCACAGCGGTAGAGACCCGGGTTCGATCCCGACTACGGGTGCTGTCTGTACGGAGTTTGTACGTTCTCCCCGTGACCAGGGTGGGTTTTCTCCGAGATCTTCAGTTTCCTCCCACACTCCAAAGACCTACGGGTTTGTAGGCTAATTGGCTTGGTATAATTATAAATTGTCCCAGCTCTGTGTAGGATGATGTTAGTGTGCGGGGATCGCTAGTCAGTGCGGACTCGGTGGGCCGAAGGGCCTGTTTCCACACTGTATCTCTAAGCTGAACAAGACGTGGAAATAAAACTGAAACTGCGCATGCTGAAAATCTGAAATAAAAAAGCAGACTGCAGGAAATCTGTTATCAAAGCAGAAAAGGGTGGAAACACACAGCAGGTCAGGCAGCATCTGTGGAGAGAAAGATTGACAGGTCGAGCTGCAGGCGGGGCATGGTCTGCGCACAGCTGACTGGCCGGGCAGGCGGCCGGCAACAGCGCCTGCGCGTCCCGCCTTGTGCCGGTTGCTGGGCCGACGGGGGGGAGGGGCGCGCACGCCCAGCTCCGTCGTGACGCCGTGCCGTGACGTGACGTGGTGACGTAATCCTCCTTCCCGCAGCACCCGTGCCACCGCTCGGTGGCGACCGAGAGCTCGCGCACCCGGCCCTCCCCCTCCCCCTCCCGGCCTAGGCCGCACCGCACCGGCCCCGCGCTGCCCCGCACTCGGGTGAGTTGGCGTCTGCACTCGGGGGGTGGGCAGGGCCTGGGGAGAGGAGGCCGGCGTGTTACGGGCGGGGGGTTGAAGGTAGGAGGGTGAAGAGGGCGGGGGCACTGGGGGTGGGGGGGGGGGAGGACAGGTGCGGGGCAGGTGGTGGCGTGGGCTGGATGGGGTGGGCTCTGTCTCTCTGACCCGTGCAATCTGTCTCACACACATACACTCACATATACACACGGACATAAACACACACATACACTCACACTCACACTCACATATACACACACATTCACACTCACATATACACACACATTCACACTCACATATACACACACATTCACACTCACATATACACACTAACATAAACACACACATTCACACTCACATATACACACTGACATAAACACACACACATTCATACTCATATATACACACCAACAAATAAACACACACACACTCATATGTACACTAAGATAAACGCACACACATTCACACTCACATATACGCACTAACATATTTAGCATTCATAGCAAAAGGATTGGAGTATAGGAGCAGGGAGGTTCTACTGCAGTTGTACAGGGTCTTGGTGAGACCACACCTGGAGTATTGCGTACAGTTTTGGTCTCCTAATCTGAGGAAAGACATTCTTGCCATAGAGGGAGTACAGAGAAGGTTCACCAGACTGATTCCTGGGATGTCAGGACTTTCATATGAAGAAAGACTGGATAGACTCGGCTTGTACTCACTAGAATTTAGAAGATTGAGGGGGGGATCTTATAGAAACTTACAAAATTCTTAAGGGGTTGGACAGGTTAGATGCAGGAAGATTGTTCCCGATGTTGGGGAAGTCCAGAACAAGGGATCACAGTTTAAGGATAAGGGGGAAATCTTTTAGGACCGAGATGAGGAAAACATTTTTCACACAGAGAGTGGTGAATCTCTGGAATTCTCTGCCACAGAAGGTAGTTGAGGCCAGTTCATTGGCTATATTTAAGAGGGAGTTAGATGTGGCCCTTGTGGCTAAAGGGATCAGGGGGTATGGAGAGAAGGCAGGTACAGGATACTAAGTTGAATGATCAGCCATGATCATATTGAATGGCGGTGCAGGCTCGAAGTGCCGAATAGCCTACTCCTGCACCTATTTTCTATGTTTCTATTAACACACACATTCACACTCACATATACACACTAACATAAACACACACATTCACACTCATATATACACACCAACAAATAAATACACACACATTCACACTCACATATACACACGAACATAAACACACATACAGTCACACTCGCATATACACACCAACAAATAAACACACACACATTCACACTCACATACACACGTGCATAAACACACACACATTCACACTAACATAAACACACACACATTCCCACTCACATATACACACCAACATAAAAACACACACACATTCACACTCACATATGCACACTAACATAAACACACACATTCACACGCACATATACACACCAACAAATAAAAACACACACATATACACACGTGCATAAACACACACACATTCACACTCACATATACAGGGCAACAAATAAACACACACATTCACACTCACATATACACACTAACATAAACACACACACTTTCACACTCATATATACACACTAACATAAACACACACATTCACACATATACACACCAACAAATAAACACACGCACATTCACACTCACATATACATACACACATTCACATAAACATTGCTCTAATTTCTACATGGTGAAACCAAAATGTATAAAAATGGCCTTTATTAAAATCTGACAATGTGCACTTTAACCACATGTGATTTTTTCTAATACAAATCTCAAATTGTGGAGTACAGAGGCAAACAAATAAATGATGGGTCTTTGTCCCAAACATTATGGAGGACACTTTATATTCAGTGAGAACCAACATCAATGAAACCGTGTAAGAAAGAACTGCAGAAGCTGGTATAAATCGAAGGTAGACACAAAATGCTGGAGTAACTCAGCGGGACAGGGAGCATCTCTGGAGAGAAGGAAAGGGTGACGTTTCGGGTCGAGACCCTTCTTCAGACTGAAACTATACCGTGTGAATGTCGGTGTGGGGATCTATTCCCCATAGAGTTGGTGTGTCTGTAACGACTCTCGCTAAGTATCTGTTACATGGGATTGTGTTCAAGAAGGAACTGCAGATGCTGGAAGAGCATGGGATTGTTGGGTTCCAATTCTACCAGGGTCAGGCAGAAAGTAATAGGACTTTGTGAAAGTCCCTCTAACAAAGTCAGTAATAAGGTAGCAGAAATAGATTTTTAACAATAAATCACTTTAAGGGCAGCAGAGTGGTGCAGCGGTAGAGTTGCTGCCTTACAGCGCCAGAGACCCGGGTTCAATCCTGACTACGGCTGCTGTCTGCACAGAGTTTGTATGTTCCATGCTCCGGTTTCCTTCCACACTCCAAAGACGTATAGGTTTGTAGGTTAATAGGCTTTGATAAAATTGTAAATTGTCTCTAGTGTGTAGAATGGTGTTATTGTGCGGGGATCGCTGGTCGGCACGGTCTTGGTGGGCTGAAGGGTCTGTTTCTGCGCTGTATCTCTAAACTAAACTAAATCAACAGTCGGTACTCTTGCCTGCCAATTGTAAAACAATGGAGATGGTGTGGAAAGGATAGGGCTGGACATGTTTTCTAATTGTGTTTGTGTGTATGTGTGTGTGCATGCGTGTGTTTGCTTATTCCTGCTTGACTCTGTGTAAATGCTTGAGCAGCAGTGAAGGTATTGAAATGGAAATGAGGTGTAAATCGTTCAAGTGAGAAATACCAGAATTAGATTCATATTAATTTAATTTATCGAGTTGATGTTAAAATTGTCCCTTGATGCCCCTGTGTATTGTCTTTGCAAAATTTTGCTGTTCCTGTTGTTTTACATTCGTCGTTGTATTTATTGTTGGGTCCATCATTGTCATGTATACTGTGTGCTCTATGTGTTTTGTGCAAACAAAAAATTTCACCGCACTCTTGTGTGTATGACAGTAAATTAATCTGAATCTGACACAATGTGAGATTGTATGCTGTTATATTAAAGAGTGGTATGCTATTAAGTTTATTCCACATGGGGAAAGGAGAATGCACCTCAAGAGATCATGTTCCACCATCCACCTATTCAATACAAGCTGTTTTACTCCCAGTGAATGGATGCAGATCCATATAGTATGTTTAAGAAGGAACTGCAGATGCTGGAAAATCGAAGGTAGACAAAAATGCTGGAGAAACTCAGCGGGTGAGGCAGCATCTATGGAGCGAAGGAAACAGGCAACGTTTCGGGCCGAAACATGCCTATTTCCTTCGCTCCATAGATGCTGCCTCACCCGCTGAGTTTCTCCAGCATTTTTGTCTACCATATAAATAGTATGTTTGCTTTTCCAGTAAAGCCTGTAAATTCTCCTCGTTGTAAGAACTTGAAGGACATAAACGAGTGAATGTCGGTTTTACTAATTGGGCCATCTGTTAACGTCATGCTGTTTTTAGTTGAAATCTTAACTACACATGCATTTACTTTGCAGTTGTACCTCAAGTACAGAATGGCGATCATCTTGACAGTCGTGATAAATTTAATTCTGGCATACTGAACCTCACAGTAAGTTTTTTTTAAATCATTTTGACTATTCCCACTTCCACAAAATTAGTTAATATATTTATCAGAGTGGGTGTCAGAGGTTATGAGGAGAAGGCAGTAGAATGGGGTTAGGAGGGAGGGATTGAATGGCGGAGTAGGCTTGATGGGCGAATGGCCTAATTTGCTCCTATCACTTATGATCACATGATTTATTGGGCTTTCAGGCCTTTAACGTTTGGATGAGATGGAGTTAATACAGGATAGGTCACTGATCCGTGGAATAATTAAGCTGCATGTTGAATCAGCCTGTGGGCTAAGGAGAACCATGTTGTGTAGGAGAGGAAGGCAACTTTGTTAAGCAGATGTCAGGATTTCAGAAGCTAGAATCAGTTTTAGTTTATTTTAGAGATACAGCATGGAAGCAGGCCCTTCAGCCCTCCAGGTCCGCGCTGACCAGCGATCCCCGCACACTAACACTATCCTACACACACTAGGGACAATTTACATTTATACCAAGCCAATTAGCCTACAAACCTGTATATCTTTGGAATGTGGGAGGAAACTCACACAGGTCACAGGGAGAACGTACAAACTCCGTACAGACAAGCACCCCTATTCCGCATCGAACCCAGGTCTCTGACGCTGTAAGGCTGCTACTCTACTGCTGCGCCACCATGCCGCTCACTAGCATTTACTGAAAGTTTGGTACCACTTGGCATAATACCAACTTTGAAGAACCAGTACAAAAGAGGAAATGCCAGAAAAAAGTGTTAGTACAGGAATACTACTAGAGCAGATAATGTGCCTGAAAACTGTTACATCCAAAGATTATGAACTATGAGCCAGAGATGTGAACAGGAAGGAGAGACAGAAGATAATCTGGTTCTCGCCTTCCAAAATTCTGTAGGATTTGAGGTTGACCCCACAAATTGGAGGGAAGCCAATATAAGCTCATTATTGGAGAAAGGTGAGAGAAAATAGGGAACAATCAACTTGTGAAAACAAAATTTTTATGTCAATTTAGTCACAAAATGACTATACAATTGAGCACAGTCAAGATGGATTAATGAAAGATAGACTACACTTCTTCCCACCCTGCTTCCTGTAGAGACTCTATCCCCTACTCCCAATTCTTTCGTCTATGCCGCATCTGTGCCCAGGATGAGGTTTTCTATACCAGGTCATCGGAGATGTCCTCATTCTTGGGGAAATTTGGGTTCCCCTCTTCCATTATACTGTAGATGAGGCTCTCACTAGGGTCTCCACGATATCCCGCAGTTCCGCTCTTGCTCCCCCTCCCCCTATTCGTAACAAGGACAGAGTCCCCCCCTGGTCCTCACCTTCCACCCCACCAGCCGTCGTATACAACATATAATCCTCCAACATTTTCACCACCTTCGACGGGATCCCACATCTTTCCATCTCCACCCCGTTCTGCTTTCCGCAGAGACTGTTCCCTCCGCAACTCCATGGTTAACTCCTCCCTCGTCCCTTTCCACCCCCTCCCCAGATACTTTCCCCTGCAACTGCAGGAGATGCAACACCTGTCCCAACACCTCCCTCGACTACATCCAAGGACCCCGACAGTCTTTCCAGGTGAGGCAGAGGTTCACTTGCACCTCCTCAAACCTCATCTACTGTATCCACCTGTTCCAGGTGTCAACATCTCTACATCGGCGAGATCAAGCGAGGGCTCGGCGATCGTTTCACTGAACACCTCCACTCAGTCCGCCTGAACCTGCCAGATCTCCCAGTTGTTCAGCACTTTAACTCCCCCTCCCATTCCCAATCTGACCTTTCTGTCCTGGGACTCCTCCATTGTCAGAGTGAGACCCAGCGCAAATTGGAGGAACAGCACCTCATATTCCACTTGGGTAGCTTACACCCCAGCGGTATTAACATTGACTTCTCTAACTTCAAATAGCCCTTGTTTTCCCTCTCTCTCCATCCCCCCTCCCCCTTCCCAGTTCTCCCACCAGTCTTACTGTCTCCGACTACATTCTATCTCTGTACCACCCACTCCCCTGACATCATTCTGAAGAAGGGTCTCGACCCGAAACTTCATCCATTCCTTCTCTCCAGCGATGCTGCCTGGCCCGCTGAGTTTTGTGTCTACCTTTAATGAATGGTAAATCAGATTTGACTAATCTATTGCCGTTTGTTGAGGGGGAGCCAACGCACTTGTGCTTGGGTTTTCAGAAGACTTTCAAAAATGTCCCAAGCAGGAGATTGGGAAATAAGGTTAGAGCACATCTTAGAATGGATTGAAAGTTGATCAGTTCAAAATGAGTCAAATTTGCAAGTTGGAATGTGTAAGAAGGAACTGCAGATACTGGTTTAAACCAAAGATAGACATAAAAAGCTGGAGTAACTCAGCGGGACAGGCAGCATCTCTGGAGAGAAGGAATGGGTGATGTTTCGGGTCGAGACCTTTCTTCAGACTGGTTAGGGATAAGGAAAAAAAGCGATATAGACAGTGATGTGGAGAGATAAAGAACAATGAATGAAAGATATGCAAAAAAAGTAACGATGACAAAGGAAACAGGCCGTTTTAAGCTAGCTCGCTAGGAGCTCATCCGCCCTTTGATGGGTCTTGTTTTAGGTCCTGCTGGGGGTCTACAGCCCCCTCCTCACCTGGCAAAACAGGTGGGGTAGACGGTTAAGTCGCCGACTATCCGACCATGGAGCAGATAGCATGGGATTACATGGTACCCGTGGCGCGGAGAGAGGGAATGCTCCAGGGATGCTGCCTATCCCGCTGAGTTACTCCAGCTTTTAGTGTCTTATCTTTTTGCAAGTTGGAAAACTGTTTTGTGAATAGAGTTCAAACGATTCATAATAATTTGGGCGAGTTAACTAAAGGTAAAATTTCCAAGTTTACTGGTGGCAAAAAATTAATGGGAATGGTGGGGGAGTAGTGAAGAAGATGCAAATTGTCTTCAAAGAGATGTGCACAGGCTCGGGGAGTGGGCAATATATAGTGATGCACAATGTGAAACATAGGAGGTTATCCACTTCAATGGAAGAAACAGCAATGGTGGCTACATTTTTGGTCAAAGGAACCTGGGCGTTCTTGTGCACAAGTTGCTGAAACCTAACATGCAGGTGCCAGTGTAATTAGGATTGAAAATGATAGGTTGGCCTTTATTGCTTGACAATTGAAATACAAGCCTAATTGAACAAGACCACGGTAAAACTCCAGCTGAAGTATTATCTATAATTTTCCTTACCTCATTTTAAAAAAAGATTGCAGTCGGGGAAGCGGTCCAAAGATTCACCAGACTAGTTTCTTAAATGGCAGGTTTGATAAATGCGATTGAATAGATTAGACAATTATATGGGAAGGAACTGCGGATGCTTGTTTTGACTGGATAGATTATTTATATTACTCTAGACTACTATATATATTGGGCAGCACAGTGGCACAGCCGGTGGAGCTGCTGCCTCACAGCACCAGAGATCCGGGTTCAGTCTTGACCTCGGATGCTGTCTGTATGGAGTTTACCCTTTTCCCTGTGACTACGTGGCTTTCCTCCAGTTTCCTCCCACATCCCAAAGACGTGCGGGTCTTTAGGCAAATTGACCCCAGTATGTAGGGAGTTGGTAATGTGGGATAACATAGAACGGTTGAGAACAGGTAATGAATGGTCGGCATGGACTCAATGGGCGGAAGGTGCCTGTTTTCATGCTGTATTTTTAAACCTAATTATATTCTCCAATGTTTTTACATATCTAGCAGTTAAATAATTTAACTCCAGACTTCAAAAGAGTTGTTTATGCGATCAGTTTCCATCGTGTTGACCTTCTGTCTTCTAAAGTTCAGAATGTAGTAAATCATAATTGTTGAGTTTGACAGAGTAACTTTTTTGTTACAGGGGTTGAACATAAAGGAAGATGGTAAGCAATCAAGTTGTACTGGAGTCAAAGGCAGCCCCTAAAAACCTGTTGGAAGAAATGCACAAACTCCGCATCTTATGCTACTTCTGTGACGTGACAGTGCAGATAGAACATCAGGGAAACAAAGAGGAATTTGTTGCTCATAAAGCTGTGTTGGCTGCGGCCAGCAGTTACTTCAAAGAACTGTTCCTTAATGAAATGGTGAACACTAAAATTACTGTAGTAACTCTGCAAGATATCTACACAGCAGACTTTGCCTCTTTTCTGGATTTTGTCTATACAGCAAAAGTGGAGGTTGAAGCCGAGAGGGTACAAAGGATACAGGAGATTGCGGAGAAGTTGAAATGCAAGGAGCTTGCGGAAGTCTGCAGTCAGGTGAAAACACAGATACTTGAGACTGCTCTGATGGACCTGGGCAATTTGGCTGATTCCCATGGAGCCGAGGATCTTAAAGACACCAAAGAACTGAGAGATTATGTCTCCGCTCCTGCTCAAACTGCAACTGTAATACCTTCCAAAGCACACAACTGCAAAGAATCCTCTAGCCAAGATATTTCGAATGAAGAGAAAGTTCATGATAGCGATTTGAATGCAGTGCCCACAACTACCAGAAGCAAAGGCTGGGAAAAATCGGAAAAGGACAAGAAAACGGGGAAACCGCTGAATGTAAAGGCAAAACGAGTTAGCGGTAGGCTGGCCGGCCGAAAAGTCTTTTTAGAAATTCCCAAAAAGAAATATACGCGTAAACTCAAAGAGCAGGAGAAGGTTAAACAAGGCCTGGAAGAAGAATCTGTAAAATTGGCCTTGGTCGAAGGTAATCAAAATATTGAAGACCAAGTCAAGAAGGAAACAACAGCAGAGGTTGTTGTTGAGGAGGCAGATGATGAAGAGATGATGGAGGGAGATGATGTTGAAGATGAGGAGGAAGAACCAGAAAGTGACGATAGCGAGTTTGAATTGGATGAGGACACCAGAAAGACACCAGATGAGAATGAGAAGAAGAGAAGGGGTGGAAATTTCAAGTGCGACAAATGTGAGAAAGACTTTCAGTATGAGAAAAGCTACTTGAAGCACATCGAACAAAACCACGGTATTACTCCAGAAATCATATACCGCTGCGAGACCTGCAACCAGACTTTTGCAAATCGCTGCAACTTAAAGAGCCACCAAAGACATGTCCACGTTGAGGAACGTCGCTTCCCGTGCACAATCTGCGGCAAAAAGTTTAAAAGGAAAAAGGACGTGAAACGGCATATCCTCCAAGTACACGAGGGCGGTGGAGAGCGCCATCTATGCTTGCAGTGTGGTAAAGGACTGAGTTCCAAAACTGCCTTGAGGCTCCATGAAAGGACACACACTGGAGACAAACCTTACGAATGCACTGTATGCCATGCAAAGTTTTCTCAGCCATCTGCACTGAAGGTGCACTTGAGGTAGAAACGTCTTAAGTAATTATTCAATGATATCTGTTACTTCAATATTGTAATAATTGTTGTTTGCTTCCAAGATAATGGAGAGGTCGTTCCATCTGTCTCGCCCTCATTGCAGCAATATAATTTAACTTGTTGTTGACCAGATTTATTTCAAACGCAGATCGTCAAGCTAGTTTGTCGTTTTTAGAAGTTAATCTATGCACAAATGATAACCAAGACCACTATAATACAGAAAATGTTGAAGTACACAGCAGGTCAGGCAGCATCTTAAGAGAAGCAAATGGAGTTAACATTTCAGTTTGATGGTGGTTTTCTGATGAAGCATGAACTCTTCTTTCTCTCTCCTCAGTTTCTACCTGACCAGGGTATTAAAGTATTTTCTGTTTTTATTTCAGATTTCTGACCTGCAATATTTTGCTTTACGTGAATGTGACTGACTTGGCCCAGATCATACAGTCTATATTTAAAAATTGTAGTTTTGTGTTATTTTTACTTTCCATCGTGTCTCAGATTGAAAAAAAATGTTTTTTTTCTAAAAGACAGATTTGGTACATGTTTGAACATATGGATAATTAAGGATCTGGGCATTCAGCAAGAAAATTAAGTTGCTTACTCAGCAATGATTGTTGCGGGATCTCAACCTTGATTTTACGAACTTTTACTATCAATCAATCAACCTTTATTGTCATCTTGCAAGCAACAGTTGTACAGTGCAAAATGACTTGGTAGAGCCGGCAGGAAGGATAGAATAGCTTATCGGTTTTATTTCTTCATCCATTCGTTAAATAGATGTACTTTGACCTTAATGCTGGAATTCAACCTTTTGCAATTCCAAAATGGTAGATCTATGATCTAACCGTTAGATGACTGTTTCTTTAATGCTTTCTCCAGGGAAGAATACAAAAAATAGGAGGGCAGATGGACATATTCGACCATAAGACGTAGGAGCGGTATTTGGCCATTCGATCGTGGCTGATCTATTTTTCCCTGTCAACCCCATTCTCCTGCCTTCTCCCTGTAACTGTTTATTAATTACACGATTACTAATCAGGAACAAAATCATTCACCGCTTTAAAAATTCCAAATGACTTGGTCTCCACCGCCATCTGTGGCAGTGAATTCCATAGATTTACCACCCTCTAGACCAGTGCTTCTTAAACTATTTCAATGTCATTCACTCTTGAGTCTTTATCACAAAATTTCATTCACCCTTGACTAAATTTTCTAATGTTTTTTTGATAATTGTTGTCTTATTCTCCCTTGTGTGTAATTTAATATATCATTTATTTTGTCACATGAGCAAAAACATAAATTAACTAATTCACCCCCAGAATAATGTCATTCACCCTTGGGTGAACCATTCACCAATCTAAGAAGCACTGCTCTAGATAAAGAAATTCCTCTTCATCTGCAGTCCTTTTATTTTGAGACTGTGCCCTCTGGTTCTAGACTCTCCCACTACGGGAAATGTACATGATTATTTGAACAACATTGGCCTCCTAAAATGTCAAATGTAAAGGCCAGGATACTGAGGAGAAAATGTAGAAGGAAGTAGAGAAGCAGGTAACATTTTTAGTAGTGAATCTATTAGATGCTGGTCTAGGACTGTCTTGTTTGGTTAATAAAATTAGGTAAGGAATAGGCCAAAGACATAACATGATTTAGCATTTCAGTGATTTATAACCATTAACTCCAAAGACATACAGGTTTGTAGGTTAATTGGTTTAGTAAATGTACAAATTGTCCCTAGTGGCTATAGGATAGTGTTAATGTGCAGGGATCGCTGGTCGGCGCAGATCCGGTGGGCCAAAAGGGCCTGTTTCCACGCCGTATCTCTAAACTAAACTAAAAAGGAAATCAACGCAATTACTTTCCTTTAGTCATTTCTACTGAAAGGTTCAAAGCAAAAAACATTAGTTCATTATAAAATAGTGCAGTCTTCAGAAAGATTTACCAATATATTAGTTTCAACAATAAAAAAATAAGAAAACCTAAACGTTGCAGAAAACAAAATGCTGGAGGAATTCAGCAGACTGAGAGTATCCAGATATAGCGTCTCAAACTGAAATCTCGACCGTAGTTCTGCCTCCACAGATGCTGCTTGACCTGCCCCTTCAGTAGTGTGTTTCTCTCTCCTGATTATGGCATATGCAGTCTTGTGTGTCAACAGCTAAAGTAATGTCCATAATTTTGGGTTTTATTGACATTTTATAATATAAGGTTCAATCTAATTTATTTGAAGTCTGATGTGTACAATGTTTGGAATTTTATCTTTGAATATTGAGAATACTTTGGACAATATTTATAAGATTCATGTCTCTCTTTTGTGCACTTTTAAGGGTGCATACCGGCGAAAAGCCTTTTGCCTGTGATGAATGTGGTGCCAGGTTCACACAGAATCACATGTTGATATATCACAAGAGATCTCATACAGGTAATCATTTATTTTTTGGGTTTTGGTGAAAATCCAGTACATTCTGAAATGTGATTTAAATCAAGAATTGTGATTAAGCCACGTTTTCAATTTACTTGAAATACTCGGTAGTTAAAACAGCCTTGGACCTGTCCATAAAAAGTGGGAACATGTTTGAAAGAGAAAAATTGATGCAAACACAGAGTAATAGTAATGAAGAATTATAGTTTATCCAACCTCCCCTTATTTTAGGTAAAGTTTATTGTCAAGTGTACCGAGGTACAGTGAAAAGCTTTTGTTGCGTGCTATCCAGTCAGCAGAAAGACAATACATGATTACAATCGAGCCTTTTACAGTGTATAGATACTTGATAATGGGATAATGTTTAGTGCAAGGTAAAGCCAGCAAAGTCCAATCAAGGATATTCCGAGGGTCACCGAAGAGGTAGATTGTAGTTCAGCATTGCAAGGCCATCTAATCCCAGCAGTATCCTGGTAAACTACTTCTGCGCCTTCTCCAATGCCTCTACCATGTCTAGTATAACCATATAACAATTACAGCACGGAAACAGGCCAACTCAGCCCTTCTAGTCCGTGCCGAACACTTATTCTCCCCTAGTCCCATCTACCTGCACTCAGATCATAACCCTCCATTCCTTTCCTGTCCATATACCTATCCAATTTATTTTTAAATTATAAAATCGAACCTGCCTCCACCACTTCCACTGGAAGCTCATTCCACACAGCTACCACTCTCTGAGTAAAGAAGTTCCCCCTCATGTTACCCCTAAACTTCTGTCCCTTAATTCTCAAGTCATGTCCTCTTGTTTGAAACTTCCCTACTCTCAATGGGAAAAGCTTATCCACGTCAACTCTGTCTATCCCTCACATCATTTTAAAGACCTCTATCAAGTCCCCCCTTAATCTTCTGTGCTCCAAAGAATAAAGACCTAACTTGTTCAACCTTTCTCTGTAACTTAGTTGCTGAAACCCAGGCAACATTCTAGTAAATCTCCTCTGTACTCTCTCTATTTTGTTGACATCCTTCCTATAATTAGGTGACCAAAATTGTGCACCATACTCCATAATTGGCCTCACCAATGCCTTGTACAATTTTAACATTACATCTTAGAACCATTTTTAAACAATGGAACAACATGCGCAAAACGCCAACCCTCCGGCACTATTCCCGTTTCTAATGACAATTGAAATAGTTCTGTTATAGCCCTTGCTATTTCTACACTAACTTCCCTCAATGTCCTAGCGAATATCCTGTCAGGACCTGGAGAATTATCTACTTTTATATTTTTCAAAAGTGTCAGTACTTCCTCTTCTTTGAATCTCATAGTTTCCATAGCTACTCTACTTGTTTCCCATACCTCACATAGTTCAATATCCTTCTCCTTGGTGAATACCGAAGAAAATAAATTGTTCAATATCTCCCCCATCTCTTTTGGCTCTGCAGATAGCTGTCCACTCTGACTCTCTAATGGACCAATTTTATCCCTCGTTATCCTTTTGCTATTAATATAGCTGTAGAAACCCTTTGGATTTACTTTCACCTTACTTGCCAAAGCAACCTCATCTTCTTTTAGCTTTTCTAATTTCTTTCTTAACATTCTTTTTACATTCTTTATACTCCTCAAGCACCTCATGCTACAATATGTTAACCATACAAGGACATTTCTATTGCACACAGCTCTGTCTTTCTCCAAGCTGTCCCATAATGGAGCCACTAATGATGCCCATTTCACAATTCAGTTGATTTACTTGAATGGGTTAGTTTACTGCCATTAACCTAACTTTCTTTTACAAAAGCTGATTTACTTGCCTATATTACAATAGTGTGTTTTTATTTTCGAATGACAAACCACTTGCAGTTCCTCGTGACCCTTAAGAATATGTACCTTGCTGCACAAAGAGGAACATAAAGAAATAATTTTAATTGTATAAAGCCTCTGATTAGATCCTCATCTGTACTTGTTGAAATGAAAGACTGAGATATAGAGGGTGTGGGGAGGATGTTTCTGGTAGTGGGAGGGTCTGGGACTAGAGGGCACAGCCTCAGAATAAAAGGTTGAATGGAGATGAGGAGGAATTTATTTTGCCAGGTGGTGGTGAATCTGTCGAATTCATTTCCACAGATGGCGGTGTGGCCATGTCAGTGGGTATTTTTAAAGCGGAGATTAATAGGTTCTTGATTAGTAAAGGCATCAAAGATTATGGGGAGAAGGCAGGAGAATGGGGTTCAGAAGAAAAAATAATCAGCCATGATCGAATGGAGGAGCAGACTCGAAGGGCTGAATGGCTGAATTCTGCTCCTGCATCTCATGGTTGAGAAGGTGTGGTGGTAAAAGGAGTACAAAGCACCACATTACCAAGAACATTGGATTTTGAGAGAAAATTATATGAACCGTGTTCTCTCGAATATAGAAGACTAGCAACGGATATGATGGGAAGAGAAACCTTTAACACTGGTAGGAGGACTTCAATTTGAAATTCGTCAAAGCATGCAGGAGAGAAGATGGAAGTGCTACAAAACAAAGTGTGATAGAAACAGGGAACACGCTCCCACATAATGCAGATTATAACACGATCTTCGAATTAAAAAATAATTGTTCAACTTCAATGGGATAGAAAGGAATATGAAGCCAAAATGTAGGGGGTGGTGTTGTTAGGATGTTGGATTGAATGATAGCACAAACTTAAAAGACTGAATGGCCTGTTTTTGTTCTTTGTATAGTCAGGAAAAAAACCACACAATGCTGGAGTAACTCAGCAGATCAGGCAGCAAGCATCTCTGGAGACCATGGATAGGTGACATTTCAGGTGGTGACCCTTCTTCAGACTGATTATAGTACAGGGGAGGGAGAAGCCTGGACAAGAGACATATAGTCAATACCGTTTAACCTCACCGTTATATAAGTCATGGACACTTGAGCACAGCTTTACTAATTTTACTTTATTTTACAGGTGAAAAACCCTTTATGTGTGAAACATGTGGAAAAAGTTTTGCTTCAAAGGAGTATTTAAAACACCACAACAGGATTCACACCGGATCAAAGCCATTTATATGTGGAATCTGCTTTCGAGCCTTTGCACAGAGAAATTCTCTTCACCAGCACCTTCGAGTTCATACAGGTGCGATACGATTTTGTGCCAACACTTTTGTTGTAATGCTCAAGCCCCTGTCCCACTTAGGCAATTTTTTCGGTGACTAGGCTGCCACCACATGATTGCGGGGTGACGCCTGTACGGTGGTGAGTTGTCTCCTCAAGTCACCTCAAGAGTCGTAACGTTTTTCTGGTCGCCGCTGGATTTTGAAATGTTCAAAACTTTTCGGCGACTGTGGGCTTGAGGTAGCTTGTCTTCTCCTGTCATAGGTGCTGTCGTAGGTTGTCGCCGGGTGCTGACTTCGGTGAATTCCATTGGCGACTACCTGCGTCAACCGGCAACAGGTACCGGCGACTGAATTGTCTTCAGTTGTCGCCGACGGGGTTGTTGGATGTAGGTTGACTTTGATTGTCGTAGGTTGTTGCCTGAGTGGTCGTAGGTTGTTGTAGGTGGACGTCGTAATGGGTCACCAGTTGACGGTAGCTTGCTGTAGCTTGAAGTCGACTAGGTGGTAGGTTGACGTAGACATTGTTGTGAGGGGGGAGTTCAGTCGCCGCTTTTTCAGCGACCTGCTACGACTATGACAGTCGCTGAAAAAATCGCCTAAGTGGGACAGGCCCTTCACTCTCCTTGAAGACAAGCTTAGTTTCTATATTTACTTATAAGCCAAGTACTATATCCAAATTTCCCCAAGTACAGATGTTATAAAGATATAAAATTGAGCATCTACATTAAAGCAAGCGGCAATATAACTCAGAAATTAAAGTATAGAGCAAAGAAATAGATAAAGTTCAGTAATGAGAGCTAAGTGGGTTATTTGTACCATGCAGCTTTTTGTCTCCTGTTCAGGAAGTTCAATGTATGAAGAACCTTGCACTGCAAATGTTTACTTTGATTAAAGTATTCCCGGGTATGAAGTACCCGGGATGGATCCAACCCCCATCTTTAATAGGTGCATGGTCAAGAACAATTGATTAAATTCAGCAGTGATTTAAAGACATGCCTTGCTTTTACATGCCCGATTTCATAACTTATCGGAGCCCCCAAAATCAATCCCTTTCCATCTGCTCATCTCACCCCCTCCCCGCACTCCGTTCCCCATTTTCTTTCCCACCCCACCTACAATGCCACCCTCTAGCTATCCCTATCTTCCACATTAACACCCTTTTATCTCTACTTCACCTCTTGCCTTGGTTACTATCTCCTCCCATCTCTGCTCCCCTGAATTCACTTATCACTTGCCAATTCTTGCCCCACCACTTCCCCTTCACCTATCTCAACTTTTGTTCCTTTTCTCCATCAGTATGAAGAAGGGTTCCAATCCAAAACATCACCTGAACTTTTCTCTCCACTGGCACAATCTGGCCTGCTGAGTTCTTACAGCACTTTTTTTTTTTTTTTTGCACAATCTATAGGCGATTAATTATGGTCACAGGGGACAAAGAGTAGCAAATTTAACTACTCACAAAAAATGCGAAGCAATGTAGCAGAAAAAGTGAAGTAGGAGGACTAAATGGACTGTTCTTGAAAGACCTGGAGGCTCAAATGTATTTGTTGGATTGATCATTATAAGGTGTCTTTTGCAGGTGAAAGGCCCTATTGCTGCGATCAGTGTGGCAAACAGTTCACACAGTTGAATGCTCTGCAACGCCATTATCGCATACATTCGGGAGAGAAACCTTTTATGTGCAGTGCATGTGGGAGAACCTTCACTGATAAATCTACACTCAGAAGACACGCTTCAGTAAGTAACCAAATTGTATGATGCATTTTCTACAAGGCACTATTTGTAGATATATGTATATACTTGCTAGTGACATTACGGGTCAAAAGAAACAAAATGGATTCTAGCGTACCTGGATTTATGCGCTTCTGTGTAGAATGGCACTGCAGATGCTGTTTATACCAAAGATGGACACAAAATGATGGAGCAACTCTGCGGGTCAGGCAGCATCCCTGGAGAGAAGGAATAGGTGACGTTTCGGGACAGAATCCGTCTTCAGAAGATCCGAAACGTCACCTATTCCTTTTCTACAGAGATGCTGCCTGACCACCTGGGTTACTCCAGCATTTTGTGTCTATCTTGTGTCCTCATGTCTCCTCTTTCACTAAGTTTTAAGATTATCAAATATACAACAGTTTACCAATAAAAATTTAGTAAATCCTGCATCAGTTTATATTTGTAAACTTCCCCAATATAAATTTAGGACATCATTTATAACAGACGATTACAAGCAGATGCAAGAAGAGTATTGAACATTGTGAGGTACTGCACGGGCACAATTTGTAGAAATAAATTATTCTAATCAATGGAGCAATCAAGAACTGGAGGATGACTGTCAAAAGATTCAAGGATTTATTTATAAATACACATGTGGTAAGGTAAGGGGCTGTCCCACTTGGCCGTCATTTAGGCGACGGGCCAGTAGTGACTGACCCGCGACGGTCGGGCGCATCATCATGCGTCCGCAGAGCCGTCTGGAGCGCGTGACGTCATTTGAAGATAGGCACAAAATGCAGGAGTAAGTCAGCGGGACCGGCAGCATCTCTGGAGAGAAGGAATGGATGATATTTCGGGTCGAGACTCTTCTCCAGTCTGAAGAAGGGTCTCGACCCGAAACGTCACACATTGCTTATCTCCAGAGATGCTGCGGTCCCCGCTGTGTTACTCCAGCATTTTGTGTCCATCTAAAATGCTTTTTTTAAATTTTGCATCAGCTTTATATCAAAGCAAGATATGCCATTATAATTTAAGATACTTAATGCTACAGAAGACATCATGACCTTCCCCGGTGACTTGCACGCTTCATTCCTCTTGTGTATTCTGCTTCTGGATCCTGTGAACAGATCGAAATCCAAACATCTGAAACCCATTCGTCCATCCAACAAACTATAATTTGCCCACTCTCCGAAGAAGGGTCTCGATCTGAAACGTCCCCTATTCCTTCTCTCCAGAGATGCTGCCTGTCCCACTCAGTTACTCCAGCTTTTTGTGTCTATCTTAACTATAATTGAAACGTGGGCTTGTATTCTTCACAGGTCCATGACAAGAATGCACGATGGCAGTCCTTCCTTGTCACTTTGGACGAGGGAACAAAGAAGGGACACGCTCGAAGAACAGACCTCCACGCATTTGTGGACTGCGAGCAGGTTTCTCCCACAGATGCCCAAGACAGCTCAGCATCTTGTACAGAGCTGAATGCTGTAACACTCCACGGAAACATCTCCGGTGGACACGAGCAGGAAGCTTCGGGTACATCAGGTTGGAGGGCAGCCGATCTGCCTTCCATCACTATGGTGACTCAAGGAACCTCCATGGCGGTCACCTTTAACGAGCTTGCGGTGCTTCACACCCCAACAGATTTAGTGCAGCCTCACCTGCACACCTTGGCCAACGTCGAGCAGTTGGGTGCAGCAAGTTCACAAGGTCTAGTCCTCGACAACGTGGCACTGGAGAAGAATGGGGCCACCAACACAAGCATTGTGACTACCATTTCAGTACCCGCCTGCTTGGCCATGACTGGTCACATGAATAACATGCTAACACATGCAGCCGGGGGTGGACAAATGCCCAGTGGACTTCCTGTCACCCTAGCAGCAGGTTCTCCACAGTTAACTGTGATGCAAAGCTGTAACCTGTCAGTGTTGCAGAACACGGTAAATGGAGTGACCAATATACAGATGTGAGGTATTAATCAGCAATGCTATTTCCATTAGCCCCCAGACTCATGGATTCTATTTAACTAAATTTGGGTAAGGACACATTTTGATTATCTGCGACGTTTTGTCCATCGACTATGACTCTTCTGCAGTGAACTGGAGCATCAATGGCACAGTATACTTTTTACAATCTCCTTTGAGGCTCAAGATTGCAATTCTTTTGTGCTTCCACTTTTTCTGATGCTGTGTGACAGGGGTTGCCTTGTAATGGATTTAGATTTTTTAAATAAAGTAACTTGCAGTAACTAGTTAGTCTGACTATTGGCTTTGAAAGGCACCAGAAGATCTGTTACCCATGATTTGTTAGGTCCTTCAGAGAAAATAAGGTGATGCTACTTTTGTGACTGTCCCGCAATTTTTGTTTGGAAGACCTGGCATTAGTAATTATATTTACCCACCACATAATTAGTATTGGATTCTCATTTGCCTGCACAATGCTAAATGACATGCTTGGATTTTTGTCAACAGAAGGAAATACAATTTTTTTTTGATGTCCATAGCATCTCAGATCTAACGGCCTTATAATACAAGTGTCTTTATTTTAAATTATAGACTCGCCCCTGTATAAATGCACGTGCCTGTAATGCCGTGTAATATAGATGAGTAATTTTGGGGAAGTGATGCTGTTTGTTCATTTATGCTTTTATCAATAATGTCAAGATACAAAACATGGTCTTAATAAATCGAACATGTTCATAAGGCTCCTTTGTAACTTTGCAAATTGGCACTAATGTTCTGAAGCTCTGGAAATGCTCAAACTGAACGATGATTAAGCAGTACCGTGTATGTGGTGTAATTTTGAATGTATTAGTATAAAAAATGTGGTAGGAGACATTTATGAATTTGTATTTAACTTTGATCCATAATTTACAGTGTAAACAAATACTGGTGTAGAGGGATGCAATTCAAAATTGTAGCCAGTCACATTGGCCAGTCTACACAGTGCTGCTCCCCTAGTTCGTGTATGCTAACTTATCCAGCATGAAAAATGTTCTCAATAGACTTCAGTCTGATGGAGAGATCTTCTGAAAACAAGTTTCATGGGAATGTATGTTCTGCATCCGAGCTTACAAACACCATCTTTTCCTATCACTGAGGGAAAATTTCAAATTACTCCAGGTTAAAACAAACATTTGACTTCCATTTACCCAATGTTATTTTTGTCATTATAAGCTTGCTAGAAATTGTCCATCTAATTTTAAATATTGATAAAACACTGACATTACCATCTTACCTACTTCATACTGTAGGTCCAAGAGCATTCTTCAGAAGGTAATTTCTTTGTCACACCTGAGAGTGATATAAATTTACAGGTATGTCTTAGCCTAGTCGACTTAAATTAGATAATGTACTCGCAGAGTGATACAGTGTGAAAACAGGCCCTTCGGCCCAACTTGCCCACACAGGCCAACATGTCCCAGCTACACTAGTTCCACCTGCCAACGTTTGGTCTATATCCCTCCAGATTTGTCCTATGCATGTACTCTTAAGGGCCTGTCCCACTGTACGAGGTAATTCAAGAGATCTCCCGAGTTTAAAAAAAAAATCAAACTTGTGGTAAGTACGTAGCGGTTATGTCGGAGCTCGGGACGTCTCTTAGCGGCTCGTAACGCTAACGGCAGGTACTCGGGAAACGCCGTAAGCTCGTGAAGACTCGTGACGATTTTTCAACATGTTGAAAAATGTCCACGAGAGCCCCGAGTACCTACGAGCGGCTATTACCATAATTCTCCAAGTTCGAATCGGGGAACTCGGGAGAACTCTTGAATTCGCTCGTACAGTGGGACAGGACCTTTAGAACCAATTCACATTTAGCATCAATCCATAGTAACAACAAAATAATATATTTTGCAATATGTAGTATAAATATGAGTGATTTTAATTATTTATCCTGTTATGAACAATACTATAGGAATCCCACAAGCAGTTTAAAGTACTTACCTTTCAATCATTCTCTTTCTCGGAAACAAAAAGGTGAGAGAGGTTTTTTTTCTCCCACCTATTAGGACAGTATTGAAACAAAAATGGTCAAAATCTGCACCATCTCTATAAAAAGACACAAATGCATATCACAGGAGTTTACTATTGTAACCATCCTAATTTTGTCGCATAAATTTCCTCGCTGTCATTTTGTAACAAAAAATATCGTAAGAAGGTATGCTCCTACAGGTACCTATTTTATGCTTTAAAACCTTGTACTATTTTCCTTTAATATTTACCTAGAAGTTTCTCTTTCTAAACTCATTCTTAATGGAATTTCTTTAATGTTATGCCCTAATTTTATTATTTGTCTCCCTGTCAGCATTTGCTCATTTATACTTCCTTGTGCTGCTTGCTTTCTGCTCCTTTAGCCATAGGGTGGTTAATCTGTAGAATTCAGTGCCGCAGACGGCTGTGGAGGTCAAGTCATAGGGTATATTTAAAGCATAGAATGACAGGTTCTTGATTAGTAAGGGTGTCAAAGGTTATGGGAAGAAGGCAGGAGAATGGGGTTGAGATGGAAAAATAGATCAGCCATGATTGGATGGCGGAGTAGATGCAACGGGCCGAATGGCCTAATTCTGCTCCTGAGACGTGATATTGGAGGGTTATATCTGTGTATAGCTCCAGAATTATATCCCTTCATAGTTATCAAAGTTTCTAACAGTTGACTTTCATCTATCATACATGTCCCACTCCCAATTATCCAAGGCTCCCATTATGTTCAATCATTTAACCTAGTTTCAATTTTGAGTTTTAGTTTTTTTCCTTTCTTTAGCTCTGTACCTGGGTGGCTTCTTCCTTGAGTCAATAAAAGACCTTTGAAACCTTTGAGTCAAGATACATTTTGGGTAATCCTTTGTTTTTAAAGAGTGCTGAAAGCTATCGATATATTTTTTTAATTAAAAGGTTTCTTTCTGATAACATTTTCTGATCTACGGTTATCATGTTGCAGTGGTTGGGGGTTCTTGGTCTTGGAGGTCATTGAAAGTGCCTTCTATTGAAAATAAGGGTAGCCCAATCTTATTAAAATGAATTTTCAGTCCCAGTTTCTGAGTCAAATACCCCGTTCATGCTGCAGAACTATATGCACAAGGTGTAGGAAGGAACTGCAGATGCTGGTTTACATCAAAGATGGACAAAACATGCTGGAGTACCTCAGTGGGACAGGCGGCAACTCTGGAGAAAAGGAATGGGTGCGGTTTTGGGTCAAAACCCTTCTTCAGTCTGTAGAAGGATCTCGACCAGAAACGTCACCCATTCCTTCACTCCAAAGATGGTGCCTGTCCTGCTGAGGTACTCCAGCATTTTGGTTCTATTTTATGTGCAAAAGGTGATTGGAGCAGATGATTAGAGGATAATGGTGCTGAGCAAAGGTGGCGATGAAGGGGTATGATCTGTTCATGCAAGAAGTAACAAAACTCTGCTCATGATCTTTGCAAGCACCTCAATATTTCAGCCAGTCCGCAGCACCAGAGTGGACAGGACTTTAACTTCTGCCAATGTCAGCAATTATTTTTTAACGTTAGTGCCACCAAATGGAGTTTCACTCTCCTGTGGGCTTGATCATGTCAAATTGATTTAAGATCCCTTAAGTGCACTATCCAAGGTAAATGTGTAAACTAAATGCGGCAGTGTAATCTTTTAGTGTATTAAAAACTATAAAGATGATTGCGTCTTTGTATCCTTTATCATTTGATCTGCATTTTGAATTAATGACAGCAGTATCTAAATTATTTTCAATTTAGTTTTGTTTTTAAATAATACAACATGGAGCACAGGAGACCAAGTGGTGTATACTATTTATGAGGGGAATAGACTGGGCGAATGCACAGTCATTTGCCCAGGGTAGGTGAAATCAAGAAACGGAAGATATAGGTTTAAGGCGATAGGGGCAAGATTTAATAGGAACACAAGGGGCAACTTTTTCACTTAGGGGGTGGAGGGTATATGGAACGAGCTGCCAGAGGAAGTAGTTGAGGCAGGTACAAGAACAGCATTTAAAAGCCTTTTGGACAAGTACATGGATAGGAAAGTTTGAGGGATATGGACCAAATGGGACTAGGTTAGATGGGGCATTTTGGTCAGCATGGGCGAGTTGGGCCTGATGGCCTGTTTTCATGCTGTTCGAATATTTAAAATGGTATGATGGGATGCATCAACAAATGCTTTGAAATCCTTACTGATCTTTTAAAGTGGAATGTCTATATTGCAAGTATAATTAAAGCACTGCTTCAAATTAATTCAAAAAGAGGTTATATTGTACTTTATTTGCAAAGTTTTCATAGAGCGGGTCTTGTGGGAGTTTTTGTACTACTAAAATGGCCTGGACACGGCTTTCGAAAAATCCAATATTTTAATGCAGCAACTTGTCATCCAATTTCCCTATCTTTCTACGACCAACCGCAAAATTGAAAAAACCTCAAAACTGAATTCTGCACATTTTCTCCAGAAGACACCAACCACCATTTTCTGCAGCCACTTCTGCAGAACAAACAGGGATAGTTAATGAGCAGAAAAATAAAGCATGCACATCTTTAAGGAAAACTACTGTAGCTCTCAAAGTTGGACCATATTCCGCACCAGGTGTTATCCACCTGGGATTTAAAATAAACTTTCAATGGTCACAATTTCAACATGAATCGTTCATCAAAAAAAATAAATAAAATAGAACAAATATTCAGAGTCCCAGGAATCCTTAGTCAGCCCAGAGATCGATTTAATCGGTGAGCAGTCAGTACTCATTGATAAAATGGGAGGTTGAAGGTGGATCAATAAGGGCTCTTTTATCCTGAGGCTGAAATCATTTGCTTAGTGGAGCTCTTTCCTTTACCATGGGTAAGGTGTGAGCTCTGCTTTCAAGTGTGCAGACAGATTTCAAGGTCGACTGTATTAAATGTATAAGTAGTTAGAATCCCTTCTTAGCAGCACTTCATCATTTCAAGGCTAAATGCTTACATTGATTGAAGTCTCATTTTCTATGGGTTTATTATTAAGAGCCTTTCAGGGAGTTGTTTGTTAACCCGTCTAGGCAAGGCATTAAGCCAGCAATAGCTCTATCTGTCTATAAATACTGGACTCAAAATTAATTGACAGCAGTGGAGAGCATTAACAGGCTGAAGGTTTTTAATTATTATTCTCGCACTACTGGCTAGATCAAGTGAGAGGCTTGGATGGAGAGGATGTGTGGGAGAGTCGAGGACCAGAGGTCATAGCCACAAAATAAAAGGACTTCCTTTAGGAAGGAGATGAGGAGGAATTTCTTTAGTCAGAGTGTGGTGAATCTGTGGAATTCATTGCCACAGAAGGCTGTGGAGGCCATGTCAATTGATATTTTAAAGGCAGAGATAGATAGATTCTTAATTAGTACGGGTGTCAAGGGTTATGGGGAAAAGGCAGGAGAATTGGGTTAAGAGGGAGAGATAGATCAGCCATGGTTGAATGGTGGAGTAGACCTGAACTGAATAGCTTGTAGGGCAGAGCAGATATGAAACAGCCTCGTGGGGACCAGAGGTTACACAAGCCAAATGGAGTAAGAAAGAACAGCAGTATCTCAGCATGCCCAAAAGTTTGTAGTGTAAACTAAGTAGGTTTTTATAGCAATCCAACAGAATCGGTCACTGGTACTGTTTTTTTTTCTTCTAAATGTCATTTTCTTAAATTTCAATGCCTCCAGCTTCTGTCATAGATGTAGCCATGGTCATAGCTTCTCAGGTCCTTCTTCCCTGTGGCTATCAAACTGTACAACTCCTCTCCCTTCTGCCATGGGGTAGACTGTATTTACATGGTGCACAAAAATGCTGGAGAAACTCAGCGGGTGCAGCAGCATCCATGGAGAGAAGGAAATAGGCAACGTTTAGGGCCGAAACCCTTCCTCAGATGGTGCTTTCTCCCTCCCTCCTCAAGAGCTGCAAAATCAATTCTCCGCTATTTATTTCTAAATAGAATTACTATTCCTGAGATCCCAGAAAGCAATGTGGTTAAATGGAAGATGTGGGAATGGCTACCCAGGGTAAAAAAGCACGACATTGTCACTGAAACACTGGACTATCGAAAGATGGTGCTGGAATCAATCAAGGACAGGCATTAGTGTTCAAAAGGGAACTGCAGATGCTGGAATATCGAAGGTACACAAAATTGCTGGGGAAACTCAGCGGGTGCAGCAGCATCTATGGAGCGAAGGAAATAGGCGACGTTTCGGGCCGAAACCCTTCTTCAGACTGGAGTCTGAAGAAGGGTTTCGGCCCGAAACGTCGCCTATTTCCTTCGCTCCATAGATGCTGCTGCACCCGCTGAGTTTCCCCCGCAATTTTGTGTACCTAAGGACAGGCATTAGCTTGTTTATTTTACAGATATTTGATGAGTGGATGTTCTGGGGTGGAAGATTGCAACCTTCATGTGGTCCGCCCTTGCAATCAACCCGGCGTCCACAATCAAATAGAACAAGTTGTCCTACAACTTTAGGCTGTGTACGCCATACACAAGAGGAGGATGTTCTGATTTGCACATTATAATGCAGATTTTATTTTTAGAATTACAGTGTGGAAACCGGCCCTTCAACCGACCAAGTCCGCGCCAACCAGAGATCACCGCACAGTAATATCATCCTACACACACTTGGGACAATTTACAATTTTACCAAGCCTATTAACCTACAAACCTGAGATAGACACAAAAAGCTGGAGTAACTCAGCGGGACAGGCAACATCTATAGAGAGAAGGAATGGGTGACATTTCAGGTCAAGACCCTTCTTCAGACAGAAGGCTGAACCTACAAACCTGTACGTCTTTGGGAGGAAACCAGAGCACCTGGAGAAAACCCACACAGGTCACGGGGAGAACATACAAACTCTGTACAGACAGGATTGAACGCGGGTAATCTGACACTGTAAACTCTACCGCTGCGCCAATGTGACGTACATGTGGGATTGATGGATGTGTGGAATAATTGGTTACACTTCCGATACTAAAATACTAAGAGGAGATTGTGTAAATAAAGGCGTCCCAGCATTGGACCCCATAGTAACACTGTTCGGCGCCAGAATGAAGAAATGAGGCTTTGATAATACTTTGAATATTTTAATTTTCATTGAGAAATTTAGCTCGTTTCAGGAACAGACCAATTAATTGTTGCTTCTTCTCAGAAGCACCAGTTTTGCAGATGAGACAAAACACCACAAAGACCAGATAGTCCTGATGCACTAGATCCTCAAAACAATTTCTAATACATAAAGTTGATAACATTGCTCATATGACCTCAGAACATGCTGCATACAAGTAGTTACACTGGGACAACACTTCAGATTACAACACATTGGAACAGGCATACAATCCACACAATTTAATGGCAAAAGCTTAACACCATTAGAGATAATAATGTTGGATAAAATACCTAGTCAATTGACAATATAGTCCCTGGACACCCGACAAAAAGGTACAATTTTTAATTTAAAATGGGGTGCGGAAAGAAAAGGTTAGAGTACATAAAGTCACCTTATCATTACACTAGAGCCAGCCCCTAGTATATGAAGTGAACTACGTTTCTTCCCATTCATTCATTTCCATCTCAGAATGTCATTCCTTCCCTATAGTTTCTAGATGGAATAATTAAAGTTGCACGTCTCACCATCTTCAACACATACTTTTTTATTTAGGGCAGATTTTGATTTTTGCAGGTGATTGAGATGGCTTTCGGGTAAGTGCATTGAGCTTTTCTTTTCTTTAGGATTTGCTGATCACAGCACCAGATCGTGGATAGGAAGGTTGTCATCAGCATCGCAAGGCATCTTCGTACATGGGGGCATTTATATAATGAGACAAAATTGTACGTGGGTTCCTGAAATATGCAAATACTTATTTTAGGATTGGGCAGGGCAAGAGAGAACATTCCCATCTATTTCTTGTTTGATTAGTATGGGTGTCAGGGGTAATGGGGAGTAGGCAGGAGAATGGGAATAAGAGGGAAAGATGGATCAGCCATGATTGAATGGCGGAGTAGACTTGATGGGCTGAATGGCCTAATTCTGCTCCCATTATTTGTGAATTTATGAAGAAGCATTTAGAAAGATACACGGATAGAATAGGTTTAGATATGGCCCAAACATGAGGCAGGCGGGACTAGTGTGGATGGGGCGTGTTGGTTGGCGTGGGCAAATTGGGCCGAAGGGCCTGTTTACATACTGTATGACTCTGACACAAACTACACAGATAAATCTCAGGAATGCAAAGGGAGGTTTAAATACATCTTCATGGGTGTGTTTGTGTGTACATTTGCGATGGGCTAGGCTACAACTCACTTGATTATTTAACATTGCCACTTGTGAAACTGGATAGAAAACAAGTTTTTCCCTCATTTCATTCCCAAAACAAAAGTACTTTTCTTAATAACTATCGTTCGAATACAAAAGTTCTGGCATGAATAACTGAGCATTAGAGAAAGTCTGTAGTAGTACTTATGAATCAAATTTATCATTAATGATTTTATAACAGGCGTTTGACATTATTTCATAAATGTTTGAAGATGTGTTTTATGTGAGAATTTCCCCACTTGGTAAACTATAGTTTTGCAATAGTCCAAGTGGATGTTTCAGATTATCAATAGATTTACAAAAAACAGCACCCATAGCTTTCACTTTGATTTCTGTGTTTAGAGCAAAATGTTATATTTTCTAAATTCTATTCCTCTACGCAAGAGTCAAAAAATAACGAATTTGTTTTCTTTTTATTCTTCGGTTAAACAACTATTTTCATCACAAAAGGAAAATCAGCTTTCAACGCATTATCAGTGCAAAACATAAAAACAGATCACAAAATGGAACAGCTGAATAGACTTAGAGAAGCACAAATAACAGAGAGCAAATCAGTCCCAGCTAGCATTAATATCTGGACTAGGCTGCAATTTTCATCTGAAAGTATAGAAAATACAGAAATTTTCAAAACCAAAATTGAATAGCAACAGCTTTATTGTGTTCATTTGCCAGCTTTACATTTGGAAAGTAAAAGCAAACATCTATTCATGCAGGGGGACTCCGACACTTCCACTTTGAAGCCTGTAGCAAGCAGGTCTAAAGTATGTTTCACATCCACGGAAAATAAAACGTCCTTCGTCACATCAAATGCAGCCTCTCGTGTATTTAAAATGAAAATGCTACGTCCATAGAAAACAGCTAGTCCATTGCAATACTGAGCTTTAGAATGCTAATGAAACTCTCTGACCCGTATTTATACCTTGGGACACGATATTAAACACAGTAAGACACAACACAGTCTAATATATAAAGTGTCTGGCTTTTAAAGATTGAACGTGGGATGGAATGTATTTATTTTGTGAAGTATATAATCTGGAACCAGACACCTTCATGAACTTGTACCATCTTCTGCACCCTGAACCCTCGTTCAGCTCATTAACTCGACGTCCACTGGTCCACAGTCTAGAACTTGTTAATTTAATTCGGATACGAGGAAATATCTCATCAATGCCTTCATTTTGCTCTATTTTGTAGACTCGACCGACATCATTACATTGACTTTCCCAAGTCTTAAGCACTAGCATAGCCAATTGAATTATTGTTTACCTGTGGACAAGTATGTCTCCAATAGTAACAGCTTGCAGTTCAATATCTGCCTGGACTGATACACAGTTAGGCCGTTATAAATTTTGATACATACATACACGCACACACCTACGCAAGACACACACCCACACACGGGAAATTAACATTGACCTTTCACAAAATATTGAATTCTGGATTTACAAAAACAATCTTCTATATAAAATACTTAGCACATTCATAGAGTTGCAACCCTTTCACACTGTAAATTGGAAAAGGGTTCCATCTTATCAATTATGCATTGTAAACAGAAATAGCTGGTGACTGCCACTATATTACATAACGAGTTCATAACAAGTCTTTTCCATCGTGTCGGTGAATCTCCAGGATAAGAAATAAATAATTGCCAAAAAGAATGACATTTAAAAAGCTTAAAAATCAGCAACACATCATCTTCAAGTGAACCGTGGATAGGTTAAAAAAGTATTTTAACAGATTCTTAAACCAATCTAAATGTTAGGGAGACACACCACCAGGTCACAAACCTTAATGGAATGACTAACTAAATGCTTTTTAAAATATAAACAAACATAATCACATCGACCTTTTCGAATAGATCTTTACAATGAACTGCAAAGGACAAATTATGAAAAAAACAGCAAACGTATTAAAATGATCACCTATAATACCTTCTCAGTTAACACAGAAAGAAAGAGAATTAAAGTTTGCATTCCAAACACTATGCTTAAAGGATTTAAAAAATATATTAAATGTAAAATTTTAATTATTTTTTTAAATGAGTGCGCGTGTTGTTGAATTTTCACCAAGAATTATTCGGGATTACATGAATTTCCGACACTGAATTCACGCCCTTTTTGCATATGTTTCTTCACAATCCTTTGCTGCAGTATTGAATTACCACCCAATGGACACAAAAGGAACTGTTTATACGTCACTGACATTCAGAACAATTTTCAAGCAAAATGATAAAGAGTGTTACCATGCCCTTTGTAGTGCTGTGATGTCTATGGCTAGGACTAGTCTCCATGTCGGGCATTAAATCAGTGGATGGCCACAACAATATATTGTTAAACTTACAATAACTGGCAGATTACACAAGAAAACAAATCCCAATTATTAACATTGAAACAGGGATAACCAAGTTTGTCACAACCCAGTACACATAATAGCAGGTCACAATTTTGGCACGATTTTGGCCAATCTTTCATTTCAGATCTCCTTCTCCATGGATGGATTTCTTGATCCGCAGCAACATGGTTGTAAGCCACTGGTCCAGTCTTGATATGGAGTCAAATTCCTTCACCTAGAGGGTCAAATAGAGTCAGAGGGTCATACAGTGTGGAAACGAGCCCTTCGGCCCAACTCGCCCATGCTGACCATCCACACTAGTCCCACCTGTCTGCATTTAGCCCATATATCCCTCTGAACCTACCCTATCCATGCACCTGTCTGAATGTTTCTTGAATATTACGATAGTGCCCATGTGATTGACGAATTCACAAGAATATGTGACCACGAGGCGGCACGTTGACGCAGCGGTAGAGCTGCTGCCTTCGAGCGCCAGAGACCCGGGTTCGATCCCGACTATGGGTGCTGTCTGCAGCTGAGTTTGTACTTTCTCCCTGCGACCGCATAGGTTTTCTCCGGGTGCTCCAGTTTTCTCCCACATACCAAAGACGCACAGGATTGTAGGTTAATTAGCTTCTGTAAATTGTCCCTAGTGTGTAGGATTGTGTTGATGTATGGGGTGATCGCTAGTTGGCATGGACTGAGTGGTCCAAAGGGCATGTTTCCACACTGTATCTCTAAAGTCTAAAAACAGCTGAAATGCACACTATCGCCTCAGCGCAGAGGGAGAAGAGGAGGGAAGAGACTGGAGACCTAAGACTTTTGCCTCCATCACAGTGAGGAGATGTTGGGTGGACTCACTGTGGTGGATGTTAATATGTGTTTATTGTTGTTTTTTATTGTATTGTATTGTATGTATGACTGCTTCAATTTCGTTCAGACTTCGGTCTGAATGACAATAAAGGCTATCTAATCTAATAATCTAATCTAATCTAGTTTAGTTCAGAGATACAGCATGGATCTCCAATTCTGAGGAGATCGGCCATGCATCTCTACTGATCGAAGGTCAGCGTGGACAATGTGGGCCGAAGGGCCTGTTTCCATGCTGTATCTCTAAATTAAATTCTGCAAACTGCGTGTACTCACTGCTTCAGTGTAAGATTCGCCGTTCTGTTCCTCGTGGGCTTCAAGCAATTTCTACGACAAAAGAAGAAAAACAATGAGTTATAAATGCAGATCAGAAAGAATGTTCATGTTCAAAAGTTATAGGAATAGAATTAGGCCATTCGGTCAATCGGGTCCACTCCACCATTTAATCATTCTAATCCCATTTTCCTGCTTTTTCCCCCCATAACCCTTAACACCCGTTCTAATCAACTATTTGTCAATCTCGGCTTTAAAAATATCCACTGACTTGGCCTCCACAGCCCTCTGTGGCAATGAGTTCCACAGATTATGAGTTCCACAGATTCAATTTACCCAACACCACTTCCCGACTAACCTGGATTTCACTCAATTCCTCCAACTCCTTTGACCCGCGGTCCCCTGCTATTTCCGGCAGATTATTTATGTCTTCCTTAGTGAAGACGGAACCAAAGTAGTTATTCAATTGGTCCGCCATATCCTTGTTCCCCATGATCAACTCACCTGTTTCTGACTGCAAGGGACCTACATTTGTTTTAACTAATCGCTTTCTTTTCACATATCTATAAAAACTTTTGCAGTCAGTTTTTATGTTCCCTGCCAGTTTTCTTTCATAATCTATTTTTCCTTTCCTAAAGGGCTTAATTAGGAAAGGAAAAATAGATTATGAAAGAAAACTGGCAGGGAACATAAAAACTGACTGCAAAAGTTTTTATAGATATGTGAAAAGAAAGATTAGTTAAAACAAATGTAGGTCCCTTGCAGTCAGAAACAGGTGAGTTGATTATGGGGAACAAGGATATGGCGGACCAATTGAATAACTACTTTGGTTCCGTCTTCACTAAGGAAGACATAAATAATCTGCCGGAAATAGCAGGGGACCGCGGGTCAAAGGAGTTGGAGGAATTGAGTGAAATCCAGGTTAGTCGGGAAGTGGTGTTGGGTAAATTGAATGGATTAAAGGCCGATAAATCCCCAGGGCCAGATAGGCTGCATCCCAGAGTACTTAAGGAAGTAGCTCCAGAAATAGTGGATGCATTAGTAATAATCTTTCTAAACTCTTTAGATTCTGGAGTAGTTCCTGAGGATTGGCGGGTAGCTAATGTAACCCCACTTTTTAAGAAGTGAGGGAGAGAGAAAACGGGGAATTACAGACCAGTTAGTCTAACATCGGTAGTGGGGAAACTGCTAGAGTCAGTTATTAAAGATGGGATAGCAGCACATTTGGAAAGTGGTGAAATCATTGGACAAAGTCAGCATGGATTTACGAAAGGTAAATCATGTCTGACGAATCTTATAGAATTTTTCGAGGATGTAACTAGCAGCGTGGATAGGGGAGAACCAGTGGATGTGGTGTATCTGGACTTCCAGAAGGCTTTCGACAAGGTCCCACATAAGAGATTAGTATACAAACTTAAAGCACACGGCATTGGGGGTTCAGTATTGATGTGGATAGAGAACTGGCTGGCAAACAGGAAGCAAAGAGTAGGAGTAAACGGGTCCTTTTCACAATGGCGGGCAGTGACTAGTGGGATACCGCAAGGCTCAGTGCTGGGACCCCAGCTATTTACAATATATATTAATGATCTGGATGAGGGAATTGAAGGCAATATCTCCAAGTTTGCGGATGACACCAAGCTGGGGGGCAGTGTTAGCTGTGAGGAGGATGCTAGGAGACTGCAAGGTGACTTGGATAGGCTGGGTGAGTGGGCAAATGTTTGGCAGATGCAGTATAATGTGGATAAATGTGAGGTTATCCATTTTGGTGGCAAAAACAGGAAAGCAGACTTTAATCTAAATGGTGGCCGATTAGGAAAAGGGGAGATGCAGCGAGACCTGGGTGTCATGGTACACCAGTCATTGAAAGTAGGCATGCAGGTGCAGCAGGCAGTGAAGAAAGCGAATGGTATGTTAGCTTTCATAGCAAAAGGATTTGAGTATAGGAGCAGGGAGGTTCTACTGCAGTTGTACAGGGTCTTGGAGTATTGCGTACAATTTTGGTCTCCAAATCTGAGGAAGGACATTATTGCCATAGAGGGAGTGCAGAGAAGGTTCACCAGACTGATTCCTGGGATGTCAAGACTGTCTTATGAAGAAAGACTGGATAGACTTGGTTTATACTCTCTAGAATTTAGGAGATTGAGAGGGGATCTTATAGAAACTTACAAAATTCTTAAGGGGTTGGACAGGCTAGATGCAGGAAGATTGTTCCCGATGTTGGGGAAGTCCAGGACAAGGGGTCACAGCTTAAGGATAAGAGGGAAATCCCTTAAAACCGAGATGAGAAAAACTTTTTTCACACAGAGAGTGGTGAATCTCTGGAACTCTCTGCCACAGAGGGTAGTTGAGGCCAGTTCATTGGCTATATTTAAGAGGGAGTTAGATGTGGCCCTTGTGGCTAAGGGGATCAGAGGGTATGGAGAGAAGGCAGGTACGGGATACTGAGTTGGATGATCAGCCATGATCATATTGAATGGCGGTGCAGGCTCGAAGGGCCGAATGGCCTACTCCTGCACCTAATTTCTATGTTTCTATTAACTACCCTCTGACTAAAGAAGTTCCTCCTCACCTCCTTTCTAAAAGAGCTCCCTTTAATTCTGAGGCTATGACCTCTGGTGTTGGACTCTCCCACCAGTGGAAACATCCTTTCCACATCCACTCTATCTATGCCGTTCAGTATTCAATTTTACTACAGCTTTCATCAGTCTATCTGTGACTAAAGGAATGACAGTGCATAGCAGGAGAGCAATGGCTTAGACAGTGGTAAGTAAGATATACCACACTTGAACATACAGGTGAACACGCAGCCCAGACCATCACACAAACATCACACAACTCCCTTCTCATGACTGCATCTACACCTCACGCTGCCTCGGCAAGGCCAGCAGCACAACCAAGGACGAGTCGCACCGTGGCCACTCCCTCTTTTCTCCTCTCCCATCAGGCAAAAGGTATAGAAGTGTGAAAACGCACACATCCAGATTCAGGGACAGTTTCTTCCCAGCCGTTACTAGGCAATGGAATCATCCTACCACAAATCAAAGAGCGGTGCTGAACTACTATCTACCTCTTTGATGACCCTGGGACTACCCGTGATCAGACTTTGCTTTCTTTACCTTGCACTAAATCGTGTATCTATACACTGTAAATGGCTCGATTGTAATCATGTATTTTCTTTCTGCCGACTGGTTAGCACGCTACAAAAGCTTTTCCCTGTACCTCGGTACACGTGACAATAAGCTAAAGTGAAATTTAAAATGCTGGCGAGAATTTAAAAAGCGACCGGAGAAGTTTAAAATCAGCATTCTTGGTTTCTTGGTCCTCCAAAATATTCCAAATGGAATTTAAACTGGAGGTGGACTAGGCGAATGAGAAAGGGCAGATACCTGTCTGAAGAGAAAGATTCCTGCCGGAGGTGCCGCTGAGAAGCAGAAGCTGGAGCCTCGCGAGTCGGAGGTGGAGCCTCGTGGGTTGATGAAGCCCGTGGTCTGCGGAGCCCGCGGCGGGGGCCTGGGTCTGCGGAGCCCGTGGCTGGGGCCACTTAGCGTCCAGAGAGGACCCGGCAGCGTTAGTGGAGAGGTTGTTGCGGCGGTCAATGATGGCGCCGACAGACAGACGAGGAAGGACACGTGGAGTGAGGACGTCGTTGCTGGGGAAGGAACAAAGGGTGGCCTGGCGTGGGGGGGACCGCTGTGAGAGAGGGGGAAGAACAAAGGGGGACCTGCATACCTGTCACTTATGAACAAACAGGTCGCAGGTACACAACCCCGATGTGACCAGGAGGACGACCTGTTTGTTTTGCAACACTTCTAGCTTTCTTGTCACGTGCTCTCCCCCATCTAAAGGTGCGTCCTTTAATTCTGAAGCTATGGCCTCTGGTCCTAGGCTCTCCCACTAGTGGAAACATCTTCGCTGCATTCACTCTATCCAGGCCTTTCACCGCTGCAAGAACTGAACTGCTCAGCTAAAATATAAATAATGAATGCGACCAACCCTTTCTTTGAAATCCCAGCAGTGCCACGATTTTCCAACAATTACCTTTAGAAGTTTGCATTCCCGCGAGTCTGAAAATGCTGGAAACATTTCTTCATACTTCTCTAAAGCAAGCTGCAAGAAAATGACAACTTAGTTTCATTCTCAGCACATTGGAAAGACAAGGTTACGGTACATGAATGAATGAATAAGCTTATTGGCCAAGAATATTCACATACAAGGAATTTGCCTTGGTGCTCTGCCCGCAAGTGACAACATGACATACAGTGACAGTTAGGACACATTAAACGTTAAACATTAATAATAAAACATTATCGATTAAACATGTGAATTAAATAAATTACCAGAGAAAAAGGTGGCTACATTGATGTTGTGTCGGTTCAAATTCCGCAGCGAAAGAAAGCCTTTCGTCGCAGAGTTGTCTTTTAGTTCAGTTTAGTGATACAGCGCGGAAACAGGCCCTTCGGCCCACCGAGTCCGCGCCGACCAGCGATCCCCGCACACTAATACTATCCTACACACACTGGGGACAATTTACAATTTTTACCAAAGCCAATAAACCTGGAGTACGAGAAGAAACCGGAGCTCCTGGAGAAAAACTCACGCAGGTCACGGGGAGAACGTACAAACTCTGTACAGACAGCACCCGGTAGTCAGGATCGAACCCCGGTCGCTGGCGCTGTGAGGCAACAACTTTACCACTGCGCCACCGTGCTGCCCCTTGACGGCGAGATCAAGCAAGCGTACATTAGCTGTTGTCAGCTACAACAACCAGTTAATTGGGTAAAGATGACACAAAGTGCTCAACCCCCCTTACATTTGATTGAAGTAGAGGGGAGAAATTTGGAAGAAAGGTGGGAGAAGTGGTCAACTAATCTACTAAAAGGTCAACTAATCTACGCTTGGTGTCGCCGATGTAAAGGAGGCCACATCGGGAGCCCCGGGTGCAGTAGACGAGGTTAGAGGTGGTGCAAGTGAACCTCTGTCTCAGCTGGAAGAGCTGATGGGATCCCCGGATGGATCTGAGTGGGGAGGTCGAGGGACAGGTTATTCACCAACAATAACCCTTTCCCCCTCCCCATCCTATTCCATCTAGATCCCTTCTTCTAAATACAAATTTCATGCCTCTTCCCTTCTTGTCTGGTCTTTGCCCACCCATCTGCCACCCCCCACCCCCCACCCCACCTGTATTCACCTCTCTCTAGGAAGAAACTGCAGAGGCTAGTTTACACCAAAGTTGGACACAAAATGCTGGAGTAACTCAGCGGGTCAGGCAGCATCTCTGGAGAGAAGGAATAGGTGACATTTTGTGTCGAGTCCCTTCTTCACAGTCTGAAGGAGGGTCTCGACTCAAAGCATCACCTATTCTCTCCAGAGATGCTGCCTGACCCGCTGAGTTACTCCAGCATTTTGTGTCTATCTTCATATTCCCACCTCTCTTTTAGCTTTCTCCCTGCCTCTACAATCAGCCTGAAGAAGGATCCCAACCAAAAACATCACCTATCCATGTCCTCCAGAGATGCTGTCTGACAAGGCTGAGTTACTCCAGCACTTTGTGTCTTTTTTTTTGTTGGTAAACCAGCATCTGCAGTTCCTTGCGTCTACATCTAGCTCTTTCAGGTCGAGTTACGTTTTAAACCAAGAGTGCACCTAGTCTTTGTTGTTTAACAATGAAGTCGTACCCACCTTAGCATTCAACTCATCAACAATAAAATGGCACAGTGCTGCTTTGAAGAAATATTCCTTTGCACTATATTTCAGCAATGGATTGTCCATAGTGTTGGTCCCAACCTGCGACACAAAAAGCACTTCAATCAACATTTCCAGATGCGGCAGAAAGCAATTAAGTAATTTATGCACATGGTAATAATATTTTCTTTAATTTAGTTTCAGTTAGTTTAGAGATATAGTGCAGAAACAGGCCCTTCGGCCCACCGAATCCACGCCAAGCAGCACACCAACACTATCCTACACACACTAGCGACAATTCACAATTATACCAAGCCAATTAGCCCACAAACCTGTACGTTTTTGGAATGTGGGAGGAAACCCACAGAAAACCCACGCAGGGGAGAATGTGCAAACTTCGTACAGACATCACCTGCAATCAGGATTGAACCCGGGTCTCTGGCGCTGTAAGGCAGCAACTCTACTGCTGTGCCACCGTGCCACCCTTGTTGTTGCTAAACTAATGCTTGAATACAAGATATCATTGCACTCCTCTGTATTTTGTCAATTGAAACAATAGCAACAGTCTGGTGGAAGCTGAACATATTCCAGCACGGAAAAGCAACATTCAAGTAAATTCTAGACCAAGCCACCAAACTGCAGCAGGATTTCACATCCACGATCACAGACTCAAAATAGATCCAGATTGCACCGTCCACCCGGTGAGTGGTCTCAACATGTCCTACAAGATAAAGATTTAAGCAGCTGCGCGCCATCACAATTAGACGTGATAAAAACACACGAGGAGAAAAACATTACATTCATCAGGACAAGTACAGAACAAATCAAATCCTTTGTAGACACAAACTGCTGGACGGGACAGGCAGCATCTCTGGAGAGAAGGAATAGGTGATGTTTCGGGTCGAGACCCATCTTCAGTCTGAAGCGACCCGAAACGTCACCCATTCCTTCTCTCCATAGATGCTGCCTGACCCGCTGAGTTACTCCAGCAGTACTCGATTTAAACCAACATCTGCAGTTCTTTCCCACAAATCAAATCCTTTGTTGTGACTGACCTGCTCATAAATTTCTATTGCCTTCGGATACTGCTCTAGTTGTGCTGCATAGGAAGCCACTTTCAGTAGACACTTGTTCGCTGAACTGAAATGAGAAAAGCCAAGTCAGTTGTGCTTTCTAACACAATGCCGAGAGAGTTCATCTATTCACCATTGGTAAAAGTGGTGTTAAATACCTGTTTGATTCTTCTCCTTTGTAATAATCTGCAGCTTGTTCATAATGTGCCACGGCCTGGGAAATTCAAACAAACGTCAGACAAAGTTTAAAGTGCCGCAGATCCACTCTCTGGATGGTCTTTTGCGGATTCTGAGTACTTCTGCGAACCGACTGTTAGCCGGCAAACCTGCACGTCTTTGGGATGTGGGAGGAAACTGGAGCACCTGGAGGAAACCCACGTGGCTACCGGGAGAACATGTAAACAGACAGCACCCGAGGTCAGGATCGAACCAGTGTCTCTGGTGCTGTGAGGCAACGGCTCGACCAGCTATAGCACTGTGCCGCCCTCAGGGGTCTGAAGACCTTGGCCCCCAAGTATTTCAGGAACAGCTTCTTCCCAACAAACATCAAGCTCTCGAACACTACAAAACATGCATAGGAAGCCACTTTCAATAGGCACTTGTTCGCTGAACTGAAATGAGAAAAGCCGAGTCAGTTGTGCTATGAAGTACAAACTAAGCTATGAAGTACAAACTGTCTTGGTTGCACAAGGAAATGTGTGGGCTTTTGTTTTGCACTAAAATTGTTTTAATATTGTTACTGAACTTTTTGCTTATGGTGTTATCTATATCTACTGCAAATAAGAACACTAATCGTTCCATTTTCAGTACATATGACAATTAAACACTTGATTCTTGATGAGGAAAGACACAAAGTGCTGGAGGAACTCAGCGGGTCAGGTAGCATCTCTGGAGAATATGGATAGGTGACGTTTGGGGTCGGGACTCTTCTTCAGACCTTGATTCTTGAGTCTCGTCGCTCGAGAGACTCAAGGAGACCATATTGGGGATCCTCAGCATTGGTAACAAAGACAAACATGATGGATATTTACTTGAAGAAGGGGCCTACTTTCTGTCTCCGCCCACTCCTATCTCTGGTCTATTACAAAGTACAGCGCTTGCGAACCCTGTGGTACTGAGTGGACATCACGAAGAGCACTCAAAAGAAAAATACAGTGATCATACAAATGAAAATAATACAAGAATGAGGAGATTGGAGTTCCACAACATCCAGCCGGGAAATAACATGGACATGCATGTGTAGGAAGTAACTGTCGATGCTGGTTTACTCCAAAGATAGACACAAAATGCTGGAGTAACTCAGCGGGACAGGAAGCATCTCTGGATAGAAGGAATGGATGAGGTTTTGGGTCGAGACTCTTCTTCAGACTGAGAGTCAGGGGAGAGGGTGAGATCGAGATATGGAAAGGTAAGGTGTGAAAACGAGAGATCGAAGGACACAAAGTTCAAAGAAAATGTGGAATGGATCATTGCTAGCTAGGGGAAGGTGACAACGTGACATACAAAGTCAAATTTAATCAGGAGGACAGTCAAACTAGTTGGAGGGAAAGCAAGGATTACTTGAAGTTAGAGAAATCAATTTTCGTACCACTGGGTTGTTAGCTGCCTAAACAAAATACAAGGTGCTGTTCCTCCAATTTGCATTGGGCCTCAATGGAGGAGGTCCAGGATATGGACATGCACCTTGGCTCTCTCATCCCTTTCTGATCGTACCAAGTTACTACCAACTTTATACTTTATAGAGAGTTATAGTAAAGAGCACAATGCTTATACGGGCAAGTGCTCAGTCAAACACAATACCTTTTCAATGTCCACCAGCTCAGATTCATAAATTTCCGCAATTGTAATGTGGTGTTTTGCTGCAATTGTAAATCGCCCCTGTAGAATAAAAAAATAATAATTTGCTCATGCATTTAATTTGTGCTTTCAGATAAACATTATCTGCTACCACGCAGGGTACAGTTGGATTAACATAATTGCAATCACAGAAATAGATTAATGAAGCATCTTACCATATCTGTGTAGATATCAATAGCAGCATTTAAGCAGTTGATAGCCTCTGTTGGAAAAACGATAGGCTACTTCAGAAAAGCAATTGTCACCATTCAGCTGTTCAATCCATAGACTTCATCTCAGTCACTTTAACATGCAAAATCCTACAGGCTTGTATTGGTGGGAATGCATCACAATATCACTCAAATCAATTGGGCTGCATATAAATATATAATCCACATAAAAAAATATATAATCCACACTTCAGATGAAGTGGACAAATATGAGACCATTGGCAGAAGAATCAGACTATCAACATTCTGCAATCTGCCTTAATGTAAAAAAGGATTCTATAATTTTAAATGTAGACACAAGGAACTGAAGATGCTGGTTTACAAAAGACAGTGCTGGAGTAACTCAGCGGGCCAGGCAGCATCTCTGGAGAAGGATCCCAACCCGAAGCATCACCTATCCATGTTCTACACACATGCTGCCTGTGTCCTTTATACCCCCTACAAAATCAATGTCAGATTTCAGGAGTCTGAAGAAGGGTCCTGACCTGAAATGTTTCCTCCACAGATGCCGCCTGACCCGCTGAATTATTCCAGTACTTTTTGTTTTGCTTATGATCCCAGCAATTCCAATTCCCAATGTCTCCATAAAATCAGTAATTCTCATTGCAGATCCTGCACCTGAGGCTCCTTGAATTTACTACTGTGTTGGCATTGAATTGAATAAATGTTATTAGCCAAGTATGTATACGTACAAGGAATTTGCCTTGGTGCTTTGCTCGCAAGTAACAACACGATATACAGCAGACAATTAAAAATAAAACATTATAATTTAAACATGTGAAGAATTAAATATAATACCAGAGCAAAAGGAGGCTCCAGACTTTTGGCTGTTGAGTAGAGCTACTGCTCGTGGGAAAATAAATCTGTTTTTATGTCTGGCTGTGGCGACTTTGACAGTCCAGAGTCGTCTTCCAGAGGGAAGTGCTTCAAAGAGTTTGTGGCCAGGGTGAGAGGGGTCAGATATGATCTTACCCGCTCGCTTCCTGGCCCTTGCAGTGTACAGTTCATCAATGGAGGGGGGGGGGGGGGGGAGAGATAGTTGCAGCCAGCAACCTTCTCGGATGATCGAACGATGCGCTGTAGTCTCCGGATGTCATGCTTGGTGGCTGAGCCAAACCAGACCATGATGGAGAAGGTGAGGACAGACTTACTCTATGATGGCAGTATAAAACTGGACCATCGGTGGTGCCCGTTTAAGAAGGAACTGCAGATGCTGGAAAATCGAAGGTAGACAAAAATGCTGGAGAAACTCAGCAGGTGAGGCAGCATCTATCGAGCGAAGGAAATAGGCAACGTTTCGGGCCGAAATCTGTCTATTTCCTTCGCTCCGTAGATGCTGCCTCACCCGCTGAGTTTCTCCAGCATTTTTGTCTACCATCAATGCCTGTGACAGATTGTGTTTTCTCAGCTGGAAGTACATACTCTGTTGTGCCTTTTTGACTGTGGAGTCAATTGTGGCCTCCCATTTAAGGTACCTGGAAATGATGGTTCCAAGGAACTTAAATGACTGCACAGATGTGACTGTGGTGTTGTTGATGGTGAATGGGGGGAGGGGAGGGGAGGGGAGAGGGATCTCTCCTAAAGTCTACAATCCATTCCACCGTCTTAAGAGCATTAACCTCCTGGTTGTTGCCATGGCACCAGTATGCCAGCTGTGTCACTTCCTGTCTGTAGGCGGATTCCTCCCCATCCTGGATCAGTCCAATCAGGGTTGTGTCGTCTGCAAACCTGAGAAGCTCGACAGAGGAGTCTGTGGAGGTGCAGTCGTACATAGAGATCTACCTATGCATGGATGCTCGAGTAGCAATTGTGTGCCAAAACAAAATTATACTGTACAGTACATTGTTCCCAACACATCATCACCGAAGTATCAGAGGAACTTGCAGCAACAATAAAGTGGAGATACCATTTCCTATTGTGTTCCTCGCTTGCTACCGTGCAAATTTCTCCCTCAAAGACAGAGTGTTGGCGGCAAGTAACTGCGGTCATTCATATCTCTGTGCCAGGATTCAGAGGAATACACGTGACCGGGGAAAAGAGAGTTTCGACCCGAAACGACACCCAAGCCTCACCAATAACAACCGGTCATTAGGGCGGTCACGGTGGCGCAGCGGTAGAGTTGCTGCCTTACAGCGAATGCAGCGCCGGAGACCCGGGTTCGATCCAGACTACGGGTGCTGTCTGTACGGAGTTTGCACGTTCTCCCCGTAACCCGCGTGGGTTTTCTCCGAGATCTTCGGTTTCCTCCCACACTCCAAAGACGTACAGGTTTGTAGGTTAATTGGCTTGGTAAAATGTAAAAATTGTCCCTAGTGTGTAGGATAGTGTTAATGTGCGGGGATCGCTGGTCGGCACGGACCCGGTGGGCCGAAGGGCCTGTTTCCGCGCTGTTTCTCTAAACTAAACCCCATCTCCCTCCCCCCATCCTATTCCAACTCATCAGGCTCCCACTGGATACCGTATATTACCTCCAAATAGACACAAAATGCTGAAGTAACTCAGAGGGAAGAAGGGTTCCAAACCATTCCTTTTCTCTACAGATGCTGCTTGACCTGCTGAGTTACTCCAGCATTTTGTGTCTATCTTTGGTGTAAACCTGCATCTGCTGTTCCTTCCTACATATATTGACTCCAATTGATTCACCGATTTATCTGCGTTAAAAGGGAACAGTCCTGTCCAACGATACATTTTAAGGATAGACAGAAAAGGCTGGAGTAACAGCGAAACAGGCAGCATCTCTGGAGAGAAGGAATGGGTGACGTTACGCGTCGGGACCCTTCTTCAGGCTGGTTAGGGATAAAGGAAATGAGAGACATAGACGATGATGTAGAGAGATAAAGAATGCTGTCCTGCTGAGTTACTCCAGCTTTTTGTGTTCCTTCCTACGCAATAGATTTTAAGGAGTCTTATGCTGTTGCAATAACTTAAAGGCGACAACAGCTTTAAAATGATTGACTCTTGCCTCACAGATTTGAACACTGCAGGAGGGCTATGGGCCAAAATGGGAATAAACCCAGTATGCCAACGGTGGCAAATCCACAATGTACAACTTGGTTGGCATGGACAAGGTGGGCCTTACAGCTCTTTGACTCCCTATTTCATATGGCTGCATATACCGTACCATACAAACAGGCTTCTTGGCCTACCTTGTCCATGCTACATACCTCTATGGCTCTGCTGACAAAGTGGCAAGGCCTCAGGCTAAAGATTTTTCATACAACAAGAGCAGATTCAAACTAAAGAGAGCTGCTGCCACAGTGACAGTTCAGTCCACTGTTGACTGGAGCTTCTGCTCTGGGCCAGCCAGGATCATGGGCGAAATTCAGACCTGCTCAAGGCCCCTGCTTCATGCAGTATTGTTACTCTGGTGACAACAGGGAGTGGCGGCTTCACTGAAAGTGTCCAGATGATGGCTTTCCAATGTATGGACAGGAACTACAGATGCTGGTCTACACCCGAAGATAGACACTAAAAGCTGGAGCAGCTCAGTCGGTCAGACAAAATCTCTAAAGAAAAGGAGTAGGTGACGTTTCGGGTCGAACCCCTTCTTCAGAGGAATAGGTGACATCTCGTTTTGCCTCAGTCTGAAGAAAGGGTCCAACCCGAAACGTCACCTATTCCTTTTCTCGAGAGATGTGGCCTGAGCTGATTCTTGATTAGTACGGGTGTCAGGGGTTATGGGGAGAAGGCAGGAAAATGGCGTTGAGAAGGATAGATAGATCGGCCATGACTGAATGGCGGAGTAGACATGATGGGCGGAATGGCCCAATTCTGCTTCTATCACTTATCAACTGCTGAGTTACTCCAGCATTTTGTGTCTGGCTATGATGGTTTCTCATTGTCAGCAAGATACCTCTCCTCCGGGCTCAAGTAGGGCACCTCTCCATGGGGATCAATCAAGCCGGTATCACTGGCGAGGGACGGGAATGAACTGAACAGAGATCTAGAAGGCAATTGAAAGCCTGTCCACTTCTGTGCTGAGTAAAACAGCAACATGGGTGCTTTTTCCCCCACACAGAACACCATCGCCTGAGCCCCCACCTACCCGACGTAACCAAATGAATTATAATCAAGCTGGAGTTTGGCATGTTTTGTTATTGCCTTTAATGCTGGAAAGTCTGTGGTTCACATTAATATCAGAAATTGAGTCATATTCCCCTTGCAAATCAAGCGATGCAAATACTCCAACAAAAGTGTTTCACAGGCCGTTTAGACAGGTAAAAGTCCCTTACCTTGTGGGTCTGCTTTCTTGTACGCATTCCCTGCATCCACAAAACTGGTGGCGGCGTCGTGTTTGCTTTGCAGCTGCATGTGCAGCTTGGCCGCTTGGCAAAACGCATTCCCCGCAGCTATTAAACAGGAAAGGGAAGCAATGAGACCCGCTGTACAACAACACACGGCACATGAGTGGAATAGATCGGGTAGATGGACAGAGTCTTTTACCCAGAGTAGGGGAATCGAGGACCAGTGGACGTAGGTTCAAAGTGAAGGGGAAAAGATTTAATAGGAATCCGAGGGGTCACTTTTTCCACACAGAGGGTGGTGGGTGAATGGAACAAGCTGCCAGAGGAGGTAGTTGAGGCTGGGACTATCCCATCGTTTAAGAAACAGTTAGACAGGTACATGGATAGGCTATCAGGAAAGAGATACCGCAGCATCAAAGCCCGGACAACCAGACTGCTAAACAGCTTCCTTCCACAGGCTGTGAGGCTGCTAAACAGTCACTCCACCTGATTCTGCTGCTTTTGCACTGACAATTTAATAACTGGCACTGAGTAATAACCCTGGCACTGGCTCAGGCCACTTAAATCAGCGGCCCTGGACATTTTATGACTGTTTTTTTTTTAACTTGTATTTTAATGTCGCTTTTTTTTTTTTAACCTGCACTTTTTAAACTATTTGTACTGTTTTTATCAGGAACTGGATTGTTTTTTTATCGTTTTTATTTATGCGTGAAATGTTTAAGTTTTTATGTGCGTTGTTCTGGTACTCCCTGGGAAACGTCTTCTCATTTTGCACTGTACAATTGTTGCTTTGCATGATGACAATTAAAAAAAAGGATGATAATGGATACGACAGATTTGGAGGGTTATGGACCAAGCGCAGGTAAGTAGGACTAGTGTAGCTGGGACATTGTTGGCCAGTGTGGGCGAGTTGGGCCGAAGGGCCTGTTTCCACACTGTATCACTCTATGACAGCAACACTGAAACCCAACCCAGACTGTTCCCCTTGCTCAGCACTGCTGATGAAAACCAGTAAATTATAAATGACTTCAGGCAGTTTCACCGCAGGCAAATCAATCTATCAACACCGCCAGTGTATGGTTTGCGCAGATAGAGAACCTACACAGAACCTAGATGTGTTTAGGAAGGAACTGCAGATGCTGGTTTAAATCAGCGGGTCAGGCAGCATCTCTGAAGGGAAGGGCCTTGACCCAAAACATCACCCATTCCTTCTCTCCAGAGATGCTGCTTGTCCCACTGAGTTACTCCAGCATTTTGTGTCTACATAGAAGTAGAACAGTACAGCACAGGAACAGGCCCTTCAGCCCCCAATGTTTGTTCCAAACATGATGCAAAGTTAAAATGATCTCATCTCCTAAGTGATAGGAGCAGAATTAGGCCATTCGGCCCATCAAGTCTACTCCGCCATTCAATCATGGCTGATCTATCTCTCCCTCCTAACCCCATTCTCCTGCCTTCGCCCCATAACCTCCAACACCTGTACTAATCAAGAATCGATCTACCTCTGCTTGTACGTGACCCCTATCCCTCTACTCCCTTACATGTACCTATTCAATACACAGACATGTTTTGTTATTGCCTTTGGGCAATGCTGGAAAGATTGTGGTCTATATTAAGATCAGAATTTGAGTAATATTTCCCTTGCAACTCAAGCTACATAAATAATGCAAAAGAGTTTCATAAGCCATTTACACAGGTACAAGGATAGGCTAAGGGACAAAAGCAGGCAAGTGGTAATAACTTAGATGGGTGTCTTTGTCGGCATGGACGAGTTGGGCCGAAGGGTCAGTTCGATTCTGACTCGGGTGCCATTACAGAAATAAGATCAAGAACCATCCCCAATAGACATGTAATGCATTTACTTGACATTCTTAGACATTGTTTACATCCCAATTAAAATAATATTAAGAGGAACATCACCTGAAAAGTTAAGAGCTCACCTGCTAATGTTAAACAGTAATAGCTTTTAGCTTATGTTGCCTAACAAAATGGCTATTCATATTTCTATCCAAATACCACGGAGCTTCCTGCAACTCTCCAATTATATTGGTTAATAGAACTCTGTCTCAAAGATTAGTATAATTTAAAGTTACATTTAAAATTTTACAAACTGAAATAATTGCATAGTTGGATATATGAATGTTTTTTTGCCAAAAGGTTTTCATAGGACATCGAACAGTACAGCACAGGGTCTTCGACCCATGTCGGTTCCAAACATGATGCCAAATTAAACTCATCTTTTCTGCCTGCACATGATCCGTATCCCACCATTCCCTGCATATCCAAGGGCCTATCTAAAAGCCTCTTAAACGCCACTATTGTACCTGCCACCATCACCACCCCTCGCAGAAAATGTCAGGCACCAAGCACTCTGCAAAAAAAAAAAAAAAAAAAAACTCGCCTTTAAACTTTATCCCATTCATCTTATAGCTTTGCCCTCTAGACTTTTACATTTCTACCCTGGGGAAAAAAAGTTTCTGACTGTTTATTCTATCAATGCCTCATAGTTTTGGGGTAGTGATGGGGGCAGGTACAATAGCGCCATTTAAGAGGCTTTTAGATAGGCCCTTGGATATGCAGGGAATGGTGGTATAAGGGGTAGCACAGTGGTAGAGCTGATGCCTTACAGCGCCAGAGACCCAGGTTTGATCCAGACTACGGGTGTCGTCTGCATGGAATTTGTGCGTTCTCCCTGTGACCTTGTGGGTTTCCTCCGGGTGCTCCAGTTTCCTCCCACACTCCAAAGACGTGCAGGTTTGGTAGATTAATTAGCTTTGGTAACATTGTAAATTGTCCCGAGTGCATAGGATAGTGCTAGTGTATGGGGTGATCGTTGGTCGGGCCTGTTTCCGTACTGTATCTCCAAAGTAAAGTGCATTTTATACTTCTATCATGTCTCCCCTCAGCCTCCAACGTTCCAGAGAATACAATCGCTGTTTGTTCAACCTCTTCTGATAGCTAATCCCTTTAACCCTGGCAGCATGTTGGTAAAACTCTTCTGCATCCTCTCCAAATCCGCCACATATATCAAAATCTCGATTGCAGCAATAACATGCAATGTGTGAAATTGTTCCGATATAATGCCTTTGTCATTCTCCAACACGATTAATTTCACAATGAAAATGCACAATGTTGCCAGGACTAGAGGGCCTGAGCTACAGGGAGAGTTTGAGTAGGCTGGGGCTCTATTCCTTGGAGTGCAGGAGGATGAGCGCCTCTACTTCCTGAGAAGATTACGGAGAGTCGGTTTGTCAAGGAAGACTCTCTCTAACTTCTACAGGTGCACAGTAGAGAGCATGCTGACCGGTTGCATCGTGGCTTGGTTCAGCAATTTGAGCGCCCTGGAGAGGAAAAGACTACAAAAAGTAGTAAATACTGCCCAGTCCATCATCGGCTCTGACCTTCCTTCCATCGAGGGGATTTATTATCGCAGTCGCTGCCTCAAAAAGGCGGGCAGTATCATCAAAGACCCACACCATCCTGGCCACACACTCATCTCCCTGCTACCTTCAGGTAGAAGGTACAGGAGCCTGAAGACTGCAACAACCAGGTTCAGGAATAGCTACTTCCCCACAGCCATCAGGCTATTAAACCTGGCTCGGACAAAACTCTGATTATTAATAACCACTTTCTGCTATTTGCACTTTATCAGTTTATTTATTCATGTGTGTATATATTTATATCATAGTATATGGATACATTTATCTGTTTTGTAGTAAATGCCTACTATTTTCTGTGTGCTTAAGCAAAGCAAGAATTTCATTGTCCTATACAGGGACACATGACAATAAACTCACTTGAACTTGAACTTGAACTTGAGGGGCGATCTTATTGAGGTGGATAAAATCATGAGAGTAGATGCACAGAATCTCTTGCCCAGAGTAGGGGAACCTGGAAGCCCAGAGGACACAGGTTTAAGGTGAAGGGGAAAAAGATTCAATAGGAATCTTAGGGGAAACTTTTTCCACACAAAGGCTGGTGGGTGTATGAAACGTGCTCCAGAAGAGGTAGTTCTTCTTTTCGTGTCCATCTTGTTACAAATGTTGCCGTCACCGTCATCGTCCGTCCTGAAAAGGACGCGAGCTTCCGTCGACAATCAGTGGAAGCCATCACTTGTCGCAATAGATGATGGTGGTAAGTAGAGGCTGGGACTATCCATTTGAGAAACAGTTAGACAGGTACCGACTATTTGAGAAACAGTTAGACAGGTACATGGATAGGACAAGTTTGGAGGGGTGTGGACCAAGCACAGGCAGGTGGGACTAGTGTAGCTGGGGCACATTGGCCAGTGTGGGAAAGGTGGGCTGAACAGACCATTTCAAGTGAGTTTATTGTCATGTGTCCCTGTATAGGACAATGAAATTCTTGCACACTGTATCACTCTATGGCATGAACCAGAAATGTGCAGAAGGTTCAGGGGAAGGGGAAAAGTAGTCGGGATGCAATTAACAATTTGTACAATAACTTGGTCCACTTGTACAAATAGGAAGGCAAACAGCAGATTACATTTCATTGTTGTAAAAAATGTAAGCACGGCGGCAACAGGACAAATGAGGGAAAGGATGATTACAAAGATTACGGAGAGACAAGAGAGCGATATCACGCATGACATTTTCAATGTGCAGATAATATCACATAAAAAAGATGGAAAAGTGAAATCTGACCAATAAAAGTTATTCTGTGTATAAGACTTTATAAGATAATTATCGCTCTTGGGGCTAACGGAATCAAAGGATATGCGTAAAAAGCAGGAACAGGGTCCTGATTTTGGATGATCAGCCATGATTATATTAAATGGCTGTGCTGGCTCGAAGGGCCAAATGGCCTACTCCTGCACCTACAGTATTTTCTATGTTAGATAATGTGTCCACCTACCAACACTGTGAGTGTGGGTGTGAGTGTGCGAGTGTGGGCGTGCGAGTGTGGGCGTGCGAGTGTGAGTGTGGGTGCGAGTGTGGGCGAGTGAGTGTGAATGTGAGTATGTGTGAAGAATAGGTGCAGGAGTAGGCCATTCGGCCCTTCGAGCCAGAACCGCCATTCAATGGGATCATGGCTGATGATCCACAATCAGTACCCCGTTCCTGCCTTCTCCCCATATCCCCTGACTCTGCTATATTTAAGAGCCCAATCTAGCTCTGAACACAGTCCCCCACTACCACATATTTTGCAGTCGCGTATCCTGCATTTGGTGACATCGCAGGCGTCAGCAAACCCGAAGTGCAATGGGATAACCTCGTCCTGGAAGAATCGCCTTTATGATCACGGTCTCTCCCCTGCCAGGTAAGTAAGTTTATACACATACAAATACATGTAAATACATATACAGAGGCGCCCTGGGTCACAGAAGACCTGACTCAGGGAAATCTGACTAAGCAAATAATAAGCAAATACCATAAATGTTTTAACTATTTTTTTTCAAGACAGAAAGATTACATACAGAAATGCAATTCTTTTCAGGTGTTATGGAATAGGGGAGGCAGCTGGTTAATTCTAAAGACAACTATCTGCAAAAATAAAGTTCTTTACATGGACCCATCCCGCAATAATCTAACAGCTGCCAATGTCTGTACAAAGCACAGGCTGCCATTCACAGCAGGAGGCCACTTAAGAGATTCGCTTTGGCAATCTCTTCTATCAAGTCATAAGTGAATTAGGCCACTCTGCCCATCATCTACTCCGCGATTGCATCAGGGCTGAGCTATTCCTCCCTCCTAGCCCCATTCTCCAGCTTTCTCCCCATAACCTCTGACACCGGTACTAATCAACTATCTATCTCTGCCTTAAAAATATCCATTGACTTGCCCTCCACAGCCTTCTGTGGCAAAGAATCCCACAGATTCACCACCCTCTGACGAAAGAAATTACTCCTGACATTGACATTTTCTATTGACATTTGTAGAATACTTTATCAAAAAACTTAATGTCCATTGATACGTTAAGGCCATTGAGACTAGTCATTGGATGTGGGGACATTTTGTTTCTGTACCATTGTTATTGAGAGACTAAAAGGCAATGATGAGTCAGAGCATGGAGGGAGTGAGATAATCTGTTTGAGCGATGCCAGGACAATATTACTTTCAACATTGGCAAGACTGAAGAACAGATTGTTGACTTCGGGAAGGGAAAGCCAAGAGACCGTGCACATGTATTAAGCGCAGATTGGTGATGGTGAGAGCCAACAGCTTCAAGGTCCAGGGTGTACACATCTCTGATGATCTACACTGGCCCAGCACATTGTCGCGGTTATAACAAAAGCTCAGCAATGCCTCGGCTACCTCCTAGGTTTGAAGAGATCCAGGATGCCACCAAATACTCTGCCAAACCTCTAGACGTATATATAGCGGAGTGAATGCTGGCCGGTTGCGTCACAGACTGGTCTGGAATCCAAATTCCCAAGTATGAGCGTTTGTCGGCACTGGGCCTGTGGTCGCTGGAGTTTAGAAGAACGTAGGGGGACCTCATTGAAACGTACAGAGTAGTGAAACGCTTGGATAGAGTGGATGTGGAGAGGGCGTTTCCACTCGTGGGAGAGTCTAGGACTAGGGATCATAGCCTCAGAATTAAAGGACGTTAATTTAGGAAGGAGATGAGAAGTCAGAGGATGGTGAATCTGTGGAATTCTTAGCCACAGAAGGCTGTAGAGGCCAAGTTTGTGGATATTTTAAGGCAGAGATAGATTCTTGATTAGTACAGGTGTCAGAGATTACGGGGAGAAGGCAGGAGAAATGGGGTTAGGAGGGAGAGATAGATCAGCCATGATTGAATGGCGGAGTAGACTTGATGGGCCGAATGCCCTAATTCTACTACTACCACTTATGACCATACAACATGGGAGGCTGCAAAAAGTGCCAGATTGCACAATGGGACCAACAGGAAATACTGCCTCTGGAAAGCAGCTAATATCATCCCCACACCACCCACTGGCCATGCTCTCTTCTCACTGCCACCATCGGGAAGTTGGTACAGAAACATGAGAATTGTACCTCCACACGTGAACCACCTTGCACGGCCCCTACCTCAGCACCAGACCACCGCGGACTATCCTGCTGAAATGTTTGACAACCCTCTTCACTATCCACAAAACCATCAATATTTTGGGTCATCTGCAAAGTTGCTAACCATGCCATGTGCGTTCTCATCCAATTCATGTATATAGATGGCAAACAGCAATGGGCGCAGCACCGAACCCTGAGGCTCACCACTAGTCGCAGGATCTATTGATTGAGACAAATGCAGCTGGTCACGTAGCAGGAATCTCAACAGGCAGTGCGAACAGACTTTTGGATCTACATGCTTTTATGAGTGAAATAAAACTGTTACTGGAAAAATAGATTAAACTAGACCAAGTGCAGACCCGTTGGGTCTGTTTCCCCAACGCCGTTTGCGGGGGAGGGGGGGGGGGCCTGCGGCATCACACTCACATTAACCACCCCCCAAACACACAGGTGGGGGGAGAGGGGGTGAGAAGAGGGGAGAGGAGGAGGAGGAAACGGGAACGATTTGGGAGGGAAAGGAAAGCGGGGTAGGGGGTGAGAGAGGGGGATGGGGAGAGAGATGTGGGGGAGGGGGGGATGGAGGGGAGGAGGGAGGGAGGGGGAGAGGGGTGGGGGGAGAGAGGGGAAAGAGTGGGGAGGGAGAGTGGAGGGGGAAGAGAAGTGGAAGAGTGGGGAGGGAGGGGTAGGGGGAGTGGTGGAAGAGGGACAGAGGGGTATGGGGAAGGGGGCGGGAGGAGAGGGAAGGGGTGGGGTAGAGAGTGAAGGGGGTGGGGGAAAAGAGGGATGGGTGGGAGAGGGGGAGGGGTGAGGAGAGGGAAACATAGAAATAAAGATTCTATAAGATCCCCCCTCAATCTTGTAAATTCTAGCGAGTACAAACCAAGTCTATCCAGTCTTTCTTCATATGAAAGTCGTGACATCCCAGGAATCAGTCTGGTTAACCTTCTCTGTACTCCCTCTATGGTAAGAATGTCACAATGCCCAATGCCCAAAGACATCACACGATGGAACGTTCACCAGGGGCTGGTGCAAAGGCATATGTAAATGGATCCATTCCGATTGGACATCTGCGAGCATTGGGCATTGTGACATCACACGATGGAACGAATCAAAAGGCAGAAAGGCAGCCGGACGGCGCCAGGCACAGACTTTTAAATATATAACTAGACGAAGTGCAGACCCGTTGGGTCTGTATCCCCAACGGCGTTTGCGGGGGGGGGGGGGGGGGGGGGCCTGCGGCATCACACTCACATTAACCACCCCTCAAACACACAGGTGGGGGGAGGGGGATGAGAAGAGGGGAGGGATGGGAGAGGAGGAGGAGGAAACGGGACAGATTTGGGAGGGAAAGGAGAGCGGAGTAGGGGGTGAGAGAGGGGGATGGGGAGAGAGATGATGGGGAGGGAGGGGAGGAGGGAGGGAGGGGGAGAGGGGTGGGGGGAGAGGGGAAAGAGTGGGGAGGGAGAGTGGAGGGGAAGGGGGGAGAGGTGGAAGAGTGGGGAGGGAGGAGGAGAGGGGTAGGGGGAGTGATGGAAGAGGGACAGAGGGGTAGAAGGAAGGGGGTGGGGTAGAGAGGGAAGGGGGTGGGGAGAGAGGGATGGGTGGGAGAGGGAGAGGGGTGAAGAGAGGGAAACATAGAAGCATAGAAATTAAGTGCAGGAGTAGGCCATTCGGCCCTTCGAGGCTGCACAACCATTCAATATGATCATGGCTGATCATCCAACTCAGTATCCTGTACCTGCCTTCTCTCCATACCCTCTGATCCCTTTAGCCACAATGGCCACATCTAACTCCCTCTTAAATATAGCCAATGAACTGGCCTCAACTACCTTCTGTGCCAGTGAATTACAGAGATTCACCACTCTCTGTGTGAAAAATGTTTTTCTCATCTCGGTCATAAAAGATTTACCCCTTATCCTTAAACTGTGACCCCTTGTTCTGGACTTCCCCAACATCTGGAACAATGTTCCTGTCCAACCAGGCAGGCGGCAGCCACAGACTTTTATATATTAACTGGACCAAGTGCAGACCCGTTGGGTCTGTTTCCCCAACGGCGTTTGCGGGGGGGGGGGGGGGGGGTGAGAAGAGGGGAGGGAGGGGAGAGGAGGAGGAGGAAACGGGATAGATTTGGGAGGGAAAGGAGAGCGGGGTAGGGGGTGAGAGATGGGGAGAGAGATGTGGGGGAGGGGGGATGGGGATGGAGGGGAGGAGGGAGGGAGGGGGAGAGAGGTGGGGGGGAGAGTGGGGAAAGAGGGGAGGGGAAGGGGGAGAGAAGTGGAAGAGTGGGGAGGGAGGATGAGAGGGGTAGGGGGAGTGATGGAAGAGGGATAGGGGGAAGGGGGCGGGGGGAGAGAGGGAAGGGGGTGGGGTAGAGAGGGAAGGGGGGTGGGGGTGGGGAGAGAGGGATGGGAGGGAGAGGGGTGAGGAGAGGGAGAGGGGGAGGAGAGAAGGGGGAGAGAAGTGGAAGAGTGGGGAGGGAGGGAGGGGTAGCGGGAGTGGTGGAAGAGGGACGGGGGAGTGGAGGAAGAGGGACAGAGGGGTAGGGGAAGGGGTGGGGGAGAGAGGGGAAGGGAGGGGAAGAGAGAGGGGTGGGGGAGGGAGAGGGGTGGGGTAAGGGGATAGAAGTGGAAGAGTGGGGAGGGAGGGGTAGGGGGAGTGGTGGAAGAGGGACAGGGGTAGGGGGAAGGGGGTGGTGGTAGAGAGGGAAGGGGGGTGTGGCAGAGAGGGATGGGTGGGAGAGGGAGAGGGGTGAGGAGAGGGAAACATAGAAATGAAGTGCAGGAGTAGGCCATTCGGCCCTTCGAGCCTGCACCACCATTCAATATGATCATGGCTGATCATCCAACTCAGTATCCTGTACCTGCCTTCTCTCCATACCCCCTGATACCTTTAGCCACAAGGGCCACATCCAACCCTCTTAAATATAGCCAATGAACTGGCCTCAACTACCTTCTGTGGCAGAGAATTCCAGAGATTCACCACTCTCTGTGTGAAAAATGTTTTTCTCATCTCGGTCCTAAAAGATTTACCCCTTATCCTTAAACTGTGACCCCTTGTTCTGGTCTTCCCCAACATCCGGAACAATCTTCCAGCATCTAGCCTGTCCAACCCCTTAAGAATTTTGTACGTTTCTATAAGATCCGCCCTCAATCTTCTAAATTCTAGCGTGTACAAGCCTAGTCATATGAAAGTCTCCCCCCGACAGCCCCTGCTTCAAGCCCCCCCACCCGACAGCCCCCGCATCAAGCCACCCCTCCCCACCCCCAGGAAGCCCCCCCCCCCCCCTCCCCACTGCAGAACACTCCCCCACTTTCCCGGCTCCGGGACGCTCGCCCCCCCCCCCCCCCCCCCCCCCGCTCCAGGACGCTCACTTCCCCCCCCCCCCCGACAGCCCCCGCTTCAAGCGCTCCCCCCAGACAGCCCCTGCATCAAGCCCTCCCCCCTCTGTGTTCTACGTCATGGGGAATGGGGAAGGGAGTGGAAGGGGTGAGGGGGCGATCAGGGGCGTCCCGTCAGCCACGCCTGCACAGTTGGGGGCTATGGGTGAGTGGTGGAATATTGCGTTGGGGGAACAGGACCCAACGGGTCCCACTCAGTCTAGTATAATAAAAATGAACGGCACATGTTGGTTTACATCAAAGAGAAACACTAAATGCTGGAGTAACAGCAGATCAGACAGCATTTCTGAATAAAATGGATAGGGTGACATTTTGGGTCGGGACTGTGTCTGTGTTCGGGATAGGTCAATGTCTGAAGAAGGGTCCTGACCCGAAACGTCACCTATTTATTTTCTCCGGAGATGCTGCCTGCCCTACCGAGATACTCTGCCCTGTCTATCTTCAAGTATCAGCTAGCTGCAAGCAAAGCTAGTGTCGAGAGACTGCAGAAAAGTATCAACTAATTAGGATCAATACTTAATCAAAAATATTGAGTGCAGCTTGTCTATGTAAAAATATTAAGTGCAGCTTGTCTATGTAAAAATATTGAGTGCAGCTTGTCTATGTTTAACATTGGATTTTGGACACAGACGTCAAAAGTCAGTGACAATATTGTGCCTCTGGTCATGATTCATGTAATTCTCACTGACATTGGAATAGAGCATGGAACAGCATAGCACAGGAACAGGCCCTTCAGCCCACAATTGCACATATTCCTTCGCATCCGTGTGCCTACCTAAAAGCTTCTTAAATGCCAGTGTCATATCCACCTCCACCGCCGACCCATTTTAGGCACCCACCATTCTCTGTGTAAAAACTTCATAAGATCACAAGTGATAGGAACAGAATTAGGCCATTAGGCCCATCAAGTCTACTCCGCCATTCAATCATGGCTGATCTATCTCTCCCTCCTAACCCCATTCTCCTGCCTTCTCCCCATAACCTCGGACACCCGTACTAATCAAGAATCTATCTATCTCTGCCTTAAATATATCCACGGATGGTATCCACAGCCTCTGTGGCAAAGAATTCTACAGATTCACCACCCTCTGACTGAATAAACTCCTCCTTCCAAAAAGAATGGCCTTTAATTCTGAGCTAATTTAACTTAGCCTGAACATCTCCTTTAAACTATGCCCATCTCACCTTAAAGCTATGCCCCATTTGTTCAGTTTCGGGACATATAACAATAAGACTCTCTTGACGCTAGTCGTAGAGTCCAAGAGTGATACGGTGTGGAAACAGGCCCTTCGGCCCAACTCGCCCACACCGGCCAACAATCTCCCAACTACACTAGTCCCACTTGCCTGCGCTTGGTCCATATCTCTCCAAATTTGTCCTATCCATGTACCTGTCTAACTGTTTCTTAAACGACGGGTTAGTCCCAGCCTCAACTACCTCCTCTGGCAGCTTGTTCCATACACTCACCACCCTCTGTGTTTATTCCTATTAAATCTTTTCCCCTTCACCTTGAATCTATGTCCTCTGGTCCTCGATCCCCGACTGGGCAAGAGACTCTATGCATCTACCCAATCAATTCCTCACATGATTTTGTACACCGCAATAAGATTTCCCCTCATCCTCCTGTGCTCCATGGAATAGAGATCCAGCCTACTCAACCTCTCCCTATAGCTCACACCTGGCAAAATCCTCATAAATCTTTTCTGAACCCTTTCAAGGTTGACAATATCTTTCCAAAACATGGTGCCCAGAACTGAACACAATATTCTAAATGCGGTCTCACCAACGTCTTATACAACTGCAACATGACCTCCTAACTTCTATACGCAATACTCTGAATGATGAAGGCCAAAGTGCCAAAAGCCTTTTTGACCATTTTATCTACCTGCAACTCGACCTTCAAGGAATCATGCACCTATACTCCTCGATCCCTCTGCTCTGCAACACTACCCAGAGGCCTAATATTTACCGTGTAGGTCCTGCCCTCGTTCGACGTCCCAAAATGTAACAACTCACACTTCTCTGTATTAAATTCATCAACCATTCCTCCACCCACCTGGCCAATCGATACAGATCCTGCTGCAATTTTTCACAATTATCCTCACTATCTATAAAACCACTCACTTTTGTATCATCAGCAAACTTGCTAATCTTGCTCTGTATGTTCTCATCCAAATCATTGATGTAGATCTGTACCGGGCCCAGCACCGAACCCTGAGGCACACCACTAGTCACAGGCATCCAGTCTGAGATGCAACCTTCCACCATCACCCTCTGCTTCCTTCCATGAAGCCAATTTGCTATCCATTCAGCTATCTCTCCTTGGATCCCATGAGATCTAACCTTCTAGACCAACCTAGCATGCGGAACCTTGTCGACTACCTTACTGAAATCCATGTACACAACATCTACAGCTCTGCCCTCATCAACCTATTGGTCATGTCTTCAAAAAAATCAATCAGATTTGTGAGACACGACCTCCCACGTACAAAACCATGCTGACTATCCCCAAACAGCCTTTGCCCATCCAAATGCCTGTATAACCTATCCCTCATTTGACATTTCATAAGTTCTAGGAGCAGAATTAGGCCATCATGTCTACTCCGCCATTCAATCATGGCCGATCCCTCTCAACCCCATTCTCCTGCCTTTCCCCCATAACCCTGGACAGATTTTCAACCCTGGGAAAACCCTCCCTACCCTATTTAGGCCTTTTTCATCATTTTATACCCTTTTATCAGGTCTCCCCTCACCCTTTCAGAGAAAACAATCCAAGTTTGTCCAACCTAAAATCTGGATGATTTTCATTGTAATTCTGCTTTTCCTGAAATTCCCAACAGAATTGTATTATTACCCAATTCAACACACTATTTTACAATATAAATCCATTTTCTATTCCTGCAGTTCGCCTGGTTTTGAAACACAAATTAAACCCAATTTATGTATGATTGTAGACAAAAATGCTGAAGTAACTCAGCGGGACAGGCAGCATCTCTGGAAAGAAGGAATGGGTGACGTTTCGGGTCGAGACCCTGTTTCGTTGTAAACCAGCATCTGCAGTTCCAACTTTAAGGCAGAGATAGATAGATTCCTGATTAGTACAGGTGTCAGAGGTTATAGGGATGAAAAAGTTCACTAAAAAGATAGACAAAGTACAAATTCTTAAGACCATACAAAGCATTAATTTAACGTCTGATGGATGTGGACCTAGAGACCCAGAGGCAACAGTTTCACGTCCGAATCTCCAGCAGCACACACAAAGACATACTAGAAAACACGAGTTTATATACGTACAGAAATAATACCAATTGCATGATGTAATGTACAAAAACCATCATCCACCTCCAAATATGGAGTTGTTTTTCACTCTTTGCCAAAAGCCAGTTACCCCAATGGCATCCTCTGGGGCCCCTTCTTATCTGATTAACCTCTTCAACACATAAAAAACCTTGCAAGAGAGCTGCAAACTTTTCACCTTAAGTTAAAAAAAACCCTTGTCACGACGGAAGTTGTCCAAATCCCATCATGCATTACAATTGGCCTTTTACACCAGGAAAGCTTAAATATGACAACAATCAATGAATAACTAACTCTTTCAGGGAGACGGCAGGAGAATGGGATTAGGAGGGAGAGATACATTAGCCATGAATGAATGGCTGAGTAGGTTTGATGGGCCGAATGATCGTACTGCTTTGAACGAAAACTACTCCAACTACAATTTTTTTTTTTTTTTTTTAAAAGGCACGACTATTTGAATATTTAACTAGGATAGTAACTAAACATTGCCTTCCAAACACTCCAAAAAGCTACCTACGTCATTCTTAATCCTCTAATCTTTTCCATCCATATCCTGGGGTTTAAAACAATCTTTTAACTGAAGATTTATTTCCACGCATCTCTAAAGTAAATCCATGTTATCTGTATTTAATCTATTCCACTGTCTGCCTGAAAGAACCAAAACGCTATAAAATGCCTACTTCATAATAAATCAACCTTCGACATGCAGGATAGTTTAGATTAGTTTAGTTTAATGCCACGTGTACCAGGGTACAGTGAAAAGCTTTTTTTGTTGCATATTATCCAGTCGGCGGAAAGACTAAGGTACACAAAAATGCTGGAGAAACTCAGCGGGTGCAGCAGCAACTATGGAGCGACGGAGATAGGCAACGTTTCGGGCCAAAACCCTTCTTCAGTCGGCGGAAAGACAATGCAAGATTACAATCAAGCTGTTCACGGTGTACAGATACAGGATAAAGGGAGTAACATTTAGTGCAAGGTAGAGTCCAGTAAAATCTTATTAAAAATTGTTAGAGGGTCTCCACTGAGGTAGATGACAGGTCAGGACTGCTCTCATGTTGTTGAGAGGATGGTTTGCAAGTTCAAAATACTGGACAAGGGATGACTTGAAGTTCACACTGTAATCAACAATAACCTCTAACAATGTAAAGAGTCAGAATACATTGAGAGGTGAACCTTGAAAATGGAAGAAGAGTGTTGCTCGAGTTACGTATGAAATGCCGGAAGCACTAGGGTGCACTTTGACTACACTACAGGCAGCTGTCAATGTGAACGTGCATAGTTCGAGTAGACAGCAAAGACACGGGATTTGTCTGCAGCCTGCCTCGCAGGCAATGGTGCAGCAACAGGCTGTCGCATTTAATTGTATGGCAGATCTGGAGATGACCCACTGAAAAATAAAATCATTTTTGCAAACAAATTCTTGAACTGGTGAAGTCTGCTGAGCTTACTTGACTCTAAAGAAGGTTCTCGACCCCAAAAGTCACCCATTTCTTCTCTCCAGAGATGCTGCCTGTCCCGCTGAGTTACTCCAGCTTTTTGTGTCTATCTATTGTCATTTTTAAATGTTTTTTTGTGTTATTGCAAGAAAATGCACATCACAGGAAAGATTTCTTCAGTGGCCTCTCTGGATTCCTCACGGGTGGCAAAGTGGCGCAGCTGGTACAGGTCCAGCTGGTGTTTCACAGCGCCAGAGACCCGGGTTCGATCCCGACCTCGGGTGCTGTCTGTGTGGAGTTTGCACGTTCTCCCTGTGACCTCTCCGGTTTCCACTAACATCTCAAAGACATGCGAGTTTGTAGTTTAACTGGCCTCTGTATATTGTCCCCAGCATATAGGGTGTGGATGAGAAACTGGGATAACATGGAACTAGGGTGAATGAGTAGTCAGTGTGGACTCGGTGGGCATAAGGGGCTGTTTCCATGCTGTACTTCCAAATTAAACTGAATAAGATATGAGAAAACCCAGCATCAAAATGAAAATGTATACATAGAAAATAGGTGCAGGAGGAGGCCTTTCGGCCCTTCGAGCCAGCACCGCCATTCATTGTGATCATGGCTGATTGCAGTTTTGGGGACAGAGCCTTCTCCAGGGCAGCTCCCAGGCTCTGGAACTCCCTCCCCCAACTGATCCGCAATTCCGTATCCCTCACCATCTTCCAGTCCCACCTCAAGACCCATCTCTTCACCTCTGCCTATCCTTAGCCCCACGTCCCCCTCCCTTTTCGTCTGTGCTTGAATTGCCTCATATTGTGTTTTGAATTGAATTCTGTCTTTAATTTGTGTACTAGTCATGTCTCTACTATTTATTTCATTCCGCTTACATATTTTTCCTCTACTTGCTAAATTTTTGTAAGGTGTCCTTGAGACTCTTGAAAGGTGCCCATAAATAAAATGTATTATTATTATTATTATTATCGTCCCCAATCAATAACCCATGCCTGCCTTCTCCCCATATCCCTCGATTCCATTAGCCCCTAGAACCCTATCTAACTCTCTCTTAAATCCATCCAGTGATTTGGCCTCCACTGCCCTCTGTGGCAGGGAATTCTACAAATTCACAACTCTCTGGGTGAAAAATTTTTTCTCACCTCAGTCTTAAATGGTCTCCCCTTTATTCTAAGACTGTGGCTCCTGGTTCTGGACTCGCCCAACATTGGGTACATTTTTCCTGCATCTAGCTTGTTCAGTCCTTTTATAATGTTATATGTTTCTATAAGATCCCCCTCATCCTACTAAACTCCAGTGAATACAAGCATACAGTGAATAGTCTTTTCAATCTTTCTACAAACGCAGTCATTGCCATTTTAAGTGAAAAGGTGATGCTTCAGTCTGAAGAAGGGTCTCGACCCAAAACATCACCCATTCCTTCTATCCAGAGATGCTGCCTGTCCCACTGATTTGATCAACGACACTAGTTAGCTCAATCAGTAAACCACAACCCAGGTTTGAATATGCAACTCACCAGTCCAGTTTTTGGCCATCTTGAACATGTTTGCAGCTCTCGCAAACATTTCGCACGCTTCTTCAACTCTTGCGTTTCCTCTGAAATGAAATATATATATATATATTTTAAAAATAACCACAAATCCATCGATTCTTTCCTGATCTCACCTTTCCGTTATACCATTAATTTTTCACCCAAGACCTCCCCTTGCACAATCCTACATACAGCAGACGTGAACTAACCCAAACAGACTCTGGACTGGGAATGCTATCCAATGCTCTTGCCATTTAGGAAATCCTTGCTCAATCCCCTGTAGCTTTCGGTGAAGACAGATCCAATTACATTCAACTAAGTTGCAGTCCTCAGGGCGGCATTGTTGCTTTAGAGCGGTGGAGATGCTGCCTTACAGCACCAGAGACCCAGGTTCGATCCCAACTACGGGTGCTGTCTGTACGGAGTTTGTGCGTTCTCCCTGTGACCGTGTGGGTTTTCTCCAGGTGCTCTGGTTTCCTCTCACATTCCAAAGTCGTGCAGGCCTTGGGTTAGTTAGCTTGGGTAAATTGTCCCTAGCACGTAGAATGGAACTAGTGTACGGGGTGATCGCAATCGGCGCGGACCCGATTCGGCGAAGGGCATGTTTCCACACTGTAACTCTAAAGTCTAAAAATATCAGAAATGCACACTGGTTTAGTTTAGAGATTCAGCATGGAAACAGGCCCCTCGGCCCACCGGCTCCACACCGATCATCATATAATTCTATCTCTGGTTGAGCTGCCCTACCTACCAGGCATACATTAATATTCAACATCAATGTGTCAATCAATAAAGATCTTTATTTACTTCCTTTTCCATTTTGCTTGGACATTTTCCTATCACATACAAAAAGCATCATTATTTTTTTTTTTTTCTAACACTACAGCTGGAAAGCAAAGACTCAAGAATCATTGATGGGAGCTTATTCATTGCTAAAATGAATCTCAAGTTCATATTAAGAAGAGGAGGCATCTGTGGTCGGAATTAATACAATCTATGTTTCAGCGCAGAAGATGCTCAGTGCAGAAGAGCCCAGGGGTGTGCCGGTTATGCTTCATGAATCTTGGGCGATTTCTTTCCACATTTGGTATTTTGTTTTTATTTGGGTAGGAAGGAACTGCAGATGCTGGTTTACACCGAAGATGGATATAAAAGGCCCAAAGAGGCTCTCCCGCAGCCAACAATGGACCATTGTGGGCTCAACCTTTCCTTGGACATCAGTACCGGCTCTGGTTGAACCTTTTGCATACCTCGATTCTCTCTCCCCTGACTCTCAGTCTGAAGAAGGGTCTCGACCCGAAATGTCACCTATTGCTTATTGCTCATATTTATGTCGCTCTTCTAGGGAGATGCTAACTGCATTTCGTTGCCTCTGTACTGTACACTGCACAATGACAATAAAGTTTGAATCTGAATCCTTCTCTCCAGAGATGCTGCCTGGCCTGCTGAGTTACTCCAGCATTTTGTGTCTGATCTTTTGTTTATAACTTGTCTCTTTTCACCAGCAAGAACATTACAGCATTGTGATACAAATCCTTAATCAGAGTGTTAAGATAAGTTAGGTTAAACATTGATGTAAGATGCAATCTTAAGGCTCCATAGCATATATCTAACACAAAGACTGGATGCTAATGGAACAAGTACACAGTTTCCCCATTTTACATGCTGATAACAACATTTTATGTACCAGCTCATTGATTTGAGTTTATCAGGAGGCAAATTACAGCAATAGATCCCAATGAAGCAATAAATTTGTGGTTTAAATTCAAGCAAACTTTTGAGGCATAAATTATAAATAAAGTATTTTACCTGTCCCTGTTAATTCTCCAATGACAAAAGCGAAAATTCATCTAATTAGTAACCAAGATCAACAGACAGAAAAGTCCAAAGTATAATTCTTGGAGAAAAAAGACAAAGTGCTGCAATAATTCTGTAGACAAAAAATGCTGGAGAAACTCAGCGGGCGAGGCATTTAGATGCTGCCTCACCTGCTGAGTTTCTCCAGCATTTTTTGTCTACCTTCGATTTTTCCAGCATTTGCAGTTCTTTCTTAAGCAATAACTCAGTTCATCAGGCAGCATCTCTGGAAAATCGAAGGTAGACAAAAATGCTGGAGAAACTCAGCAGGCACGGCAGCATCTATGGAGCGAAGGAAATAGGCAACGTTTCGGGCTGAAACCCTTCTTCAGAAAACATGGATTGGTGGGATTTCGGGTCAGGAGCCTCTGAAGAAGGGTCTCAACTTGAAACTTAACCTATCCACGTTCTCCAGAGATGATGCCTGACCAGCTGAGTTACTCCAGCACTTTTTGTGTCCTTTGTTTTGTAAAACAGTATCTCCAGTTCCTTGTGTCATCTCTGGCTTGGTTGAATTAAATCCCTCTGCTGAGATATTGGAAGGATTTCTAGAATTGGGTTAAACAAAGGTGATAACTTCATACGTTCATAGGTTGTAGGAGCAGAAGTAGGCCATTTGGCCGATCAAGTCGACTCCGCAATTTCAACTTTAAGAGAGAGTTAGATAGAGCTCTAGGGGCTAGTGGTGTCAAGGGATATGGGGAGAAGGCAAGCACGGGTTATTGATAGGGGATGATCAGCCATGATCACAATGAATGGCGGTGCTGGCTCGAAGGGCCAAATGGCTTCCTCCTGCACCTATTTTCTATGTTTCTATGTTTCAATCATGGCTGATCTATCTTTTCCCCTCAACCCCATTCTCCTGCCTTTTTCCCATAATCCCCGACACCGTTACTAATCAAGAATCTATCAATCTCCATTTTAAAAATGTCCATTGAATTGGTCTCCACAGCCTGTGGCAATGAATTCCACAGATTCACCACCTTCTTTAGTCAGAGAAATTCCTCAAAGATAAACACAAAATGCTGGAGTAACTCAGCGGGACAGGCAGCATCTCTGGAGAGGAGGAATGGGTGAATTTTCCTTCTCATCTCCTTTCTAAAGGTACATCATTTTATTCTGAGGCTATGGCCTCTGGTCCTTGACTGTCCCATTAGTGGATACATCCACTTCACATCCAGGCCTTTCACTATTCAGAGTCCTTGTCCCTGCCTATAATTCGGTAAAGTAAAACCCCTTTCCCATGGAAAGGTGTGTTTGTGCATAATTATCAGGTGAGCAAAGGACTGGTTAGCGATGGCCTCAGCAGCCAAAAACGTTGTTGACGTTCACCTATAAAGATCACAGATAAACAATAACCACTTAGCTGAAGAACTACACAATACTTGGCAGTGATGCCACAGGAATGCTGCAAAGGAGGAGAAAAGAATGGCTTTTAGCCAATTTGTGAGAACGCATACCGAGGTTTTTAACTACTAATTGGATTTATGTGGATTCATTACATTCAATTTTTTTTTTGCACACAGAGCGGAGGAAATATTCCTTCAGTCTCTGCCTATCCACGTGCCCATCACTAACCATAAGCCTCTTAAACGCAAAGGGGTGGTGGTGGAGACAGACAGAATAGTGGCATTTAAGAACCTTTTTGATAGTCACGTATGTGGATATTATGCAGGGAATGGAGGGATATGGATCACTTACAGGCAGATGAAATTAGCTTATCTTGGCATCAAGGACATTGTGGGCTGAAGGGTCTGTTCCTGTGCTGCACTGCTCCATGTTCAGCAAAACAATCCATCTCCCTCCCTCACAAATTCGTTACAGTTTTTACAATAAAATCTCAAAAAAAGAATCTGAATAGATGCAAGTCAATATGATTAGTTATTTCTCCAGCCAACATCAATAATAATCTTTCAAATAATAAAGTCAATACCCCTGGAGAATATTTAAGAGCCCATTTATTCATTTTTTGTGTGATTATGGCTGCCCATTCATGATCCATGATCCCAAATCCATGTCCATACCGATAACGTGACAAGGGCCAATATCAGTGACTGGTCAGCCAGTATCTTCTATCTCAGCTTGATACATGTTTCTTTTTTGCTCTAAGCAAACGAGATTTCTTCTTGTTCAACAACTTAAAGGGCAAAAAAAACCCCAGAGGGAATAGATAATTTCCCAATTAATCTACATGCAGTAGCACTCTACACTTGCAATCCGCGCACATTACCAAAGGACAAGAATTAATTATCCCCGACCCCAACCTTTTCTTCCCAACCTTAAATCATTCTGGCATACAAGATTTACAAGAAAAAAGATGGCAGACTAAACACTGCAGTGTTTTCAAAGAAGATTGCATCTGCAGAATTATTCAGTGTAATCGGCTTTTGCATCCTGCACCCCCCTCCTCCCTCCCCCTCTCTCTGCCACAGGGAATAAACATGCAATGCATTTTTGTGCAAAAAATGTACTGCCATTTATGCAAAATGATGATTGCCTCCCATCACCTCCCTGATAAATGCAATGCAACATAAAAGCCAGCTTGCATAAAACCCTCTCCCCACCACCAAGGCTCGGTTTGCAGTGTAAATAACCCGCCCCCTCCCCCGTTTATTGCTCAGCAACCTCTCTTACCCAAACAAGCCTCCTAGAAATGAATGCGACGACTTCACCTTCTTCTCAGCATCAGCCATCAGCTGCATAGCTTCTTTCTCTTTGCCAGAATTGTCCATTTTTGCAATTGTTCCTTTTGCTTATTTGTTGTTGCTTTTGCTTCAATGCAGGGGCATGTATTGATGGCACGATCTTGCAGCCAGGGCAGCACCAGCCTTCTTCTCCTCCGTTCCTCAGTCCCCCCCCACCACTCTGCTTCTGCTGCACCTGCCTTGACTGCGACCCGCTCCGCCCACGGGTCGGGATGAGTCGAGCAAAGTATCCGCAAAGCACGCCGGTCTTTGTAGTCCTCCCACCGCGGGCTCCAGCGGCTCCAACCGTAGCTGGAACTACACCTCCCAGTCGACCCCGCGCCAAGACTAGTCTACATTGCTCCCAATGCCAGCGAATTGGGGACTGGGTTGAATGCAACCAGTAACAAATACTATGTCATGTTTAGGATTATTGCCAAGTTTACTGCACACACAAATTTGCAGATTATCCAGGCAGCAGTGTTGTCAAGCTCGAAAGGGTGCAAAGAAGAGAAGTCAGGCTGAAGAGGGGTCTCGACCCAAAACGTCACCCATTCCTTCTATCCAGAGATGCTATCTGTCCCACTGAGTTACTCCAGTATTTTGCATCTATCTTAGATTTATAAGGATGTTGCCAGGAGGGTCTGAGCTATAGGGAGAGGATGAGTAGGCTGGGACTCTATTCCTTGGAGAGCGGGAGGATGAGGGGTGATCTTATATTGTATAAGATCATGAGAGGAATTGATCGGTTAGATGCACAGACAGGGCCGTCTTAACAGCTTTATAGGCCCCCGGGCAAAGCTGTGCACTGGGGCCCCTACACTTCCAGTTTCTTTATGCCGAATCAATTATGGCGTCATGCACTTGCGATGTTCTTCTCCGTTTTCATGTTCTACAATAACATTCTACAATAGATAGATTAGCATGGGGCCTCTATGCTCGTGGGGCCCCGGGCAACTGCCCAGCGTGCCCATGCGCTAAGACGGCCCTGTGCACAGAGTCTCTTGCCCAGAGTAGGGGAATCGAGGAACAGAGAGCATAGGTTTGTGAAGGGGAAAAGATTTAACCTTTTCACTCAAACGGTGGTGGATATATGGAACGAGTTGCCAGAGGAGGTTGGAAATTTGCAAAAAAAAACAGAAAATACTGGAAACACTCAGCAGGTCAGGCAGCATCTGAGGAAAGAGAGACACAAGGGACTGCAGATGCTGGAATCTTGAGCAAAACACAAAGCGCTGGAGGAACTTAACGGGTCAGATAGCATCGGTGGAAGGAATGGACAGTACATTTCAGGTCGGGATCCTTCTTCCATTCCCTCCACAGATGAGTTTTGCTCAAGATTCCAGCATCTGCAGTTCTTTGTGTCTCTTTCCACAGATGCTGCCCGATCTGCTGAGTTCCTCCAGCATTATGTGCTTTGCTCTGTGAAGCACTCGGCACTGGGAAAGATTTTTGATAAGAAAGAGAGAGGAAAAAAAAGTTTTCCTACAGTTAGCTGCAGTGTTTACAAATTGTAATCTCTTAGTAAGACCACAAGACGTAGCAGCAGACCTAGGCCATTTGCTCCATCGAATCTGCTCCACCGTTAGATAATGGCAGATTTATTTTTCCCTCTCAACCTATTCTCCTGCCTTCTCCCTGTAACCCTATGATGCCATTATATTGTATATTGCAATTATGCAAATGAACAAACAATTATTGCATTTATATATAAACATTTTTAAGATGGAACTGCAAATGCTGGAAAATCGTAGGTAGACAAAAATGCTGGAGAAACTCAGCGGGTGAGGCAGCAACTATGGAGCAAAGGAAATAGGTAACGTTTCGGGTCGAGACCCTTCTTCGGATATATAAAAATGTTTGTACCTTTGTTGTGTCACCATTAGAAGCTCCAGTCATGAGGCAAAATGTCAAATTATTTAATGTCTAATTTAAAAAATGTCTAAATTTAAAATTGTTATATTATTCCAATTCTTTTTGAAATTCTGCAACATGACTGTTTCTTGTGTGCAAGGGCGGCACGATGGCGCAGCGGTAGAGTTGTTGCCTTACAGAGCCAGAGACCCAGGTTCGATCCCGACTACGGGTGATTTCTGAACAGAGATTGGACGTTCTCCCTGTGACCGCGTGGGTTTTATCCGAGATCTTCGGTTTCTTCCCACACTCCAAAGACGTACAGGTTTGTAGATTAATTGGCTTGGTATAAGTGTAAAATGTTTCTAGTGTGTATAGGATAGTGTTAATGTGCGGGGATCGCTGGTCGGTGCGGACCCGTTGGACTGAAGGGCCTGTTTCCACGCTGTTTCTCTAAACTAAACTAAACTAAACTAACAGTATCTGTACCATTTGCTTCACATGATTAGATTAGCAAAGATGATACAAAAGTGGGTGGTTTTGCAGATAGTGAAGATGGTTGTGAAAAATTGCATCAGGATCTTGACCAACTGGGCTGAGGAATGGTTGATGGAATTTAATGTAGAAAAATGTGAGGTGTTCAGACCTACACAGTGAATGTAGGGCTCTAGGGCTCTAGGTAGTATTGTAGAGCAGAGGGATCTAGGAGTGCAGGTACTGTGCATAGTTCCTTGAAAGTGGAGTCGCAGGTAGATCGGGTGGTCACAAAGGCTTTTGGCACATTGGCCTTCATCAGCCAAAGTATTGAGTATAGAAGTTGGGAGGTCATGTTGCAGTTGTATAAGACGTTGGTGAGGCCACATTCAGAGTATTGTGTTCAGTTCTGGGCACTGTATTATAGGAAAGATGTTGTCAAGCTGAAAAGGGTACAGAGAAGATTTACGAGGATGTTGCCAGGACTAGAGGGTGTGAGCTAGAGGCAGAGGTTGAGTCGGCTGGGACTCTATTCCTTGGAGTACAGGAGGACGAGGGGTGATCTTATAGAGGTGTATAAAATCATGAGAGGAATAGATTGGGTAGATGCACAGAATCTCTTGCCCAGAGTGAGTGACTCGAGGACCAGAGGACATAGGTTTAAAGTGAAGGGGAAACGATTTAATAGAAATCTGAGGAGTAACTTTTTCACACAAAGGGTGGTGGATGCCAAGAGAGTCAAGAGAGTTAAGAGTGTTTTATGGTCATGTGTCCCAGATAGATCAATGTAATTCTTACTTGCAGCAGCACAACAGAATATGTAAACATAGTACACTGTAAACAATATGATATGGAACAAGCTGCCAGAGGAGGTAGTTGAGGCAGGGACTATCCCAACGCTTAAGAAGCAGTTGGACAGGCACATAGATAGGACAGGTATAGAGGGATATGGACCAAATGCTGGCAAGTGGGACTAGTGTAGTTGTGACATGTTGGCCAGTGTGGGCAAGTTGGGCCGAAGGGCCTGTTTCCACACTGTCTCTGCATCACTTTATGAGGCATTTGGTTGGTGCATAAAGACAACGAGACAGATATCAGTTCATTGTTTTGTGGAAATACTTTATTGTGTTAAATAAAAACGATAAGTATATGCGATATGACCAGTATGAAGAACTAGTTGTCACATGCATCCTTGATAAACAAGTAAAAAAATTAAAAGTTCCATTAAAAATATTCTGATGAAGGGTATCTATCAGACCTGAAATATTAATGCTCTCTTTATTTCCATAACCATATAACCATATAACAATTACAGCACGGAAACAGGCCATCTCGACCCTTCTAGTCCGTGCCGAACAGGTATTCTCCCCTAGTCCCATATACCTGCGCTCAGACCATAACCCTCCATTCCTTTCCCGTCCATATAACTATCCAATTTATTTTTAAATGATAAAATCGAACCTGCCTCCACCACCTTCCCTGGAAGCTCATTCCACACAGCCACCACTCTCTGAGTAAAGAAGTTCCCCCTCATGTTACCCCTAAACTTCTGTCCCTTAATTCTGAAGTCATGTCCCCTTGTTTGAATCTTCCCTACTCTGTGGGAAAAGCTTATCCACGTCAACTTTGTCTATCCCTCTCATCATTTTAAAAACCTCTATCAAGTCCCCCCTTAACCTTCTGCGCTCCAAAGAATAAAGCCCTAACTTGTTCAACCTTTCTCCATAGTTGCTGTCTGAACTGCTGAGTAATTTAGTTTAGTTTAGTTTAAAGATACAGTGCAGAAACAGCCTCTTCGGCCCCCGGAGACCGCACCGACCAGCGATCACACCGTACATTAGCACTATCCTACACACGAGGGACAATTTATAATGAATCTACAAGTCTTTGGTGTGTGGGAGGAAATCAGAGCTCCCAGAGAAAACCCACGTGGTCACGGGGAGAACGTACAAACTCCGAACGGAAAGTACCCGTAGTAAGGATCGAACCTGGGACTCTGGCGCTGTAAGACAGAAACTCTGTGCCACCGTGCTGCCGGTTAGTTAGAAACATAGAAACATAGAAAATAGGTGCAGGAGTAGGCCATTCGGCCCTTCGAGCCTGCACCGCCATTCAATATGATCATGGCTGATCATCCAACTCAGTAGCCTTCTCTCCATACCGCCTGGTCCCTTTAGCCACAAGGGCCACATCTAACTCCCTCTTAAATATAGCCAATGAAGTGGCCTCAACTACCTTCTGTGGGAGAGAATTCCACAGATTCACCACTCTGTGTGAAAAATGTTTTTCTCATCTCGGTTCTAAAAGATTTCCCCCTTATCCTTAAACTGTGACCCCTTGTTCTGGACTTCCCCAACATCGGGAACAATCTTCCTGCATCTAGCCTGTCCAACCCCTTAAGAATTTTGTACGTTTCTATAAGATCCCCCCTCAATCTTCTAAATTCTAGAGTACAAGCCGAGTCTATCCAGTCTTTCTTCATATGAAAGTCCTGACATCCCAGGAATCAATCTAGTGAACCTTCTCTGTACTTCCTCTATGGCAAGAATGTCTTTCCTCAGATTAGGAGACCAAAACTGTACGCAATACTCCAGGTGTGGTCTCACCAAGACCCTGTACAACCGCACTAGAACCTCCCTGCTCCTATACTCAAATCCTTTTGCTATGAATGCTAACATACCATTCGCTTTCTTCACTGCCTGCTGCACCTGCATGCTTACTTTCAATGAAGAAGGGTTTCTGAAGAAGGGTTTCGGCCCGAAACGTTGCCTATTTCCTTCGCTCCATAGATGCTGCTGCACCCGCTGAGTTTCTCCAGCTTTTTTGTGTGCCTACTTTCAATGACTGGTGTACCATGACACCATGAAATTTTTAAATTTCAAGCCAGTGATTGAGTCATAGACTCCTAAGCATGGAAACAGGCCTTTCCCATGCTGACCAAGATGCCCCATCTACACTAGTCCCACCTGCCTGCATTTGACCCATATCCCTCCAAACCTGTCCTATCCATGTACCTGTCCAAATGTCTTTTAAATGTTATTATAGTGCAGACACAGTAAAGAAAGGTGGTTAGACACAAAATGCTGGAGTGACTCGCAGGACTGGTAGCATCACCGGAGAGAAGGAATGGGTGACGTTTCGGGTCGACAGCCTTCTTCAGGCTGCCTGGTCCGCTGAGTTACTCCAGCATTTTGTGTCTATCTTTGGCATAATCCAGCATCTGCAGTTAAGTTCCTACACAAAGAACTGACGGTGTTGGGTGCCTGTCAAGAATCAAGAGAGTCAAGTATTTTATCATCATATGTCCTGAAAATGAAGGTCATAAGTAATAGGAGAAGAATTACTATTTGCATTACGAGTTGTATTACTAGTCAGGGAAGATATTACAGCAGTGCTTTGGCAGGATAGATTGGAGGGCTCATCTAGGGAGGCTATTTGGGTGGAACTGAGAAGTGGGAAAGGGGTAGCAACACTTATAGGGGTGTATTATAGACCGCCAAATGGGGATCGGGAATTGGAAGAGCAAATATGTAAGGAGATAGCAGATATTAGTAGTAAGCACAAAGTAGTGATTGTGGGAGATTTCAACTTTCCACACATAGACTGGGAAACACATTCGGTAAATAGAAACATAGAAACATAGAAATTAGGTGCAGGAGTAGGCCATTCGGCCCTTCGAGCCTGCACCGCCATTCAATATGATCATGGCTGATCATCCACTCAGTATCCCGTACCTGCCTTCTCTCCATACCCTCTGATCCCCTTAGCCACAAGGGCCACATCTAAAACCCTAAATGGGCTGGATGGTTTGGAGTTTGTAAAATGTGTGCAGGATAGTTTTTTGCAGCAATACATAGAGGTACCTACTAGAGGAGGGGCAGTGTTGGACCTCCTGTTAGGAAATGAGACGGGACAGGTGGCGGAGGTATGCGTTGGGGAGCACTTCGGGTCCAGTGATCACAAAACCATTAGTTTCAATATAATTATGGAGAGGGTCAGAACTGGACCTAGGGTTGAGATTTTTTGATTGGAGAAAGGCTAACTTTGATGAGATGCGAAATGAATTAAAAGGAGTGAACTGGGACATTTGGTTTTATGGGAAGGATGTAGAAGAGAAATGGAGGACATTTAAAGGGGAAATTTTAAGAGTACAGAATCTTTATGTTCCTGTTCGGTTGAAAGGAAACAGTAAAAAGTGGAAAGAGCCCTGGTTTTCAAGGGAAATTGGACATCTTGTTCGGAAAAAGAGGGAGATCTACAATAATTATAGGCAGCATGAAGTAAATGACGTGCTTGAGGAGTATAAGGAATGTAAAAAGAATCTTAAGAAAGAAATTAGAAAAGCTAAAAGAAGACATGAGGTTGCTTTGGCAAGTAAGGTGAAAGTAAATCCAAAGGGTTTCTACAGCTATATTAATAGCAAAAGGATAACGAGGGATAAAATTGGTCCATTGGAGAGACGGAGTGGACAGCTATCTGCAGAGCCAAAAGAGATGGGGGAGATATTGAACAATTTATTTTCTTCGGTATTCACCAAGGAGAAGGATATTGAATTATGTGAGGTAAGGGAAACTAGTAGAGTAGCTATGGATTCTATGAGTTTCAAAGTAAAAGAAGTACTGACACTTTTGAAAAATATAAAAGTGGATAAGTCTCCAGGTCCTGACAGGATATTCCCTAGGACATTGAGGGAAGTTAGTGTAGAAATAGCCGGGGCTATGACAGAAATATTTCAAATGTCATTAGAAACGGGAATAGTCCCCGAGGATTGGCGTACTGCGCATGTTGTTCCATTGTTTAAAAAGGGTTCTAAGAGTAAACCTAGCAATTATAGGCCTGTTAGTTTGACTTCAGTGGTGGGCAAATTAATGGAAAAGATACTTAGAGATAATATATATAAGCATCTGGATAAACAGGGTCTGATTAGGAACAGTCAGCATGGATTTGTGCCTGGAAGGTCATGTTTGACTAATCTTCTTGAATTTTTTGAAGAGGTTACTAGGGAAATTGACGAGGGTAAAGCAGTGGATGTTGTCTATATGGACTTTAGTAAGGCCTTTGACAAGGTTCCTCATGGAAGGTTGGTTAAGAAGGTTCAACTGTTGGGTATAAATGCAGGAATAGCAAGATGGATTCAACAGTGGCTGAATGGGAGAAGCCAGAGGGTAATGGTGGATGGTTGTTTGTCGGGTTGGAGGCAGGTGACTAGTGGGGTGCCTCAGGGATCGGTGTTGGGTCCTTTGTTGTTTGTCATGTACATCAATGATCTGGATGAAGGTGTGGTAAATTGGATTAGTAAGTATGCAGATGATACCAAGATATGGGGTGTTGTGGATAATGAAGAGGATTTCCAAAGTCTACAGAGTGATTTAGGCCATTTGGAAGAATGGGCTGAAAGATGGCAGATGGAGTTTAATGCTGATAAATGTGAGGTGCTACACCTTGGCAGGACAAATCAAAATAGGACGTACATGGTAAATGGTAGGGAATTGAAGAATACAGTTGAACAGAGGGATCTGGGAATAACCGTGCATAGTTCCTTGAAGGTGGAATCTCATATAGATAGGGTGGTAAAGAAAGCTTTTGGTATGCTAGCCTTTATAAATCAGAGCATTGAGTATAGAAGCTGGGATGTAATGTTAAAATTGTACAAGGCATTGGTGAGACCAAATCTGGAGTATGGTGTACAATTTTGGTCGCCCAATTATAGGAAGGATGTCAACAAAATAGAGAGAGTACAGAGGAGATTTACTAGAATGTTGCCTGGGTTTCAACAACTAAGTTACAGAGAAAGGTTGAATAAGTTAGGTCTTTATTCTCTGGAGCGCAGAAGGTTAAGGGGGGACATGATAGAGGTCTTTAAAATGATGAGAGGGATAGACAAAGTTGATGTGGATCAGCTTTTCCCTTTGAGAAAAGGGAAGATTCAAACAAGAGGACATGACTTCAGAATTAAGGGACAGAAGTTTAGGGGTAACATGAGGGGGAACTTCTTTACTCAGAGAGTGGTAGCGGTGTGGAATGAGCTTCCAGTGGAAGTGGTGGAGGCAGGTTCGTTGGTATCATTTAAAAATAAATTGGATAGGCATATGGATGAGAAGGGAATGGAGGGTTATGGTATGAGTGCAGGCAGGTGGGACTAAGGGGAAAAAGTTGTTCGGCACGGACTTGTAGGGCCGAGATGGCCTGTTTCCGTGCTGTAATTGTTATATGGTTATATGGGTATATGGTTAATTAGGCCATTCGGCCCATCAAGTCTACTTCACCATTCTATCATGGCTGATCTATCTCTTCCTCCTAATCCCATTCTCCTGCCTTCTCCCCATAACCCCTGAAACCTGTACTAATCAATATCCACAGTATCTCTGCCTTAAAAATATCCACTGGCTTGGCCTCCACAGCCTTCTGTGGCAAAGAATTCCACAGATTCACCACCCTCTGACTAAATAACTTCCTTCTCATTTCCTTCCTAAAGGACTGTCCTTTAATTCTGAGACTCTGACCTCTAGTCATAGACTCTCCCATTAGTGGAAACATCCTCTCCACATTCACTCTATCCAAGCCTTTCACTCTTCCATACGTTTCAATGAGGTCCCCCCTCATTCTTCTAAACTCCAGCGAGTACAGGCTCAGTGCCGTCAAATGAACGATGAAATTCTCACTTGGATCACGCTGCCAGGGGTGATGGAGGAGGCAGATATGACAGTGGCATTTAAGAGGTTTCTAAATTGGTGCATATGCTGGGAATGGAGTGATATGAGGATATGAATCTTCTTAGGACAGATGAAATGTTTAAGAAAGAACTGCAGATGCTGGAAAAATCGAAGGTAGACAAAAATGCTGGAGAAACTCAGCGGGTGAGGCAGCATCTATGGAGCGAAGGAATAGGTGACGTTTCGGGTCGAGACCCTTCTTCAGACTAATGTGGTGGTGGGGGGGGCGGGAAGAAGAAAGGAAGAGGCGGAGACAGTGGGCTGTGGGAGAGCTGGGAAGGGGAGGGGAAAGAAGGAGAAAGCAAGGACTACCTGAAATTGGAGAAGTCAATGTTCATACCGCTGGAGTGTAAACTGCCCAAGCGAAATATGAGGTGCTGCTCCTCCAATTTGTGGTAGGACTCACTCTGGCCATGGAGGAGGCCCAGGACAGAAAGGTCAGATTGGGAATGGGAGGGGGAGTTAAAGTGCTGGGCCACTGGGAGATCAGGTTGGTTAATGCAAACCGAGCGGAGGACAGATGAGATTAGTTTATCTTGGCATTATGTTCATCACAGTCAAAGGGCCTGTTCCCATATTATACCTTTCTATGTTCTGAAATGGCAGAGCTAAGACCTGACCAATCCTTTTTAAACAATATTAACCACTATCCTCATTTATTTGTACAGTCATGGACACTTTATTATGTTCTTTAGATGTGGTTAAGCCTGACTAGTATTTATTTTAACTTGGCATTGTGTTCAGAGCAGACAATGTGGGCTAAAGACTTCTTCCTGTGCTGTACTCTTCTACATTGTAGGAAGGAACTGCAGATGCTGGTTTACACCAAAGATGGGCACAAAATGCTGTAGTAACTCAGCGGGTCAGGCAGCATCTTATGAGAAAAGGAATAGGTGATATTTCGGGTCAGACTATTCTATGTTCTATGTTCTCTCCCCTGCCCATTCTCAATATTACCACATATTTTGAACAAGTCACAACCGTTTACACTTCATGTCCAGTCCAGTCCAGTCAAGTATATTATACATATGGACAAGTACAGTGAGGTATAGGTGCAAGGAACTCAGTAGTAGGTTAGTTTAGTTTAGTTTAGATTATTGTCACCTCTACCGAGGTACAGTGAAAAGCTTTTTTTCTGTACACTATCCAGTCAGTAAAAGACTATTCATGATTGCAATCAAGCCATCCACAGTGTACAGATACTGGATAAAGGGAATAATGTTTAGTGCAAGATAAAGTCCAGTTAGTCCAATTAAAGATAGTGTGAAGGTCTCCAATGAGGTAAATGGTAGGTCAGGACCGCTCTCTAATAGCATCAAAGACCACAGGCTCAGACAACACACATAATTGTAAATTGTACATGAATTATACATAAATTACGCATAGATTGCACAAGACAGTGCAAAATAAAAACAAGACATGGTGTCGCAGCAATAGAGTTGCAACCTAATGCCCCTGTCCCACTTAGGAAACCTGAACTGAAACCTCTGGAGACTTTGCGCCCCACCCAAGGTTTCCGTGCAGTTCCCGGAGGTTGCAGGTTGTTCCCGGAGGTTGCAGGTGGCTGCAGGTAGGGAGACTGACAAAAACCTCCGGGAACCGCACGGAAACCTTGGGTGGGGCGCAAAGTCTCCAGAGGTTTCCGTTCAGGTTTCCTAAGTGGGACAGGGGCATTATTTAGAGAACCAGAGACTCGGGTTCGATCCTGACCATGGGTGCTATCTGTACGGTGTTTGTATGTTCTCCCCGTGAGTGCCTGGGCTTTCTCCGGTTGCTCCGGTTTCCTCCCACACTCCAAAGACGTACAGGCTTGTAGGTTAATTTGGCTTCGGTAAAAATTGCAAATTGTCCCAAGTGTGTAGGACAGTGTTAGTGTGCGGGGATCGCTGGTCGGCGCGGACTCAGTGGTTCGAACGACATGTTTCCGCAAACTAGTATCTCCAAACTAAACATGAGATCAGAACACATTTAGAAAACAAGCCCTTAACTACTTTCCCAATTGCAATTACAGGTAGGTTTGCTTTTAAAGAAAAACCCCAGAGGAAGCCTGTGTTTAGGAATCTTCATTCAAATGAATTTTAATTCAAATTAGCAAGATCCAAATAATCAAATCACCAACAGTTAGCTAACTTTGCACTAGTAACAAACTCTCCTATCTCAACAGTGTAGAACAACAGTGTACAGTGTAGAAACTCTAAGGACATTTACCACAACATTTTGGTTAAAGCACATAATTCATTGATGAAGAGGGGTCTCGAACCGAAACGTCACCCATTCCTTCTCTCCAGAGAGGCTGCCCGCTGAGTTAATCCAGCTTTTTGTGTTTATCTTCGATATAAACATGACATTTGGCCCCAGCAGCCTGTTGTCGCAGTTTGCCAGGTGACCAACAGCACTCCAAGGCCACATGATTGCATACAGCAATGTCATTACCATGCCTGCACCATTCATACTCTACTGGGCAAGTGTCAGCTGTACCTTGATAATTGTTGTCCCTGCCCCTCCCATTGAAAAAGCCAATCTTCTTCCTCTTGCGTATGGCGTGCAAAGCCTAAAGTTGTAAGACAAATTGTTCTGTTTGATGGAAATAGGCAACGTTTCGGGCCGAAACCCTTCTTCAGACTGCTGCACCCGCTGAGTTTCACCAGCACTTTTGTCTACCTTTGATTTTCCAGCATCTGCAGTTCCTTCTTAAACACTTGTTCTGTTTGATCTTCTGTTTGTGCACGCCAGGTTGATTGCATTCGTCGAAACAGGGTGGGCCACGTGAAGGTTGCAATCTCCCACCCCTCCCATTGAAAAAGCCAGTGATACAATGATTCACTGATACGTTACTGTCACATGTTCCTCGATGCAGTGAAATGCATTGTTTTGCATACAACCTGCTAAAATCATATAGCAAACCTCACCTAGGCAGTACACAAGGGTCGCCACATTGCCGACAAAGTTACAAAAGTTCATGGAAGAGTCCTATCTGCTGCCTGGCGCTGCACGTGGCAGCAGGACTCTCCCCCTCCCCCTCCGTGCTGGGTTCCCCCATATCTCTCGGTGCTTCCCCAATAGGAAGCTCTCCAACGTCCTTCCTCACTCTCCGACCGCCCACCTCAGGATTGAAAGATATAGCATGGAAGCAGGCCCTTCAGCCCACCAAGTCCACACCGACCATCATTCACCCATTCACACTACATCTATGTTATCCCACTTTCATATCCTTTACATGTATTGACAAAAGGTGGCATGGTGGGGCAGTGGTAGAGATGCTGCCTTACAACGCTAGAGACTGGAGTTCGATCCCGACCACGGGTGGTGTCTCTACGGCGTTTGTACTTTCTCTGTGTGACTACGTGGGTTTTCTCCGGGAGCTCTGGTTTCTTCCCACACTCCAAAGACGTACAGGTTTGTAGGTTAATTGGCTTCTGTAAATCGCGCCTAGTGTGTCTGCCACCACTAAAAAGTTAACAACTAGATTTAAATTTTTTAATTTGATTTTCTACTTTATACTAGTTGTCAGTTCTTTAAATCAGTGTTTCTTAAACAATTTCAGTGTCATTCGCCCTTGAGTCTTTATCACAAAATTTCATTCACTCTCGACTAAATTTTCTTTTGTATTTTGGTAATTTTCATCTCATTCTCCCTTGTGTATAATTTTAAATATAATTTATTTTGTCACATGAGCAAAAAACATAAATGAACTCATTTCTTAAGGGTTTATTTTATTCAACATTTTGAACATCCTAAAAATATGTAAAGAAAACTAGGAGTAAAAAACAAGTTTGATTACCACTTGAGTTGGAAAATCATTCTATTAGAATGATAAAAATCCATTCCAACATCTAAACACTGGAATTCATCCCCATCCTACCCTTTCGGACTTAGATTACTGCAGTTTTTTCTTGGAAAACTAGCTCAAACAACCATGGTCTTCCCTAAAAGGTTATATTACAGTAAATTTGGGAAATATCTTGCTACTTTGAAATTAGAAAACCATAGGTTGAGAGAAAAAAACATGTCAAACCATTTATGCTAACCACTTTAATGGCAATGCCTTTTTTAAGTATAGAAAATAATATATAAATATCTGAATAAATTAAGCCATTCCCCATTCATTCACCCCTCTAGATTCATTCACCCCAAAATAATTTCATTCACCCTTGGGTGAACCAGTTTAAGAAGCATTAAATTGCAAGGTAGACAAAAATGCTGGAGAGACTCAGCAGGTGAGGCAGCATCTATGGAGCAAAGGAAATAGGCAACGTTTCGGGTCGAGACCCTTCTTCAGACGTCTCGACCCGAAACGTTGCCTATTTCCTTCGTTCCATAGATGCTGCCTCACCCGCTGAGTTTCTCCAGCATTTTTGTCTACCTTCGATTTTCCAGCATCTGCAGTTCCTTCTTAAGCATTAAATTACAAGATGCTTGGTCACAAACTCAAAACAGAAGAAGGAGGCACACTGATGTAAAAAAAATGTTGATGGATATATAACTTAATTTTTAATAGTTACATTTATTTGCATCTTTATGTTTATAAATGAAGCAGAGGAAAAATCAATCACCACATGATGGCATTCGAAAGCCTTTGATCTGCCTGTTTAATCAAAATCACATCAGTTTGAAATTTCTTTTCATGTCATGCTGGAGTTTTAAAACATTACTTTTAATGTACAAAATAATAGGCTCTCTCTTTGTGTGATATTCCGTTGGATTGTTGGATCATTAAAGTGTGTCAGAAACTGTTCTTAAGTTGCTGCTGTGACATAACGATGACTGGAAATAATGAAGACAATAATACTGTTGTTAGACACAAAATGTTGAAGTAACTCAACAGGTCAGGCAGCATCTCTGGAGAAAAAGGATGTGTGACCTTTGAGGTCGAAACCCTTCTTCAGACTGCTGTCTTTGGAGTTAGGATTTTTTAGTTTTAGTGTTACAGAATGGAAACAGGCCCTTCGGCCCATCGAGTCCATGCTGACCGTCAATCACCGGTTCATACTAGTTCAATGTTATCCCACTTTCTCAATATTATATTGTTGCTCTAATGAAAGTTACAAATATTTCAAATATCCGTGCCTTCCTTATCTCTTCAGAAATATTTTATGTTGTTGATTTATCTTCCAAATTATCTTTTATTAGTTATCTCTGGAACTCAGAGTTTGCAGGAAGTTCTGATAGACGTATATAACATTATAAGAGGCATTGATAAGGTAGACAGTCAGAACCTTTTTTCCCCAGGATGGGAAACAAAATGAATATTAGAGGGCACAGCTTTATGGAGGAGGAGGAGGAATACAGGAACTTGACCAGTTCCTTTTGTGCCTGGAGTGAAGAGAACTGTCTCATCCTGAACACAACTAAGACTAAAGAGATGGTGGTTAACTTTGGCAGGTCCAAGCTCCCCCTTCAACCACGTCATGAACTGAAATCAGCAATCCTTATGGTACCGCTGCATCACATGAATCCAAAAAGTCGATGAAAGGAGACCAACTCCTTAAGAATTGGTCATATTTATCTATTAGTCGGAGTCTCATTTCTTCAAGGCGTGCTATGTCCATCATATTCCTAATCCACATTTTAACAGTTGGTATGGTTGTATTTTTCCAAAATTTAAGTATCAATTTCTTTCCAATTATTAACCCATAATTAAAAAAAACATTTTGGTCTTTATTTAAATTGGTATCTTCTCCTATTATTCCAAATATAATCCATTCCATTTTGGGTTCTATTCTTGACTTGAAGAGCTTTGTAAATATATCAAATATATCACTCCAAAATGTATTCAACTTTGTACATCCTACAAATGAATGTGTTATATTAGCGTTTTGAAACAAACATTTATCGCATCTGGGAGAGACGTTTGGATAAAATTTATTCAACCTCGTTTTTGAATAATATAGTCTATCTAATAATTTGAATTGAATTAAATTATGTCTTGTATTAATAGAACAGTTATGTGTATTCATCAAATACTTTTCCCATCTATCCTTCGAGATCTTTATCATTAACTCATGTTCCCAATCTTCCCTTAGTGCTTCCGTTGAGGGTGATTCTCTATATAATATATTATTATAAAAGTATGATATTAATTTTTGTGAATCAGCCTTAATATTCATTGCTTCTTCTATAGGGTCTAAAAATATAGTTTGAAATCTATGTGTATATTTCTTCATAAAGTCACATACCTGTATATATTTAAAATATTGATTATCCTTCAATTTAAATTTAAATTTTAATTGTTGAAATGATAACAGTTTACCCAATTCATACATATCCCCTACTTTCCTAATCCCCAGTCTATCCCATTGTTGATATGTGTTGTCGATGAGAGAAGGTTTGAATGCGGGGTTGTTCAATAGTGGGGTTAGTACTGATAAATTATTTAATTTCAAGGATACTTTTATTTGTTTCCAAATTCTTATTATATTGTGAATAATTGGGTTCTTCTTATATATTATACTATTCAATTTTATCGGTGAGAGCAGGATCGTTCCTATATCGTGCGGATAGCACTCCTCTTTCTCCATTCTTATCCACTCCAACTGCTGAGTGGAACTATCCAGCCAGTACATTATGTTCTTAATATGCACTGCCCAGTAGTAATACATAAAGTTAGGTAATGATAAACCCCCAACTTCTTTAGATTTGCACAAATGCTTTCGTTGAATTCTATGTGTTCTGTAATCCCATATAAAATTAGTGATAGTGGAATCTAGTTTTTTGAAAAAATATTTTGGAATATATATTGGGATCGCATGAAACAAATATACTAATTGTGGTAAGAAAGTCATTTTTATAGCGTTAATTCTACCTATCAATGAGAGCGGAAGTGTTTTCCAAAATTTAATCATATCATTCAGTTTATTTAATAGTGGTATAAAATTGGCACTAAATAATGATTTGTGTCTTCTCGTAATTTGAATACCCAGATACTTGAATTTTTCTGTTGCAATTTTGAAGGGAAATTTTAGTAAGTGTCTCGAATCCTGTGGTTTTAAAGACATAATTTCGCTTTTATTCCAATTTATTCTATATCCTGAAAAAGAGCCGAATTCCTCAATTAGTGTTAATAAGGTGGGTATACTCGTTTGTGTATTAGTAATATATAAAAGAATATCATCAGCATATAGTGAAATTTTATTATTTGAATCCTTAGTGTTATATCCGTGAATATTCGGGTGATTTCTAATCTTTTCGGCCAACGGTTCTATCATAAGGGCAAATAGCAATGGTGATAAGGCACACCCTTGCCTATTACCCCTTGATAAGTAAAATTTTGGAGATAGCGTATTGTTAGTTAATATTCTTGCCGTAGGTCTATCGTAAAGTAGTTTAACCCATCTAATAAAATTCTCTCCCATATTGAATTTTTGGAGTGCCTTGTATAAATACTGCCATTCTACTTGATCAAATGCCTTCTCTGCATCCAGCGTGACAACTGAAATATCTTCATTGTCCTCATTATGAGAGTACATTATATTGAAAAGCCTTCTCAAATTATTAAATGATTGTCTTTTGGGTATAAATCCCGTTTGATCCGTATTTATTAAATTGTTAATATAATTATTTAGCCTTCTAGCTAGAATCTTTGCTAACATTTTCTGATCCGTATTTAGTAGTGAAATAGCTCTATAAGAACCTGGTTCATCTAAATCTTTATCTTTTTTGGTATAAGTGTTATTGTTGCTTCTGCTAGGGTTTCTGGTAGTTTATTTTCGGTATAAGCCTGCGTGTATAAATTGAATCATCTTGGTATAATTGACTCCTGAAATCTTTTATAAAATTCATTACTAAAACCGTCTGGTCCTGGGGTCTTCCCATTTTTCAGTGAGTTTATTACTTGTTTTATTTCTTCACTAGTAATCCGTGCTCCTAATTGCTCTTGTTCTAAACTATTTAATTTTGGGAGCTTGCAATTATCTAAAAAATTTGTAATTTTACTTGCATCTGTATTTATTTTAGATGTATATAAATTGTGATAAAATTGGGCAAACTTATTAATATCCTTAGGCAGTGTTAAAAACTCACCCTTATCCGATTTAATTTTAGTAATAGTTTTTTCCTTTTCTCGTTGCTTCAGTTGCCTCGCAAGTAGTTTATGTGGCTTATCCCCAAATTCGAAGTGTGCTTGTTTTGTAATTTGGAATAATCTTATTACTCTAGCCGATAGTATTCTATTGACTTTATATTTCAATAAAGTTATCTTATTATGTTTATTTATGGTTGGGTCAGTTGCATTGTCCAGTTCTAGTAGTTTTATTTTCTGTTCTATCCGCTGAAGTTCTCTTTTATTTTCCTTATTTTGAAAACTTTGGTAAGAAATTATGACACCGCGAATATATGTCTTGAATGTTTCCCATTATAGCGGTGCAGAAATACCCGGCGTGTCAGACTATTCTATGTTCTATGTTCTCTCCCCTACCCATTCTCAATATTACCACATATTTTGAACAAGTCACAACCGTTTACACTTCATGTAAAACAGCAAGTCCAGTCAAGTATATTATCATATGGACAAGTACAGTGAGGTATAGGTGCAAGGAACTCAGTAGTAGGTTAGTTTAGTTTAGTTTAGATTATTGTCACCTCTACCGAGGTACAGTGAAAAGCTTTTTTTCTGTACACTATCCAGTCAGTAAAAGACTATTCATGATTACAATCAAGCAATCCACAGTGTACAGATACTGGATAAAGGGAATAATGTTTAGTGCAAGATAAAGTCCAGTTAGTCCAATTAAAGATAGTGTGAAGGTCTCCAATGAGGTAAATGGTAGGTCAGGACCGCTCTCTAATAGCATCAAAGACCACAGGCTCAGACAACACACATAATTGTAAATTGTACATGAATTATACATAAATTACGCATAGATTGCACAAGACAGTGCAAAATAAAAACAAGACATGTTGTCGCAGCAATAGAGTTGCAACCTAATGCCCCTGTCCCACTTAGGAAACCTGAACTGAAACCTCTGGAGACTTTGCGCCCCACCCAAGGTTTCCGTGCAGTTCCCGGAGGTTGCAGGTTGTTCCCGGAGGTTGCAGGTGGTTGCAGGTAGGGAGACTGACAAAAACCTCCGGGAACCGCACGGAAACCTTGGGTGGGGCGCAAAGTCTCCAGAGGTTTCCGTTCAGGTTTCCTAAGTGGGACAGGGGCATTATTTAGAGAACCAGAGACTCGGGTTCGATCCTGACCATGGGTGCTATCTGTACGGTGTTTGTATGTTCTCCCCGTGAGTGCCTGGGCTTTCTCCGGTTGCTCCGATTTCCTCCCACACTCCTAAGACATACAGGCTTGTAGGTTAATTTGGCTTCGGTAAAAATTGCAAATTGTCCCAAGTGTGTAGGACAGTGTTAGTGTGCGGGGATCGCTGGTTGGTGCGGACTCAGTGGTTCGAACGACATGTTTCCGCAAACTAGTATCTCCAAACTAAACATGAGATCAGAACACATTTAGAAAACAATCCCTTAACTACTTTCCCAATTGCAATTACAGGTAGGTTTGCTTTTAAAGAAAAACCCCAGAGGAAGCCTGTGTTTATGAATCTTCATTCAAATGAATTTTAATTCAAATTAGCAAGATCCAAATAATCAAATCACCAACAGTTAGCTAACTTTGCACTAGTAACAAACTCTCCTATCTCAACAGTGTAGAACAACAGTGTACAGTGTAGAAACTCTAAGGACATTTACCACAACATTTTGGTTAAAGCACATAATTCATTGATGAAGAGGGGTCTCGAACCGAAACGTCACCCATTCCTTCTCTCCAGAGAGGCTGCCCGCTGAGTTAATCCAGCTTTTTGTGTTTATCTTCGATATAAACATGACATTTGGCCCCAGCAGCCTGTTGTCGCAGTTTGCCAGGTGACCAACAGCACTCCAAGGCCACATGATTGCATACAGCAATGTCATTACCATGCCTGCACCATTCATACTCTACTGGACAAGTGTCAGCTGCACCTTGATAATTGTTGTCCCTGCCCCTCCCATTGAAAAAGCCAATCTTCTTCCTCTTGCGTATGGCGTGCAAAGCCTAAAGTTGTAAGACAAATTGTTCTGTTTGATGGAAATAGGCAACATTTCGGGCCAAAACCCTTCTTCAGACTGCTGCACCCGCTGAGTTTCTCCAGCACTTTTGTCTACCTTCGATTTTCCAGCATCTGCAGTTCCTTCTTAAACACTTGTTCTGTTTGATCTTCTGTTTGTGCACGCCAGGTTGATTGCATTCGTCGAAACAGGGTGGGCCACGTGAAGGTTGCAATCTCCCACCCCTCCCATTGAAAAAGCCAGTGATACAATGATTCACTGATACGTTACTGTCACATGTTCCTCGATGCAGTGAAATGCATTGTTTTGCATACAACCTGCTAAAATCATATAGCAAACCTCACCTAGGCAGTGCACAAGGGTCGTCACGTTGCCGACAAAGTTACAAAAGTTCATGGAAGAGTCCTATCTGCTGCCTGGCGCTGCATGTGGCAGCAGGACTCTTCCCCCTCCCCCTCCGTGCTGGGTTCCGCCATATCTCTCGGTGCTTCCCCAATAGGAAGCTCTCCAACGTCCTTCCTCACTCTCCGACCGCCCACCTCAGGATTGAAAGATATAGCATGGAAGCAGGCCCTTCAGCCCACCAAGTCCACACCGACCATCATTCACCCATTCACACTACATCTATGTTATCCCACTTTCATATCCTTTACATGTATTGACAAAAGGTTGCATGGTGGCACAGTGGTAGAGTTGCTGCCTTACAACGCTAGAGACTGGAGTTCGATCCCGACCACGGGTGGTGTCTCTACGGAGTTTGTACTTTCTCTGTGTGACTACGTGGGTTTTCTCCGGGAGCTCTGGTTTCTTCCCACACTCCAAAGACGTACAGGTTTGTAGGTTAATTGGCTTCTGTAAATCGCGCCTAGTGTGTCTGCCACCACTAAAAAGTTAACAACTAGATTTAAATTTTTTAATTTGATTTTCTACTTTATACTAGTTGTCAGTTCTTTAAATCAGTGTTTCTTAAACAATTTCAGTGTCATTCGCCCTTGAGTCTTTATCACAAAATTTCATTCACTCTCGACTAAATTTTCTTTTGTATTTTGGTAATTTTCATCTCATTCTCCCTTGTGTATAATTTTAAATATAATTTATTTTGCCACATGAGCAAAAAACATAAATGAACTCATTTCTTAAGGGTTTATTTTATTCAACATTTTGAACATCCTAAAAATATGTAAAGAAAACTAGGAGTAAAAAAAAAGTTTGATTACCACTTGAGTTGGAAAATCATTCTACAGGGGTATTAGAATGATAAAAATCCATTCCAACATCTAAACACTGGAATTCATCCCCATCCTACCCTTTCGGACTTAGATTACTGCAGTTTTTTCTTGGAAAACTAGCTCAAACAACCATGGTCTTCCCTAAAAGGTTATATTACAGTAAATTTGGGAAATATCTTGCTACTTTGAAATTAGAAAGCCATAGGTTGAGAGAAAAAAACATATCAAATTTCCAGCCCCACTGCCATTAAAACTAATAAGAGCTTGCTAACCACTTTAATGGCAATGCCTTTTTTAAGTATAGAAAATAATATATAAATATCTGAATAAATTAAGCCATTCCCCATTCATTCACCCCTCTAGATTCATTCACCCCAAAATAACCAGTTTAAGAAGCATTAAATTGCAAGGTAGACAAAAATGCTGGAGAGACTCAGCAAGTGGAGCAAAGGAAATAGGCAACGTTTCGGGTCGAGACCCTTCTTCAGAGGTCTCGATCCTTAAACGTTGCCTATTTCCTTCGTTCCATAGATGCTGCCTCACCCGCTGAGTTTCTCCAGCATTTTTGTCTACCTTCGATTTTCCAGCATCTGCAGTTTCTTCTTAAGCATTAAATTACAAGATGCTTGGTCACAAACTCAAAACAGAAGAAGGAGGCACACTGATGTAAAAAAAATGTTGATGGATATATAACTTAATTTTTAATAGTTACATCTATTTGCATCTTTATGTTTATAAATGAAGCAGAGGAAAAATCAATCACCACATGATGGCATTCGAAAGCCTTTGATCTGCCTGTTTAATCAAAATCACATCAGTTTGAAATTTCTTTTCATGTCATGCTGGAGTTTTAAAACATTACTTTTAATGTACAAAATAATAGGCTCTCTCTTTGTGTGATATTCCGTTGGATTGTTGGATCATTAAAGTGTGTCAGAAACTGTTCTTAAGTTGCTGCTGTGACATAACGATGACTGGAAATAATGAAGACAATAATACTGTTGTTAGACACAAAATGTTGAAGTAACTCAACAGGTCAGGCAGCATCTCTGGAGAAAAAGGATGTGTGACCTTTCAGGTCGAAACCCTTCTTCAGACTGCTGTCTTTGGAGTTAGGATTTTTTAGTTTTAGTGTTACAGAATGGAAACAGGCCCTTCGGCCCATCGAGTCCATGCTGACCGTCAATCACTGGTTCATACTAGTTCAATGTTATCCCACTTTCTCAATATTATATTGTTGCTCTAATGAAAGGTACAAATATTTCAAATATCCGTGCCTTCCTTATCTCTTCAGAAATATTTTATGTTGTTGATTTATCTTCCAAATTATCTTTTATTAGTTATCTCTGGAACTCAGAGTTTGCAGGAAGTTCTGATAGACGTATATAACATTATAAGAGGCATTGATAAGGTAGACAGTCAGAACCTTTTTTCCCCAGGATGGGAAACAAAATGAATATTAGAGGGCACAGCTTTATGGAGGAGGAGGAGGAATACAGGAACTTGACCAGTTCCTTTTGTGACTGGAGTGAAGAGAACTGTCTCATCCTGAACACAACTAAGACTAAAGAGATGGTGGTTAACTTTGGCAGGTCCAAGCTCCCCCTTCAACCACGTCATGAACTGAAATCAGCAATCCTTATGGTACCGCTGCATCACATGAATCCAAAAAGTCGATGAAAGGAGACCAACTCCTTAAGAATTGGTCATATTTATCTATTAGTCGGAGTCTCATTTCTTCAAGGCGTGCTATGTCCATCATATTCCTAATCCACATTTTAACAGTTGGTATGGTTGTATTTTTCCAAAATTTAAGTATCAATTTCTTTCCAATTATTAACCCATAATTAAAAAAAACATTTTGGTCTTTATTTAAATTGGTATCTTCTCCTATTATTCCAAATATAATCCATTCCATTTTGGGTTCTATTCTTGACTTGAAGAGCTTTGTAAATATATCAAATATATCACTCCAAAATGTATTCAACTTTGTACATCCTACAAATGAATGTGTTATATTAGCGTTTTGAAACAAACATTTATCGCATCTGGGAGAGACGTTTGGATAAAATTTATTCAACCTCGTTTTTGAATAATATAGTCTATCTAATAATTTGAATTGAATTAAATTATGTCTTGTATTAATAGAACAGTTATGTGTATTCATCAAATACTTTTCCCATCTATCCTTCGAGATCTTTATCATTAACTCATGTTCCCAATCTTCCCTTAGTGCTTCCGTTGAGGGTGATTCTCTATATAATATATTATTATAAAAGTATGATATTAATTTTTGTGAATCAGCCTTAATATTCATTGCTTCTTCTATAGGGTCTAAAAATATAGTTTGAAATCTATGTGTATATTTCTTCATAAAGTCACATACCTGTATATATTTAAAATATTGATTATCCTTCAATTTAAATTTAAATTTTAATTGTTGAAATGATAACAGTTTACTCAATTCATACATATCCCCTACTTTCCTAATCCCCAGTCTATCCCATTGTTGATATGTGTTGTCGATGAGAGAAGGTTTGAATGCGGGGTTGTTCAATAGTGGGGTTAGTACTGATAAATTATTTAATTTCAAGGATACTTTTATTTGTTTCCAAATTCTTATTATATTGTGAATAATTGGGTTCTTCTTATATATTATACTATTCAATTTTATCGGTGAGAGCAGGATCGTTCCTATATCGTGCGGATAGCACTCCTCTTTCTCCATTCTTATCCACTCCAACTGCTGAGTGGAACTATCCAGCCAGTACATTATGTTCTTAATATGCACTGCCCAGTAGTAATACATAAAGTTAGGTAATGATAAACCCCCAACTTCTTTAGATTTGCACAAATGCTTTCGTTGAATTCTATGTGTTCTGTAATCCCATATAAAATTAGTGATAGTGGAATCTAGTTTTTTGAAAAAATATTTTGGAATATATATTGGGATCGCTTGAAACAAATATACTAATTGTGGTAAGAAAGTCATTTTTATAGCGTTAATTCTACCTATCAATGAGAGCGGAAGTGTTTTCCAAAATTTAATCATATCATTCAGTTTATTTAATAGTGGTATAAAATTGGCACTAAATAATGATTTGTGTCTTCTCGTAATTTGAATACCCAGATACTTGAATTTTTCTGTTGCAATTTTGAAGGGAAATTTTAGTAAGTGTCTCGAATCCTGTGGTTTTAAAGACATAATTTCGCTTTTATTCCAATTTATTCTATATCCTGAAAAAGAGCCGAATTCCTCAATTAGTGTTAATAAGGTGGGTATACTCGTTTGTGTATTAGTAATATATAAAAGAATATCATCAGCATATAGTGAAATTTTATTATTTGAATCCTTAGTGTTATATCCGTGAATATTCGGGTGATTTCTAATCTTTTCGGCCAACGGTTCTATCATAAGGGCAAATAGCAATGGTGATAAGGCACACCCTTGTCTATTACCCCTTGATAAGTAAAATTTTGGAGATAGCGTATTGTTAGTTAATATTCTTGCCGTAGGTCTATCGTAAAGTAGTTTAACCCATCTAATAAAATTCTCTCCCATATTGAATTTTTGGAGTGCCTTGTATAAATACTGCCATTCTACTTGATCAAATGCCTTCTCTGCATCCAGCGTGACAACTGAAATATCTTCATTGTCCTCATTATGAGAGTACATTATATTGAAAAGCCTTCTCAAATTATTAAATGATTGTCTTTTGGGTATAAATCCCGTTTGATCCGTATTTATTAAATTGTTAATATAATTATTTAGCCTTCTAGCTAGAATCTTTGCTAACATTTTCTGATCCGTATTTAGTAGTGAAATAGCTCTATAAGAACCTGGTTCATCTAAATCTTTATCTTTTTTTGGTATAAGTGTTATTGTTGCTTCTGCTAGGGTTTCTGGTAGTTTATTTTCGGTATAAGCCTGCGTGTATAAATTGAATCATCTTGGTATAATTGACTCCTGAAATCTTTTATAAAATTCATTACTAAAACCGTCTGGTCCTGGGGTCTTCCCATTTTTCAGTGAGTTTATTACTTGTTTTATTTCTTCACTAGTAATCCGTGCTCCTAATTGCTCTTGTTCTAAACTATTTAATTTTGGGAGCTTGCAATTATCTAAAAAATTTGTAATTTTACTTGCATCTGTATTTATTTTAGATGTATATAAATTGTGATAAAATTGGGCAAACCTCTTATTAATATCCTTAGGCAGTGTTAAAAACTCACCCTTATCCGATTTAATTTTAGTAATAGTTTTTTCCTTTTCTCGTTGCTTCAGTTGCCTCGCAAGTAGTTTATGTGGCTTATCCCCAAATTCGAAGTGTGCTTGTTTTGTAATTTGGAATAATCTTATTACTCTAGCCGATAGTATTCTATTGACTTTATATTTCAATAAAGTTATCTTATTATGTTTATTTATGGTTGGGTCAGTTGCATTGTCCAGTTCTAGTAGTTTTATTTTCTGTTCTATCCGCTGAAGTTCTCTTTTATTTTCCTTATTTTGAAAACTTTGGTAAGAAATTATGACGCCGCGAATATATGCCTTGAATGTTTCCCATAATAGCGGTGCAAAAATACCCGGCGTGTCATTTATTTCGAAAAAAAGTTTTATTTGTTCTTTTATATACTCATAACCCTGCGGGTTATTTAATATGTGTACATTGAATCTCCAAAAAGGTTTTATACTTGGCATTCCCTCAATTTTAAGTATAAAAGTCAATGGTGAATGATCAGAAATAATACTATTATGATATGATGGTTTATTCGTATACGGGATTAATTTTGTGTCCAATAAAAAATAGTCAATTCGCGAATAAGTTTTGTGAACTGATGAATAAAATGAGTATTCCCTACCGCTTGGATTTGCTATTCTCCAAATATCAGCTATGTTATTATTTTTTATATAAGTATTTAAAAATTCACAGGCCTTAGTTTTAACAAGATGCTTCCCTAGCTTTATTGATTTATCTAAGTATGGATCTATAACACAGTTAAAATCTCCCCCCATTATTATATTTTGATAATTATGCTCTGCGATTAAATCTATTATTTTCCTAAAAAATTGTGGGTTATCAAAATTAGGCGTGTAAATATTTATCATAGTTAATGGTTTATTCTAAATTTCTCTCGTGACTATAACATATCTTCCCTCTTTATCAGATATAGATTTCTTTAATTTAAAAGGTATACCCTTCCGAATTATAATAGCCGTGCCTCTTGCTTTAGAGGTGAATGAGGAGTAATAGGTTTGACCTATCCAATTTGCCCTTAATCTGATCTGAGTTTGTTGTTTCAGATGTGTCTCTTGTAGGAAAGCAATATCCATATTTAATGATTTTAATTGTGCCAGAATTTTACCCCTCTTAATTGGCTCATTCGCACCTCTGATGTTCCAACTACAGAAGGTGAGACCTCCGATATTTATTCGACTATTATCTTGCATTGGCTATTATTACCAGACTGTATAATTCATGTGATGCAGCCAAGTACCTCGGAATCCCGAATCCAGAATTGCCCTTCCTAATTTCTACAGTAGTTCTACATCTCCTGACACTATTAAACATAATTAAGGGAAAGAGAAAAACATAAAATAAAGTGTACATAAAAATTGTTAAGTCATACAACACATAATTGTGAATAAACAATTTATTTATTATTATTATTATTATTATTATGGTGAGAGGGGCAATGTTTAAAGGAGATGTGCAGGGCAAGTTTTTCCCAGAGGGTGGTGAGTGCCTGGAACGCGCTGCCAGGGTCGGTGTTAAAACAGGTACATTAGTGGCATTTAAATTACTTTTGGGTAGCGATATGGATATGTAGGGATAATAGAGTCATAGAGTGATACAGTGTGGAAACAGGCCTTTCGACCCAACTTGCCCCCACCGGCCAACATGTCCCAGCTACACTAGTCGCACCTGCCTGCATTTGGTCCATATCCCTCCAAACTTGTCCTATCCATGTACCTGTCTAACTGTTTCTCAAACGATGGGATAGTTGCAGCCTCAACTACCTCCTGCGACAGCTTGTTCCATACACCCACCACCCATTGTGTAAAAAAGTTACCCCTCAGCTTCCTATTAGAGGTATATGGGTTATGTACAGGTTGATAAATGATGGTCTTGGCACCATGTGCGGCATACATATTGTGGGCCAAAGGGCCTGATCTTGTGCTGTTAATTTCTATGTTCTAAGATTACCTCTCAGCCCCCTGCGCTTCAAGGAGTAAAGTTTCAGCCTGCCAAACCACTGTCTGTAGCTCAGGCCCTCGAGTCCTGGCAACATCTTCGTAAATCTTCACTGGGTTTGTTATAGGTTAATGGCATCTTTCCTGAAGCAGGTCGCCCCAAACGGAACACGATACTCCATGTGCACCCTCACCAACGTCGTGTCTAACTTTAGTTTAGTTTAATGTAGAGATGCAGCACGGAAACAGGCCCTTCGGCCCACTGGTTCCACACCGACCAGCGATCCCCGCACATTAACGCTCTCTTACCAACATACCCTGGGGCCAATTTACACTCGCACCATGCTGATTAACTGACAAACCTGTATATCTTTGGAGCGTGGGAGTAAACGGAAGCGCTTGGAGAAAACGCACACGTATGTCCTCTAGTCCTCGATTCGCATACTCTGGGCAAGAGACTCTGCGCATCTACCCGATCTATTCCTCTTATGATTTTATACACCTCTATAAGATCACCCCTCATCCTCCTGCGCTCCAAGAAATAGAGTCCCAGTCCACTCAACCTCTCCCTATGGCTCACACCCTATAGTCCTGGCTACATCCTCGTAAAGTTCAGGCACATTTGCTCCCAGATTCATGCTAGAGAGTAAGAAGATGTACTTTGACAAATTAAAGACTCTAATCTTTACAGGCTAGAGTCTGAGTATGATTTTTAAGCACCTAACGAGGTTACACTGAGCACAGTGTTGTTTGAAAGAACACATGGTACCAGTGAAAGACCTGAATAGAGTGGACGTGAAGAGGATGTTTCAACTAGTGGGAGAGTCTAGGACTATTGGCCATAGCCTCAGATTTAAAGGACGTACCGTCAGAAAGATGAGGAGGAAAATATTTTGGCAGAGGGTGGTGAATCTGCGGAATTCATTGCCACAGACGTCTGTGGAGGCCAAGTCAATGGATATTTTTAAGGTGGAGATTGACAGATTCTTGATCAGTAAGGTTGTCAGGGGTTATGGGAAGAAGGCAGGAGAATGGGGTTGAGAGGGAAAGATAGATCAACCATGATTGAATGGTGGGGTAGACTTGATGGGCCGAATGGCCTATTTCTACTCCAAGAACTTATGAACTTCTGAACCTTCTTGTACTCATGCATCTCACGTGACGTCCTTTATTCCATGCATGCAGCAGTGGTCATTTAAGTTTATCTTTGAAATATCATGTTCACAGATAATACAGATATGAATGACAGTTTATAATTTTGCTTTTAAAATCTCTTCTAATCCGAGAGTCACACTGAATGTTAATTTCTATTTGAAATATATTTTAAACCTTGTTTCCATGGTGCATGGGTCTGAATACATGTTCACAGGCATTGTCTTGGTGTGTTGTTTTCAATCATCCAGAACTGCACTGAATTTGCCTCCAAAGGCATTTTTATTTGTTTGGACTCTCTGCAGAGCCTTTGGTATTTAAACCTCATCTCAAGCAGATGCAAAACTGAAGTAGATCTTTCCTTCTGAAGAAGGGTCTTGACCCGAAATGTCGCCCATTCCTTCTCTCCAGAGATGCTGCCTCACCCGCCGAGTTACTCCAGCATTTTCCCTTTGATACTGGGGTTTTGCCAATTAACCAATTAATTATTTTGGGTATTACCAACTGGAAGAGCTGCTACCTCAGTGCAACTAACCCGGCTTCGATCCTGACCTCGGCTGCTGCCTGTGTGGAGTTTGCATGTTCTTTGTGTGACTTTGTGGGTTTCCTCCGGGTGCTCCAGTTCGCTCCCACATCCCAAAGACGTGCGGGTTTGTAGGTAAATTGGTTGCTGTAAAATGCCCCTAGGGTGCATGGGGAGTGGATGAGAAAGTGGGACAATGCACTACGACAAAGGACAAAGGACAATTATTGTCACATACACCAAGTGGTGTAGTGAAATTTGTCTTGCCATACAGCACACAGATAAAGATTAGACATAACATTAAAGAAATTTAACAATAAACATAAAAATATCCATCCACAATGGTCCCCACTGTGGGGGAAGGCACAATGTCCAGTCCCCATCCCCAGTTCACCTATAGTCGGGCCTATTGAGGCCTCCGCAGTCGCCTCTACGGAGGCCCGATGTTCCAGGCCGTTCTCGCCGGGTGATGTAGCTCCGGCGTCGGGAGAATCCTCACAGCGGCTTGGGACACCTGGAACAGCCGCTTCCGTACTGGAGGCTGCGGTTTCCAAAGCCACAGTGGACTCGGTGGGATAAAGATACTATTTCCATGCTGTATATCAAAAACTAAAATCATATGTCATAATAGAGTTATGCCATTCGGCCCATCAAGTCTACTCCGCCTATCAGGACCTGGCAATGGGAGGTAAAACAACAAAAACAGACTTGGTTGGTAGTCCCCTTTCTGCGGAGTTTAATGTTATAATAGAGCGATTGTTCCTACTTTCTTTTTCTTTCTTTTCTAGGATCTACTTTCTTACTTTACTTCCTTCTCTAACTTCTTTTCTAAGGGGCTTTCTTTTCCCAACACTCTTGCACTTCACGACTCTTGCACACTTTCTTTACTTTCCTTACTTCTATCTTTTTCTTAAAGCTCAAAAAAATGAAGCGGTACAAAAAATGTATTAAGATATATGTGTTGTGTATTATTGTAATTTACCGCACTTCTAATAAAAATAATTAAAAAAAAAAAAAAAAGTCTACTCCGCCATTCAAACATGGCTGATGTACCTCTCCCTCCTAACCCCATTCTTCTGCCTTCCCCCCCCCCATAACCCCCAACACCTGTACTAATCAAGAAATCGGTAAAATATATATGGTTGAAAAAAGGACACAAAGTGGTGGAGCAACCCAAAGGGTCAGGCGGCATCTGTGGAGAACATTGATAGATGACGTTTCGGGTCGGGACCCTTCTTCAGACCCATGTCCTTTTGTGTAAACCAGCATCTGCAGTTCCTTGTTTCAACGTTTCTGTGGGTTTTGTGTGAAGTTCTTCAATCTGCCCGCTGACTTCTTGCAATGCCATGAGAATTCCAGGCAGGCATTCCTGGCATGTCCACAACATCTAACATACGTATAGATCCGGGGCTGGATTTTCCCCAGGTGACTTTGCCACTTATCCCAGGGGGAAGTGGATGAGAAACTGGGATAACATGGAACTAGTGTGAACGGGTGGCCGGCATGGACATGGTGGGACAAAGGGCCTGTTTCCATGTGTATCTTTGAATTAAACTAAACTAATATTTAATTTAGATGAATTTATTGTTTCGTGTACCGAGGTACAGTAAAAAGCATTTTGTTGCGTGCTATCCAGTCAGTGGAAAGTCTATACAATCGAGCTGTCCACAGTGTACAGATACTGGATAAAGGGAATAGCATTTTGTGCAAGTTAGGTTAGGTTAGTTTAGTTTAGTTTATTGTCACGTGTACTGAGGTACAGTAAAAAGCATTTTGTTGCGTGCTATCCAGTCAGTGGAAAGACTATACATGATTATTATCAAGCCGTCCACCGTGTACGGATACAGGATAAAGGGAATTACATTTAGTGCAAGATAATAGACAACAGACAATAGACAATAGACGCAGGAGTAGGCCATTTGGCCCTTCAAGCCAGCACCGCCATTCAATGTGATCATGGCTGATCATCCACAATCAGTACCCCTTTCCTGCCTTCTCCCCGTATCCCCTGACTCCACTATTTTTAAGAGCCCTATCCAGCTCTCTCTTGAAAGCATCCAGAGAACCTGCCTCCACCGCCCTCTGAGGCAGAGAATTCCACAGACTAAGAGCATAAAGTCCAATAAAATCTGATTAAAGATAGTCTGAGGGTCTCCAATAAGGTAGATGGTAGCTCTGGACAACTCTGTGGTTGTTGATAGGATGGTTCAGTTGCCTGACAACAACTGCGAAGAAACTGTCCCTGAATCTGGATGTGTGCGTTTTCACACTTCTGTACCTCTTGCCTGATGGGAGAGGGGAGAAGAGGGAGTGACCGGTGGGTGAGACTGGTCCTTTGATTAAGCTGCTGTCCTTGCCAAGGCAGCGTGAAGTGTAGATGGAGTCAACACATTCGATCAGCTGCGGCATCTGGAAAATGATTCGTACCGTTCATATTTACGTGCATTCATTTGGATTACTTCGCAGTTTGATTTTCACAGGGCATCAATCTCCCAGTATTACCGATCGATGAGACAGGACGTACTGATCCTTGGCCAGTGATTCTATCAGGAATTTCAAACCATTTGCAGTGCATGGTACAGCTCTGAGCACTCTCTTACATCTGAACTTATACATTGATGCCTGTAGCTCAGAGATCCAACGACACTTCTCTGTCATGCACAGTGAAATTCTTTGTTCTTGTATACATTCCGGTAAAATCACACAGCAGGCCTCACCTGGGCAGTGAACAAAGAGCCGCCCAGGTTTCTGGTGCTGACAAGGTTACAAACGTTCTTAGTACAGGCTTCTCGCCTAGCAGCGGTGAACCAGGCCTGCCTCTGTAGGTGGCCGCAGGTGGCCCTCCGAGTCCCTCTTTGTCCTCGATGGCTCCTGCACACCGGGCCCCCCTTGTTTTTGGAGGCCCCAACCCCCCCTCGCCGGGTCCCTCTCCTCTCCGTCGCCGGCAGCCCTCCCGAGACAAGACGTCATGTCAGATGTCGGAGTAGAGGACTTTGCTTCCTCACCACAGCTGCAAAACACACATCCAGACCGAGGTGCCAGATGCTCTTCTAGATTTTATACCAGCCATGCCTGGCATAAAGAGTGGCACGGTGGCGCAGCAGTAGAGCTACTGCCTTACAGCACCAGAGGCCCGGGTTCAATCCTGACTACGGGTGCTGTCTGTACGGAGTTTGTACGTTCTCCCCGTGAGTTTTCTCCGAGATCTTTGTTCCTCCCACACTCCAAAGACGCAAGGGTTCGTTGGTTAATTGGCTTGGTGTAAATGTGATATTGTGTGAAGGGTAGTGTTAATGTGTGGGAATCGCTGGTTGTGGCTGATTCGGTGGGGCCAAAGGGCCTGTTTCTGCGCTGTGTCTCTAAACTAAACTAAATAGCAAGATACTGCAGATGCCGGAAATCTGAAATAAAAACGGAAAGTTTGAAACATTGAAGCTCTGTGGAGATAGGAACATTTCGTGCCTTTTATCCAAACTAGAAAACGGGAAAAAGCAAGGTGGGTCTTCTGTGAGGGGAGAGGTGGAGAAAACAAAGGGTCTGTCTGTGAATGGAGACCCATCATGTCCAGGGGACACCGTGCGTCTGGCACTATCAAAGAGAGGAGACTGACGGGAGAGAGGGAGAGGGAGAGAGGGAGGGGGGAGAGCGGGAGGGATAGAGGGGGATGGGGAGAGGGGAGAGGGGGGAGGGGGGGAGGGGAGAGAGGGAGGGGGAGAGAGGGAGGAGGAGAGAGGGAGGGGGAGAGAGAGAGGGGGCGAGAGGGAGGGGGAGAGAGGGAGGGAGGGGGAGAGAGGGAGGGAGGGGGAGAGGGAGGGGGAGAGAGAGAGGGAGGGGGAGACAGGGAGGGGGAGACAGGGAGGGGGAGACAGGGAGGGGGAGACAGGGAGGGGGAGACAGGGAGGGGGAGAGAGAGGGAGGGGGGGGAGAGAGGGAGGGAGAGGGAGAGAGCCAGAGATCGAGAGAGAGAGTGAAAGCGAGAGATAAATCGAGAGAAAGTGTGAGAGGGCGATAGGGAGAGAGAGAGAGAGAGAGAGAACAAGTGTGAGAAAGTGAGAGAGATTCAGTGAGAATGAGAGAACAAGTGAGAGAGAAAGGACGAGAGAGGGACTGAGAAAGAGAGAGAGAGAGAGAGAGAGAGAGGGAGAGAGAGAGGGAGAGGGAGAGGGAGAGGGAGAGGGAGAGGGAGAGGGAGAGCGAGAGGGAGAGGGAGAGAAAGTGCACGAGGAAGTACAAGAGAAAGCCAGAGATCTCATCTGCATGTACAAGATCCATATCCCTCTTTTGCCTGCATTTGCACGTGTCCATCTAAAAGCCGCCTCAACGTATCTTCCTCCACCACCACCTCTGGCAATGTGTTTCCAGGCCCCCACCACCCTCTGTGTAAAAATACTTGTCCCGCACATCTCCATTTAATTTTCTCCCTCTCATCTTATAGCTGCGCCTTATAGTGTTGGACGTTTCCACCCTAGGAGCAAGGTTCTGTCTACCCTATCTACGCCTCATTAGTTTAACTTGGCATCATGTTTTGTGATGGACATTGTGGGCCGATGAAGCTGTCCCTGTGCTCCACTGCTCGAAGTATATGGGCAATGCTTTCCATTCACCACAAGAGGGCGAAAAGGTATCATTAAAAAAAATGAAAGAGATCTTAAAAGATGAAAGAAATGAAAGGATTTATAAGAAACTAGACCAAGTGCAGACCCGTTGGGTCTGCTCCCCCAATGGTGTGATCCCCCAACCCAATATTCCACCATGCACCCGTCTCCTCCAATGGAACTGAAGCCGTTCCCAAATGTAAGATTCCAGCACTCCCCTGCCTCCCTCAGCAGTGGATTAAAAAAAAATCCAATTGCACCTCCCCTGCCTGCTGCAGCAGTGAAAAGTTCAGAGTGTTCCTGTCTTGCAACTTTGTTTCGAAGTGTGTTGGAAGCTGATAGGAAGGAGCAGCCGTCAACGAATCAAAAGGCAGAAAGGCAGCCGGACGGCAGCCGGTCGGATGGCACGAGAGTTTTAATAGTATACTAGACCAAGTGCAGACCCGTTGGGTCTGTTTCCCCAACGGCGTTTTGCGGGGGGGGGGGGGGAGGGGGGGCTGCGGCATCAAACTCACATTAACCACCCCCCAAACACACAGGTGGGGGGAGGGGGGAGAGGAGGTGGAGGAAACAGGACAGATTTGGGAGGGAAAGGAGAGCGGGGTAGGGGGTGAGAGAGGGGGATGGGGAGAGAGATGTGGGGGAGGTAGGGGAGGAGGGAGGGAGGGGGAGAGGGGCGGGGGAGAGAGGGGAAAGAGTGGGGAGGGAGAGTGGAGGGGGAAGGGGGAGAGGTGGAAGACTGGGGAGGGAGGTGGAGAGGGGTAGGGGGAGTGATGGAAAAGGGACAGAGGTGTAGGAGGAAGGGGGCGGGTGGAGAGAGGGAAGGGGGTGGCGTAGAGAGGGAAGGGGGGTGGGGGAGAGGGATGGGTGGGAGAGGGGTGAGGAGAGGGAAACATAGAACCATTGAAATTAAGTGCAGGAGTAGGCCATTCGGCCCTTCGAGCCTGCACCGCCATTCAATATGATCGTGGCTGATCATCCAACTCAGTATCCTGTACCTGCCTTCTCTCCATACCCCCTGATCCCTTTAGCCACAAGGGCCACATCTAACTCCCTCTTAAATACAGCCAATGAACAGGCCTCAACTACCTTCTGTGCCAGTGAATTCCAGAGATTCACCACTCTCTGTGTGAAAAATGTTTTTCTCATCTCGGTCCTAAAAGATTCACCCCTTATCCTTAAACTGTGACCCCTTGTTCTGGACTTCCCCAACATCTGGAACAATCTTCCTGCATCTAGCCTGTCCAACCCCTTGAGAATTTTGTACGTTTCTATAAGATACCCCCTCAATCTTCTAACTTCTAGCATGTACAAGCCGAGTCTATCCAGTCTTTCGTCATATGAAAGTCCTGACATCCCAGGAATCAGTCTGGTGAACCTTCTCTGTACTTCCTCTATGGCAACAATGTATTTGAACATTGGGCATTGTGACATCACACGATGGAACGTTCACCAGGGGCTGGGGCTGGTGCTGATTCTATGGGTGAGAAGCCAGTTTATTTTTGAAATATTAGGGGGGGGGGGGGAGAAGGATTTGATTAAAAACGTGTACTTAAACACGACGAAATGTAATGAGGGGCGGATACTTAGAAAGAAAAGTGAAATCTCTACCGAAATGGAAAAGATGTCGGCGATTCCGCGTCTGGTTTCGGAGTTGCAGGGAATCAAAGGAAGAAATGCGGCCGGAAGCCGTACATGTAAATGGATCCATTCCAATTGGACGTCTGCGAGCGTCGGGCATTGCGATTGGACGTCTGCGAGCATCGGGCATTGCGACATCGCACGGCGGGAACGAATCGAAAGGCAGAAAGGCAGCCGGACGGATGTCGGACGGATGGGGCGAGAGTTTTATATATTAAATAGAAGATAGAAGATAGAAGATAGAAGATAGTAGATAGTAGATAGATAGATATAGATAGATAGATGGCAATGCTATTGCTGGGAAGTTATGCAAACATTTAGTAAAATGAGTTTTTATTGCTCTCATGCTGTTGGTGTGATATAGTTCCACATTCCCATTATTCTATAATGAAGCTTGATTCCTTGTCGATTTGATCATTGAAAACATGAACACTTTCAGTAGTTTAGTTTAGTTTAATTTAGTTTAAGAAGATTGACACAAAATGCTGGAGTGACTCAGCGGATCAGGCAGCATCTCTGGGGAGAGGAAATGGGTGACGTTTCGGGTTGGGGCCCTTCACCAGACTGAAAGTCAGGGGAGAGGGAGACTAGAGATATGGAAGGGTGAGGTGTGAAAAGGACAGATCAAAGCAGACGATGATCGAGGAAATGCAGAATGGTTCATTGTTGGCTGAGGGGAAGGTGACAACGAGGCGGGGAAGGAAAGGAGAGCGAGGGAAAGCAAGGGTTACTTGAAGTTAGAGAAATCAATATTCAAACGGCTGGATCGTTAGCTGCCCAGTTTAGAGATGCAGCATGGAAACAGGCCCTTCGGCCCATCGTGTCAATGCGGAGCAATGATTCCCGCTCACTAACACTACCCTACACACACACACACACACTAGGTATCATTTACAATCTTTACCAAAGCCAATTAACCTGGAGTGTGGGAGGAAAACAGAGCTACCTGGAGAAAATCCACGCAGGTCACAGGGCAAACGTACAAACTCCACACAGACAGCACCTATAGTCAGGATCGAATCCGGGGCCCTGGCGCTGCAAGATAGCAACTCTACTGCTGCACCACCGTGCCGCCCTTTATTATCATTAAAAGTGATAGCAAGCCAGTATTAATACGATACGATAAACTGTATTCATCCCCGAAGGGAAATTGGTCTGCCAACAGTCACAACACACAACAAGGTACACAAAAACTTGAAATTAAAAGCGGAAAAAAAGGACAAGCTACTGTTGTCTGGCTGCCGTGTGCACAGCGCCTTCACCGGAATGAACGAACGAACAAACAAACAAACAAACAAGACTTATCCCCTGGGCAGATGATACTAAACTAGAATCTCCCACCGTCCCCCACACCGGGTCCCCATTGTCTTACCCCCCACCCACCCCCCACCCTCACGCTCCAACGCCATCAAAGTTTCCGCTGCTGCCGCTGAGGCTCCCGTGGCCGTCGAGGCTCCTGCTGATGAAGCTTCCTTCGCCGCCGCTAAGTCTCCTTCGGCACAGACAGGCCTCGCCGCCCGGCTCTCCCGTGTTGGACTTGGCCAACCACATCCCTGAAATGAAGAGTAGTCTTCACACTCTTCCACAAGACCTGCAATAGGTAATTCCAATTTGCCACTCACGTACAGTCCGACAGCACTTAAGCATCGTGGAAGTTCAAGCCACTGGTTCACATGTGTGCTGATCATTCTTCCCAACTTTTCCACTTTGTTGATGGGGATTTCACACAGTTAGAGGCCACATGAGTCTTGGCCGTATGCCAAACTGGAAGCCCCACAGCTTGAGTTTTCCTGGTAGCAAGGTCTTGTTGATGCGAGCTATGTGCATGATGGTATCCCTTTTGAGTTGTTCAAACTGCTCGGTGTCCTTGAGATTTGCATCGTACCATCGGCCCAAGCTCTTCACTGGCATTTCTGAAACAGTTGGAACAGGTATTCCGTCAACATTAAATCTTTGATCCTTGACTTGACCTTTGACAATGGAGGTGCTTCTGCACTTGCTGGGTTTAATCTTCTTCCTTGCCCATGTGATGTTTTGATGAAGTTTTTCCAGAAGTCTCAGTGTTGTTAGTGTTGTTATATCGTCCATATAGGGTCATATAGGTGGTAACCGCTGACCACACTGTGGCCGTTTTCCTCCCACAACCCATTTTGATGCTCTGATAATGAGCTCCATTGCCATAGTGAAGGTCAATGAGGAGATGGTGCACCCCGCCATGATGCCCAAAGATTATAGAGCAGAGCAAGATGCGCCACTCTGCGAAAAAAGTGTAGTATGACATGGGTATGACATGACGCCATTTTATTGAGCTGCAATTTACAATATCCTGGGATGGCAGGACTTTCACATGAAGAAAGACTGGATAGACTCGGCTTGTACACGCTAGAATTCAGAAGATTGAGTGGGGATCTTATAGAAAGGGGTTGGACAGGCTAGATGCAGGAAGATTATTCCCGATGTTGGGGAAGTCCAGAACTAGGGGTCACAGTTTAAGGATAAGAGGGAAGTCCTTTAGGACCGAGATGAGAAAATTATTTTTTACACAGCGAGTGGTGAATCTGTGGAAGTCTCTGCCACAGAAGGTAGTTGAGGCCAGTTCATTGGCTATATTTAAGAGGGAGTTAGATGTGGCCCTTGTGGCTAAAGGGATCAGGGGGTATGGAGAGAAGGCAGGGATGGGATACTGAGTTGGATGATCAGCCATGATCATATCGAATGGCGGTGCAGGCTTGAAGGGCTGAGTGGCCTACTCCTGCACCTATTTTCTATGTTTCTATGTTTCTATGTAATAATATTAATAACATTTACAATAATATTAACTAAATATGTGAAGTGATCGATGCTGTATAAAACACAACCCTACAATACTGATTACACCAAAGATGATAGAGTGGATCAATCTTTGGAATGGATTACACCAAAGATACTAGAGGAGCAATGCCCGCTGCCTCGGGTGCGCCGACCGCGGGCAGACGCTTGAGGCTCTCCCACCGGCCGCCTTCGTCAGTCCTGGATCAACTCAGGAGTGGAGGAAACGTCCTCTTCCCCCAAAGATACTAGAGGAGCCTCTAGTATCTTTGCTTTTCCCTGCGACCGGATGTAAGAGCTGATTGTATTTAATGTGGAGTCCGTCCCCGCTACCAAAGATGTCGCGTTTGGCATAAACAAATGGCGGCCGTGACGTTCCGTTACGTACTACACGTCAGCCCATTGGATTTCGGAGGAGTGGTCTATCTTGCTCTGCTCTATAATCTTTGATGATGCCTTCTTCCAGTGGTTGCCAAGCTGAGGTAAAGTCTAATGTTGGGAGACAAAATCGCTGGTCCTGGAAGTAGTTCTTTACCAGTTTTGTTATTGTTGCTGGCACCCGAAAGCAGTCAACAGTAGCGAATGAGGAACTGATCCATAGGCGTTGGCCAGATTGAGGAACAAGACACGCAGATTATTTTGTTCTTTCTGGATTTGATGCAATATGACGCTGATATCTTCAAGACTACCGGAAAAGCTTGCTGTGTCAGTCTTTTGGATTGATGTATTAATTAAATTGTTTTGTTTCAGATACTTTGTGTCTTTTTGCCAAAACACTGAAAAAGATCTTGCCCTCTATGTTAAGAAGGTTTATTTGCCGCAACTGTTCGCTGGTGGACGATTTTTTTTTTCCTTTGGGATCAGCATTCTCCCCCCCCGCTTTTCACCAGGCTTTGGGGATAACTTGCTTTTCCCACGCAACCCTCATGTTCCTCCAGAGGAATTTCTGAACACCCGGGGCATTCTTGTAGACACAATATGGAACACCTGGTGCAGAGGCCGTTCTTGCCTTCTTCACTACCTCTTTCAGCTTGGGAGGGCAGATGTCAAATTGATGTTGTGGTGGTGAGATTGATGGGATGTCAGTGGGGACAAGTATCTTTTAACTCATCAGTGTGGATGGATCTGATGTGTCCTTCAACCTCCTTTTTTGACGCTTTCAGGGATTTGCTTTTCTCTTTTGTGAAAAATGCCTTTCACAAACATAAAGGGATCTTTGTAGAAGCCTGTTCTTGTTTTTTTCTTCATTTTGCGCAGTTTCCTTAAATTCTCCGCTCTGTGCAGCTTCGAGAGCCTCTGTAACCCAGTGAACCAGGAAGCATTGGTGGAGCGAATTGATAGTTTTAGTTTAGTTGAGATATACAGTACAGCGAGGAAACAGGCCTTTCGCCCACCTGACCAGCGATCCCCCGCAGACTAACACTACCCTACACGCACTTGGAACAATTTTACATTTATACCGAGCCAAATAACCTACAAACCTGTACATCTTTGGAGGGTGGGAGGAAACCAAAAATCCCATCCATTCCCTCCACAGATGCTGCCTGACTCACCAAATTACCCCTGCACTTTGTGTTTTATTCCACAGTAAACAGTATGAGGAAGCTTCAAACTATTAAAATGTTTACCTGCTACAACTCCCAGCTACAATTAGTGTTGTATTACTTCAAGTTATTGTTGTTGTTGGTGTTGTTCAAGAAAGAACTGCAGATGCTGGAAAAATCGAAGGTGGACAAAAATGCTGGAGAAACTCAGCGGGTGAGGCAACACCTATGGAGCGAAGGAAAAGGCTTTCTTCTTCTTCATCTTGCGAATGAAACATAAACCAAAGGAATAGTTAAGGGCCGGTCCCACGAGCATGCGACTGCATACGGCAATGGCGACCTAATGTGGTCGCTTGAGCCGTACGGCCTCGCGGGGCCGGTCCCACTTCGATCGCCGGAGCCGTATGGAGTTGTGCGGAGCTGGTCCCGACATCGCACGGGGCTCCGGAAAACTGACCGTGTTCAAAAATTCTGCGTGGCAACGGCCTGCCGGCCCGCAGCCGCATTGAGGCCGTACGCACCGCCTCGACGGGCGTGCGCAGCGTCTCGACGCCGTACGCAGCGTCTCGACGCCATACGTCACGCGCGAACTTCCCGTGGACTTCGCTCGAACTTCACGTCACTCACTCGACCTCCGCGCTGCCCCCGCTTCCGGTTTGGTCGCGCTTGCCGCATGCTGGTGGGACAGGCCCTTTAGATCTCAAGCCGGGTGTTGAGCTGCCAGGTTGTTGTCTCTGCATCAATGTCTGCCGGGCCCTAAGCTCCATTTGGTGGGTGGTAGAGCGGGCACCCAGAGATGACATGGTTGGCTGTCTGTTGTTCTGCTCCGCATTCACAGGCTGGGCCCTGGCGGAGCCCCCATCTCCACACGCCGGCATTGAAACGCCCATCTCCAGTACGAAGTCTAAGGAATTGGCAACGTTTCAGGTCAAGACCTTCAAGTTATGACTCGTGCTGTTTTGCATTCATCCCAATGTGATTACTAACTGGGAAGCAACGCCCGTAACCATTTAAATCAGTTAGATTATAGTTTATGACTTTATGCAGAACGAGAGAGAAACTCACTGCACGAAATTCAAAGATCAAAGTTCATTATTATGTGGTAATGGATTTAGAATGATTCTGATGTAACGAGGTTTTGATACTTTTGATCTAAAGTGCATATTTTATATATCAGAAATAAATTAAGTTTATATTGAAAATTGAGTTACAATGCAGAAAGATGATATACAATATATTTATATACAGCTAAATACATTTTTATATAGGAATCACAGAGGGGTTATTCCTGGTGGTGAGAGTGTTGGAGGATTAAATGCTGTCTGTGACGGGTTTTTGGCAGCTCAGCACTTCAACTCCCCCTCCTATTCCCAATCTGACCTTTCTGTCCTGGGCCTCCTCCATTGTCAGAGTGAGGCCCAGCACAAATTGGAGGAACAGCACCTCATATTTTGCTTGGGTAATTTACACCAGTGCTTCTTAAACTGGCGAATGGTTCCCCCAAAGGCCAATGAAATTATTTTGGGGTGAATGAAACTAGATAGGTGAATGAAGGGCGAATTAATAATAATAATAATAATAATAATAAATTTTATTTATGGGCGCCTTTCAAGAGTCTCAAGGACACCTTACAAAAATTGAGCATGTAGAGGAAAAACATGTAAGCGGAATGAAATAAATAGTAGAGACATGACTAGTACACAAAGTAAAGACAGAATTCAATACAAAACACAGTATGAGGCAATTAATGCACAGATGAAAAGGGACGGGGACGTGGGGCTAAGGATAGGCAGAGGTGAAGAGATGGGTCTTGAGGCGGGACTGGAAGATGGTGAGGGACACGGAATTGCGGATCAGTTGGGGGAGGGAATTCCAGAGCCTGGGAGCTGCCCTGGAGAAGGCTCTGTCCCCAAAACTGCGGAGGTTGGACTTGTGGAAGCAATTAAGAATTACTTAATTTATTCAGATATTTAAAAAAAAAAAATTTCTATACTTAAAAAATGCATTGCCATTAAAGTGGCGAGTAAGCCCTTATTGGTTTTAAAGGCAGTGGAGCTGGAAATTTGATATGTTTTTTTCTCTCTACCTATGGTTTTCTAACTTCAAAGTAGCAGGATATTTCCCAAATTTACTGTAATGTAACTTTTTAGGAAAGACCAGACGAGCTAGTGGGATCATACATTCATAAATGGCAACACTGGAAATTTAGACGAAGGTGAATGAAATTTTGTGATAAAGACTCAAGGGTGAATGACACTGAAATAGTTTAAGAAGCACTGGTCTACACCACAGCGGTGTGAACATTGGCTTCTCTAACTTCAGATAGCCCTTGCTTTCCCCTTCTCTCTCCACCCCCTCCCAGTTCCCCCACCAGTCTTACTGTCTCCGACCACATTCTATCTTTGTCCCGCCCCCTCCCCTGTCATCAGTCTGAAGAAGGGACTCGACCCAAAACGTCACCCATTCCTTCTCTTCAGAGAGGCTGCCTGCAATTATTCCTGCAATTTGTGTCTACCGTACATTTTTATATAGGTGTGGGTCTGTCTGTCTGTGTGGGTCTGTCTGTCCCAGTCCGTCCGTATGTCCCTGTCCATCCATGATGCGTATGTGTCCGTGATAACATGAAGGCAACGCCCATAACTATTTTAATCAACAGTTAGATCATAGTTTATGACTTATACATAGGTGGCACGGTGACGCAGCTGTAGAGTCGCTGCCTTACAGCGCCAGAAACCCAGGTACGATCCTGACCACAGGTGCTGTGTGTACGGAGTCTGTACGTTCTTCCCGTGACTTGCGTCACCAATTTCCCTCCTGAGATAAATAAAGTTCTATCGTATCGTAAATCTGAATCAATTGTTATGAGAGCTTCATTGTGAACAGAATCATATCAAACGACAAGCTGGGAAACTAGCAACTTCAAAGGAGTTGGTAGTCAAAGTGTGTGTCTTGGCTTGCTACTAGGGACAGAGAGCGAAGGGCGGAGATAAGAAATCACCACACTGCAACAAGTAACATATAATCTAAAGTAATTGCTCTAAACTTTGAACGGGCGGAGAATAACAAGGCGAATGGGTGTGTCCAAATGTGATCTGTACCTAAGACGTGGCTAGAAATAATGTAAATAATATTTATGCCTGCTCCTCTCGTTTGACTTGGCCTGAAATATGAAGAGTGGAGTGTTTAATTGTCACATGTACCAGGGGGAAGCAGAACAATCAAATTCTTACTTGCAAGCAGCACAGTTCAGTTTCTCTATTTTTGTTTGTTTCAAAAATAATTTATTCAATTACGATACAAAATAATACTTACAACACAAAACCGTGGGAACACGCCCACCACCATAGTACAAAATCACCAATTTATCTAAGACCACTAAATTTTCAAATAAGTATAATACAAATCTTATTGAAGATTCAGTTTCTCTCTTCGACTGGTTTCTGGAAGGAACTCAGTTACTGTATCTGCCAAACTGCATTTGCAAACTGTAATGACCAAAATGCTTTTGCGGTCAGTGCCTTCCTGGGCGACGGCTGTAAAAACACAGCTCAACAGATAAAATGATAAACAAACAACAATAAAAAGAATGTGTCGGGAGGAACTGCAGATGCTGGCTTAAAACGAAGACAGACACACAAGGCTGGCTGGAGTAACTCCGCGGGTCAGGCAGAGCCTCTGGAGAAAAGGAATAGGTGACGTTTCGGAACGAGACCCTTCTTTCAGGTGATAATAGAAAAATTTAATAAATAAAAAACGAAAATAACAATATAAATAGGTAGATTTTATTCCAATGGAAAAGGTAAAAAAAGCTGTGGGTTTAACATTTTCCTTGAAGTTGCTTCAGAGCACTTGAAGTTTCAAGGACAGGTATATACATGTCTTGATGGTAAATATAAGAGAGAGCTAGACTTGATTTTTTTTTTTTTGACATTTCATAAAAACCTAAAAAATACCCTGAAGATCTGCTGAGGAAAAGTCATTTATCTTTCCCAGGAGTAAAATTCTGCTTTGGAAATGTCAACTGCACAAAATTAACATTTTAATTCAATTTACTTTACGATTAGCATATGATTTTTATTATTGATAAAGACTCAAATATCCAAATTCATTAGCTCATGGAAATTCTGGTCCATGGCATGATACAGGTACATTTGAATAAACAAACAGAATTTTGAATATGTATGTTATTATTACTGATTTCCATTTAGTAATCTATTATGGAGACCAGGTACATCTTGAGAGTAGACAAAAATGCTGGAGAAACTCAGCGGGTGAGGTAGCATCTATGGAGCGAAGGAATAGGTGACGTTTCGGGTTGAGACACGTCTTCAGACTGATGCAGAATACCTTGAGGGTTATTTCCAAAACCGATGATAGTCAAATTTGTAAAATACCACTAAAAAACAGGAAGGTAGACACAAATGCTGGAGAAACTCAGCGGGTTAGGCAGCATCAATGGAGCGAAGGAATAGGTGACGTTTCGGGTCGAGACACGTCTTCAGACTGATGCAGAATACCTTGAGGGTTATTTCCAAAACAGATGATAGTCAAATTTGTAAAATACCACTAAAAAACAGGGAGGTAGACAAAAATACTGGAGAAACTCAGCAGGTTAGGCAGCATCTATGGAGCGAAGGAATAGGTTCAGAAGAAGGGTCTCGAACCGAAACATCACATATTCATTCGCTCCATAGATGCTGCCTCACCCGCTGAGTTTCTCCAACATTTTTGTCTACCTTTGATTTTTCCAGCATCTGCAGTTCCTTCTTAAACTAAAAAAAAAACAGGAACACCTATTCCCCAACACTTAATAAACCACACACAAAGTGCTGGAGTAACTCAGCGGGTCAGACAATATCTCTGGGGAACATGGCTAGGTGGCATTTCAGGTCGGAACCCTTGTCCAATCTGAAGAAAGGTCCCGAATCGAAATGTCACCTACCCATGTTCCCCAAGACATGCTGTCTAAAACTGCTGAGTTACTCCAGCACCTTGTGTCTACTTTTGTAAACCAGCATCTGCAGGTCCTTGTATCCACAGTTAAATAAACCAGGCTTATAATGGAAACATTCAGCCCTGGAAATAGTAGATCCATGTGTTTATTTCACCCAAAGGTGCAGGGTCATGAACATCACTAAAAAACAAGAGACCTATTCTCCAACTCTCAATAAACCCCTAGTCCTGGTGTAACTCAGCAGGTCAGAGAATACACTATACATTAGAGAGATATATAGTATAGTTTGGCCCCGGGACAGAAATAGGTCCTGAAGCCAACAGTCTGAAGAAGGTTCCCGACTCGAAACATCACCTGTCCATTTCATCCATGGATGCTGCCTAACCCAGAGTTCTTCCAGCACTTTTGTGTTTTGCTCAAGATTCCAGCATCTACAGTACATAGACAAAGAACAGCAGAGCACAGAAACAGGCCCTATGGCCCACAATGTTGGTGCTGAACACGATGCCAAGTAAAACTGATCTCATCCAGCTGCATATGATCCATATCCCTCTATTTCCTGCATTACCATGTGCCTATATAATTGTCTCTTAAACACCACATTGTATCTGCCTCCACTACCACGCCAGGCAATGCGTTCCAGGCCTCAACACCCCCCCCATGTAAAACAACTTGCCTTGCACAACTCCATGAAACTTTCCAAAGTAACTTCCTGAGCTACTCCTTTTGAATGCATTTGACCAAAATCTCTCAGAATCTTTCCTATGCAAATACCTGCCCAAATGTCTTGATTAGAGCACATGCAAGTTCTCGAAAATACATTGGAGTTCTTTCATTTAGAACAAAAAGTTGAGTTTTATTGGTCTGAAGAAGCATTCCGACCTAAAATGTCATCTTACCATATTCTCCAGTATGCTGCCTGACCCGCCGAGTTACTGCAGCACTTTGTGTCTATCTCCAAGTTTAATTTCTCCAGCTTGCATCATCTAACCGGGCAACTGAATCGTGGTAAGGAATAGGAGTGGAATTAAGCCATTCAGCTCATCAAGTCTACTCCGTCATTCAATCATGGCTGATCCATCGCTCCCTCCTAACCCCATTCTCCTGCCTTCTCCCCATAACCTCTAACGCCTGTACTAATCAAGAATCTATCTCTGCCTTAAAAAATATCCACTGACTTGGCCTCTACAGCCTTCTCTGGCAAAGAATTCTGCAGATTCATCACCCTCTGACTAAAGAAATGTCTCCTCATCTCCTTCCTAAAAGAATGTCCTTTAATTCTAGTCCTAAACTCGCCCATTAGTGGAAATATCCTCTCCACATGCACTCTACCCAAGCCTTTCACTGTTCTGTATATTTAAATGAGGTCCCTCTCCCTCCCCCCCCCCCACCCACATTTTACTAAACTCCAGCGAGTACAGTCCCAGTGCTGACATCATAGGTTAACCTACCTGACGCTCTCAGTCCCATCACAATCCTACCACAGAGAGCAGAGGCCAAGCAGGCCATCCGCGAGTCACGGCACCAGGCGGAAGAAGGCTCTGCCCGAACCGGCTCCCTGCCCCTTTTCCAGGGTTACGTCCGTACCCGGGTGGTACTTGAGAGGGACAACGCGCGGTCCTCGGGCGCCCTGGGGATTCCCGGGACCGTTGGGCACTGCGTGGAGTGGAAGTCATCCTCAATGGGGATTGTAACATTATGATTTAATACTCAAGTCTATTTGATATTTAAGACATTTTTTGCTTTGGTATATGGTGGTGAGTTTGTTTGTATTTTTGTGTGTAATTGTTGTAAATAGTTAATTAAACTTTTTTTTTGTTAAAAGAGCAGTGCTGAACTACCTCGGATGATCCTGGAGAAGTCAATGTTCATACTGGTGGGGTGTAAACTACCCAAGCAAAATATGAGGTGTTGCTCCTCCAATTTACGGTGGGCCTCACCCTGGCTATGGAGGAGGCCCAGGACAGAAAGGTCGGATTCGGAATGGGAGGGAGAGTTGAAGTGCTGAGCCACCGGGAGATCAGGTTGATTATCGCGAACCAAGTGGAGGTGTTGGGTGAAGTGATCGCCAACCCTACGCTAAGTCTCACCGATGTAGAGCAGCTGACACCTAGAACAGCGGATGCAATAGATGAGGTTGGAGGAGGTGCAGGTGAACCTCTGCCTCACCTGTAAAGACCGCTTGGGTCCTTGGATGGAGTCAAGGGGGGGGGGGGGGGGGGGGGGGGGGGTAAAGCGACAAGTGTATCATTTCCTGCGGTTGCAAGGGAAAGTACCCGGAGAGGGGGTGGTTTGGGTGGGAAGGGACGAATTGGACAGGGAATTACGGAGGGAATGGTCGCTGTGGAAAGCTGAAGGGGGAGGAGATGGGAAGATGTGGCCAGTGGTGGGATCCCGTTGGAGGTGGCGAAAATGTTGGGAGGATTATCTGTTGTATGTGACGGCTGGTAGGGTGGAAGGCGAGGACAAGGGGGACTCTGCCCTTGTAACGAGTGGGGGGGGGGGGAGATGGGGAGTGAGAGCAGAGCTACAGGGTATAGAAGAGACCCTGGTGAGAGCCGCATCTATAGTCCTGGGTGCAGATGCAGTGTAGACGGAGGAATTAGGAGTAGGGGATGGAGTCCTTACAGGAAGCAAGGTGGGAAGAAGTGTAGTCCAAATAGCCATGGGAGACCGTGGGTTTGCAGATGACACAAAGCTGGGTGGCAGTGTGAACTGTGAAGAAGATGCTGTGAGGATGCAGGGTGACTTGGATAGGTTGGGTGAGTGGGCAGATGCAGTATAGTGGATAAATGTGAGGTTATCCACTTTGGTGGGAACAAGAAGGTAGATTATTATCTGAATGGTGTCAGATTAGGAAAAGGGGAAGTACGAGACTTGGGTGTCCTTGTATATCAGTCACTGAAAGCAAGCATGCAGGTTCAGCAGGACAGTGAAGAAAACTAATGGCATGTTGGCCTTCATAACGAGAGGATCTGAGTATAGGAGCAAAGAGGTTCTTCTGCAGTTGTACAGGGCCCTGGTGAGACCACAGTATTGTGTGTAGTTTTGGTTTCCAAATTTGAGGAAGGACATTCTTGCTATTGAGGGTGTGCAGCATAGTTTCACAAAGTTAATTCCTGGGATGGCGGGGCTGTCATATGTTGAAAGAATGAATAACTGGGCTTGCATTCATTGGAATTTCGGAGAGGGGATCTTATAGAAACATAAAATTAAGGGATTGGACACACTAGATGCAGGAAACATGTTCTCAATGTTGGGAGAGTCCAGAACCAGGGGCCACAGTTTAAGAATAAAGGGTAGGCCATTTAGAACTGAGCTGAGGAAAAACCTTTTCACCCAGAGAGTTGTGAATTTGTGGAATTCTCTGCCTCAGAGGGCGGTGGAGGCCAATTCACTGGATGCATTCGAAAGAGAGTTAGATGGAGCTCTTAGGGCTAACAGAACCAAGAGATAGGGGGAGAAGGCAGGAACGGGGTACTGATTGTGGATGATCAGCCATGATCACATTGAATGGCAGCGCTGGCTCAAAGGGCTGAATGGCCTACTCCGGCAACTGTTTTCGATGTATCTATAGGCATACTGGTAATTGAATTCTCAACAAAGTCTGGAAATGCGGCTGCATAGATTTGCAAGTTACAAATCATGCAAGCTATTTCTGCTTGCAACAGGAAATATGATCCTTCAGCTCTTCAGAGGCCCATTGAGTTTCATGGAATCCTTCAGTACAACTCCCAGATTCTCCGAATAGGCAGGATAAAATTTAACTCGTGCCTGAGCAATGCCCTTTCTCCATTAAAATTATTGACCTTTTCAAATGCTGTGCACCATTCCTAGAAACACCACGACAGACGCATTGACTGAGAACAGCTTGTTTACTGTTAACAAGTTATTTTTAACTCCGCTGCACCGCAGTCACTAGGCTTCTTGAACATGAAATACACATCAACAACTATTCACATTGGGCAGTCTCAAGTAGGCGAGGAGGAGCAAAAGTTGCAGATTTGTACTCAGAAATGGGGGTGGGGATGGCCAAAAGATAGTGAGCTGAAGTGGTGTTGATGCTCATGTTCATTAGGGTTCAGAGCAGAATTAGGCCATTCAGCCCATCAAGTCTACTCCAGCATCCAATCATGGCTGATCCATCTTTCCCTCCTAACCCTATTCTCCTGCCTTCTCTCCATAAGCCCCGGCACCCTTACTAATCATAATATATGGACATAATATGTCCATATACCATAATGGTATATGGACACACTGATCTGTTCTGTAGTCATGCCTACTATGTTCTGTTGTGCTGAAGCAAAGCAAGAATTTCATTGTCCTATCAGGGGCACATGACAATAAACTCTCTTGAATCTTAATCAAGAATATATCCATCTCTACCTTAAAAACATCCATTGACTTAGCCTCCAGACTTCTGTGGCAATGAATGCCACTCTCTGCCTAAAGAAATTCCCCATCTCCTTCCTAAAGTAATATCCTTTAATTCTGAGGCTATGACCTCCGGTCCGAGACTCTCCCACTAGTGGAAACATCCTCTACACATCCACTCTATCCCGGCCTTTGATTGGGAAAGATAGATAACTGGAGATTCCTTGCAGTGTGTGGAGAAACATTACCACTTCATACCCAACTAAAGAAAGAGCTTCAAGAAAAGAAAAGAAACCCAAATTATAATTGAGCATTTGTAAGTAGAGATATGTCCATATGTCAAGGTGCGGACCAATTACTAACAAACCGAAGAGGAAAAATGTATAGAGGTATATCCTTGCTCAGATGACGTAGAATTCACTATCACAGGAATTGGAGGAGAGATCTGGCCTCATTTTCTTCGAAGGGAAAGTAATTAATTAATTTAGATACGGAATGTTCCAAAAGAATGAGATGGAATGGGAGAAGCGTTGTGTGGAACGTAAACAGCAGCAAAATCCAGTTGAATGGAATAATCTGTTTCTCTGCTGCAGAACTTTAAGGGCCTGTCCCACATGGGCGTTATTTACACGACATCATTTACGCGTCACGCCGCATGCGTTGTGACACGCACGTGATGCAGTGACGCGCGGCGCCCCGGATTTTGGGATGTACAAAATCTTCGCTCGCCATCTACGTGACGCGCAAATGACGCCCAAGTGGGACAGGCCCTTAAGCAATTCAAAAAACTCCATCAGGCCAATGAATACAACAGTCTGGGAGGAACCTCTAGCATTGAATCAGTGCAGAGATATTGACAAGTAGATACAAAATGCTGGAGTAGCTCAGTGGGACAGGCAGCATCTCTGTAGAGAAGGAATGGGTAATGTTTTGGGTCGAGCCCCTTCTTCAGACTGAAACGTCACCCATTCCTTCTCTCCAGAGACGCTGCCTGTCCCACTGAGTTACTCCAGCATTTTGTGTCCACCTTCGATTTAAACCAGCACCTGCACTTCTTTCCTACAGATATTGTCAGGTTATCTTTGCAGCATAATTAATCCCCAAAGGTTTTTAAGGCAGCTTGAAATGTTGGATAGGAGCAAGTCAGATTCCCTGTGGAGCCAATATTTGTTCCATGATTTTATTTAGCGTGCAGCAAGGTGTCAGAAGCTCCACTTCTGCACTCCCCTTATTCTATTGCCCTGCGATCCCTTTGCCCCAAATGGTTCCTTCCCGCACCCCAAAGACATGCGGATTTGTAGGTTAATTGGCCTCTCTAAATTGCCCTTGTGTGGAGTGGATTTGGAAGTTTCTCCCGAATTCTCAACAGGAGACATATTTATTTTTCCAAACTTAATCTTATACTTTCCCAACTTGGTAATAATTTCATTTACCCCATTAAGTCATTCTAGTTTAAATATTTTTGGAAGTAGTTTTAAAGAAATGTAATAGACGAGTTTTTCCATTGACAGAAGATTAAGATAATTAATAACTTTTAGCCAGAGGCACTTGCCTGGGCTAAGATCTGAAGGAACAGAGAGCATGATTGCACAATTGCACAAATGGCTGAGGCTGCTTTCCTGCCTGCATGATATTACATAACAGTGAGATCATAGAATACTGATAGCCAGAGGCACTGGGAGAGCAGATCAGCTCCAGATCAGAGCCTCGCCAGTTTTCCTGGAATTCGTCAGTTTAAGATTCTGCTGCAGCTTCTCAGAATATAGAGGGTAAATCAGCCTCTAACTGATGATTTTATATTCTATCTATTATTTAGTAAGAGTGCCAGGGGTAATGGGGCAAAGGCAGGAGAATGGGGGAAAGATGGATCAGCCATGATTGAATGGCAGAGTAGACTTGATAGGCCGAATGGCCTAATTCTGCTCCTATAACTTTAGTTAGTTTAGTTTATTGTCACGTGTACCGAGGTACAGTGAAAAGTTTTTGTTGCGTGCTAACCAGTCAGCAGAAAAACAACACACGATTACAATCGATCCATTTACAGTGTACAGAAACATAAGGGAATAATGAAATAATGAATGAATAATAATGAATACGTTTATTGTCATTGCACAATACTGTGCAACGAAATTCCATTACATCTCCTCCGGTTAAAAAAAATACAATCACGACAACCATTAACACATATGTACACTTATTAGTAAAAAATAGGTATTTTAAAAGAATTTAAAAGAATTTGGCGGCTTTTCTTGGAATTACATTTTGCTTCCCCAGCATTCTCTGTTGGAATTTAGCTCTTTTATCGCACATGGGTAGAAACTATTCTTTAGTCTACTGGTGCGAGCCTTCAGAGTCCTGAATCGCCTCCCAGAGTGTAGCAGAGTAAAAAGGTGGTTGGCAGGGTGGGATGTGTCCTGCTTGATATTTGTGGCCCGGCACAAGCGTCGGGCCCTATATATGTCATCCAAGGAGGGCAGTTGGGCGTTTGTAATGTTCTGCGCAGTTTTTATAATTCCCTGCAACGCCCTCCTCTCAGCCACAGTACAGCTAGCAAACCACACCAGGATTCCATAGGAGAGGATACTCTCCACGGCGCATCGGTAGAAGGACAACAGCAGCGGCTGTGAGACGTTTGATCTCCGCAGAGACCTCAGGAAATACAGCCGCTGATGTGACTTCTTCACGAGAGTGACGGTGTTCGTTTGCCATTTGAGGTCCTGGGAGATGTTTATTCCCAGGAACTTAAAGCCAGTGACTCTCTCCACCATGTCTCTTTTGATGTATAAGGGAGCAGGTTCCTCTCTCCTCTTCCTCCTGAAGTCAACGACCAGCTCGTTTGTCTTTGATGGATTGAGTACCAGGTTGTTTTTGGTACACCAGTCAGTTAGTTTTTGGACTTCATCCCTGTAGGCAGACTCGTCGTTGTTGTTTATCAGTCCCACCACAGTCGTGTCGTCCGCAAACTTAATGATCTTGTTTGTACTGTGTGTTGGTATACAATCATAAGTGTATAACATTTAGTGCAAGGTGAATCTAGCAAAGTGCAATCAAGGATAGTCTGAGGGTCACCAAACTGTTACCCATCACAAATTATTTCACGGGGGAAAAAAAACTCGTTATAATTCAGGATTATCACAGCCCGGTTTAGTTTCGAGATACAGTGCGGAAACAGGCCCCTTTGGCCCACCGAGTCCGCACTGACCAGAGATTCCTGCACACTAACAGTATCCTACACGCACCAGGGACAATTTTACAATTATACTAAGCTAATTAACCTACAAACCTGCACATCTTTGGAGTGTGGGACGAAGCTGAAGATTTCGGAGAAAACCCACGTGGTCACGGGTAGAACGTACAAACTCCATACAGAGAACACTCGTAGTCGGGATCGAAGCAGGGTCTCCGGCACTGCAAGGCAGCAACTCTACCGCTGCGCCCTTATTTGACTATTCTGGGTTAGTAGAGGTGGGCAAAGAGTGGGCAGTGCAGGATGGGCTTGCTGGGAGGCCAAGTGTCAGAGATTTAAGAGTGCCAAAATTAGAGTGTCAGTTTGCAAACTGGCATTTCAGATCAGAACCCTTCATCGGACTGATGGTGGTGGGTGGGGAAGACTGGGAGAGGGGTGGGGTCGTACAAAGAAAAGGCAGTGCTGTAGTAATTCAACTGGTCAGGCAGCATCTCTGGAGAACATGGATACATGACATTTCAGATCGTACAAAAAAAAAAGACAAGGTTCTGAATATCTCTGGTCTTTGCCAATCATCTATCCATCAGCCACCACCATCCCTCCTCACCTCAGTATCCACATATCAGGATAGTAAGTTTTAAGACGCATATAAAAATTGCAGACAGCAGTGTAAGCTTTTAGGAAGGGACTATAGGAGTCATTAAGATTCCCAACAGAATTAAACAAGAAACTTGAGCAAAACACAAAGTGCTGGAGGAACTCAACGGGTCAGAAGGGAATGGATAGATGATGATTCGGGTTGGGACTTCTTCAGACGGGAGTGGATGGGGGTGAGGGGGAAGCTGGAAAAAAGGTAGAAGCAATACAAAGCTTGGCAAGGTGGGGGAGGGGGAATGAGTGATGATCGGCAGAGAGGTGGAGTAAGTGAGAAAGGCTGGGGGGTGAAATGGAGACAAAAGGGAGTCAGATAAGGAGGGAGTTTAAACACAAAACCAGAGGCAGAGATATAGGGGACAGGGGAAAAAAAATCAAAATGCTGGAGGAATCCAGGTTAGGAAGCATTTTTGGAGGTAATGGACAAAGGCGAGTTGGGATCCTTCTTCAGACTGATTGGAGTAGGACTGAAAGAGGGCGGGGGAGGCTGGGTCGCTGGATGCTTTCAAAGAGTTAGATAGAACTCTTAGGGATAGCTGAGTTAAGGGATATGGAGAGAAGGCAGGAACGGTGTACTGATTGTGGATGATCTGCCATGATCACATTGAATGGCAGTGCTGGCTCGAAGGGCCGAATGGCCTACTCCTGCACCTATTGTCTATTGTCAAAGCAAAAGAACCTTAATTTGCTATGGAGGCAATTTAGATTTCACAATATCTCAAAAGTAACATACCATGTATACGAGTAAAAGACTGAATAAAATAAAACAACCCAAAGTCCGTCGAATTGACCAGATCACAGACATATTTGGTGAAACAAGGTTTATAATTTCTTTAAGATTGAATATTGACTTCTGCAATAGCCATAGATTTCTTTACCCGAGTTTGCACATGCAAGTTATGAATTTCAGTTGTGTTATCTTAAACTGTAACGGTTGACTTAGATATTGAAAAATACAATTCAGAGGTTACATGGACACTCAAATTAAATCAAAATGCAGTCTCTAAAATTCCTTGTATGTGTACATACTTGGCAAATAAACGTATTCAACATTAAAGCAGTATATGAGCAATATTGACCAGCTGAAACCCTGGAGAGATGCAAAGCCCTTTTGACACAATGACAATGCCAAACCAATTCAAAGGAGATCATAATTACTGCAGAACAACAGCACCTTAATCCTTGTGTTATATATTACTATAATACTGCAAATACCCTAAATGTTAAGCAAAGAGTGAACCCCCATCTCTGTTGAAGGGTCACAAAGGAAGAGACAACTGCCAAGTTAAAAAACATTTGCAGAGACATCTTCACTTAAATAAGGACTCAACAATAGTTAATTTCAAAATAGAGGTAAAAAGGAGTTAAAGTGCAAATCAAATTTTTGGAACAAATGAGGTGATCAAGTTGCTCAAGTTTTGTTCTCCGTTCACTTCCCATACTGACTGTAACAGGAAGTCAAACAAAACCACTTTTATTTACACAATATAGAGATTATCAGATTTGCAAAATTCCAATTTAACTCAATGGTAGAATACACACTAAGAGTCCTACAATATACTCAAGACTACAAGATTCAACATGCATCAGGCCACATGATTATAGAGTGCTGAATCTCAGTTCAATACAGAGATGCTAAATCGGAACGTCAAATTTCAATTTCTGATTCCATTCCATAACATTTCTAAATTTAGATGGACATAAGTCGCATGCTTGTTATAATTCCCAAAACATAATTTTTTTAAAAAGCAAATTTACTATATATCAGTTGGTGGAGTGTAATCACAGTTGTACCCATCTAGAGCTAGAACTTGTGGTGTCTGTGCTACAATTGGCATTTCCTCCATGACGTTTCAACTATATCCTTTCAATCATGCGATTGATATATCCATAGATTACATAATTGTGTTCCTCCATTGTATTAAGATCAAGATCATTTATACATAGAGATAAAATATTGAAAGTAATACCCGATTTACTGTACAGTGAGTGAGAATAGTCAGCACATGACACTTGAAAGCAAATAATTTAACATTAAGACTTCTGTTTGCAAGAGTATTGGAAATCAGGAATCGCCATTGCAAAAATAACTCGATCTAACATTTGACACCTAGACGATAATTCTTTATATCTTTTGATCAGATGTCAAAAGAATCATATGTAACTACCATCCATTTTATAAAAATGTTATAGTAAGTGTTTATTACATAATGAGGCATGTATTCTTGAATTGTAAAATAGATCACTTCATTTTCCATCAGTCACCTTCTACGGAAACTGTTTTCTTCCTGAAATGAAGCATCATGTGCATATGTGAAATCCATGCCCAAATAAAAGTTAATAGCATTAATACAAACCTGCAATATGAACTCTAACCCAATGAACCAATGCCGAAATGCTCACCCTCCTGGACTTTTATATGGCACAAAATATATACAAAATAATAAGCATCCCCCTCTAAACAAACATATCTGCAGCAAATGTTTCTTTTAACCAAATTGACGTGAAAAATTAAAGAATCTAGGTTATTGTTCATGTCGTTTCAAAGGAAAAAAAATAAAAATCGGTAACATCAGAAGATGGAAGAAGCAAAGTGAAGAGGGGATCAAAATGAACTGCAGCTTTGCCCAGAGTCCGATTCTGTACTGTACATTTCCTGCTCACTGCTTTTAATTTCACTTGGATAGGAGATTCCACTGACGATGCTCTCTGGAACTGACTGGCAGGCAAAGTGGTTGATATCAGAACAAGAGCAATCGACAAAGGCTTCGTCTGGCAACTGTTGCGTCAGTTCATCTAATTCCCCAACTTCGAAGAAATCGGTCTGCCCCAGAATAAAGTCACAGATCCTGTTTAAAACAAAATTTATTACATCTTTATGTTGAAATATTTCTATTTAGTATTAAAAAAAAAGCATGTGAACGATTCAGCTAGTTAAAATGAGCTGATCAAAATTCAACCATTTCCAAGTGTCTGCGAAGGGTCTTGACCCAAAACGTCACCTTTTCCTTCTCTCCAGAGATGCTGCCTGTCCCCCCGGTGAGTTATTCCAGCACTTTGTGTCTATCTTAATCCCAAATATATATCGTTAACAGATAACAGCCTGTCTAACAAATTCTACTCGTGTCATCCCCATCACTTCATGATAGCCTAGACTGCCTCAGTCAATTTAGTTCTAGTTTTAGAGATACAGCATGGAAACAAGCCCTTTGGTCCACACAGATCATTGATAAACCGGTCACACTAGTTTCATGTTATCACATCCTCTCTTCCACTCCCAACACATTAGGTGCAATGTTGCAGCGTCCAATTAACGTACAAACCGGCCCGTCTTTGGGAAGAAACCGGAGCACCCGGCGGAAACCCATGCGGTCAAAGGGAGAACATGCAAATTCCACACTGACCCATGGTCAGGATCAAACCAGGTCTCTGGCACTGCGAGGCAGTAGCTCTGTCAGCTACCCCATTGCGTTGCCCTACGGTTCATGTACTTCTCAAATATAGGCACTACTGTATTGAAGTTGGCAATTTGCACAGGAATATTCTTATTTTAATTTTTTTGATAACCATTCCTCACACCTCGAAGGACGGGTCCCCTGTTTTTCAAATACTCCAACAGGATCCTGTACATTATCCGTAAACAATTATTCGAAAATCTCATCGATTAAGTGGAATTTGCAGGTAGGGTTGCACGGTCTGAGAGGGTTATTGAATAATGACGCAGAAAATTGAAAAAAAAAATTAACCCGAAGATGGAGAACCATGCAGTAGACATTTAATATTGAGCACTCCAGAAAATGCTACCATTGACCATAATGCTGCATTTCTGCAAATTGACAGGAAAAGAAAGAGGTTTTCCAGTTTTGCCTTCAAAGTCCAGTGTTCTGGAAGTGGCACAGAAAAACCACTGTTGCATTAAAGTACTAACTGTTTGAGATGGCCCACCACTTTATCCAGACGACTTAGAACAGGCAGTATATTTCAACCTCACCACTGAAATCCTCAAAGCATTTGAAATAAAATAATTATAGTCAAGAGTCATGCTGTGTGGAATCAGACCCTTCGGCCCAACTTGTACACAATGACCAAACTAGTTCCATCTGCCGGCTTTTGGGCCATATCCTTCTAAACCCACCATATTCATGTACCTGTCTAAACGTTTCTTAGACTTTGCGAAATTAACTTCCTCAACTACTCTGCCGGCAACTTGTTTCACAAACCCACCACCCATTGTGTAAAATCTTACTCCTCAGATACCTCATAAATCTTTATCCCCCTCACGTTAAACCTATGTCCTCTGGTTCTCGATTCCCCTTCTCTGGGTAAGAGACTCTGTGCGTTAACCCGATCATTTCCTCTCATGATTTTGTACGCATTATATGTTCATTAATTCTTATGAGTTACATGCATTCATCCATGTTAACATTCCACCAACATGACCTTATTAGTACAAATTTCACAGCGTTGATTGTACCTGTCATAGATTAGGCCATCAATTCCTTTCTGTTTCAATATTCTCCTATTTTCTGACTCATTGGTGTCATTACCCCAGCAAAAAATGACCAAATCTTTTGATTTAGCTTGTTGAACATAATCTGGATTTCGCAACAAGTCCTCTGTATGAACATTGACTCCCTATTAACAGGAAAGAGAGAAAATTAAATGAATTGGAAAGTACTAAAATTATTACTCTCGCATTGCTCATGGAAATGTACCCGAGTAGTACTTACCAGAAGGTTTTCTGACTGTGCAAAACTCATTGCAATTGGCGTGGTTCGACAGCGGAGATCCATAAACTCTGGATAGCTATTAGTACAGCCTTGGGTCAAGAAAAGAACTGGATACTTGTTTTGCTTCTGCCTGATCCTAATAAAAAAGCAAAACATTTAGAAACAGCTTTGTCTTTTTTGCCATACATGGATAAATGTAGGTTTTACTGCCACCGTAACTTATTAGAGATCAAATATCTAGGCTCGAGTCACCACATGGGCACACAATACATGCTTCTCTTGTTTTGTAGTTGCTATTGAAGGTAGAAGTTTAAAAATAATAATTCAAGGGATATGGAGTTCACAGGCCGAGTCAGCATGTAATTACCCAAGGGAAGGTGATGGCGAGCCATCATCTTGAACATTTTTAGTCTTTGAGGCATAGGTATACGCCAATACTGCTTGGGAGGGAGTTTATGACTTGCATTAATGACAATTTAAGTGTTTAAACTTGTTTCACTGATGTAACAAATCTACAATGATCAGAATTCATTTATTAGAACTGCATAGAGAAAAAGCAAAAATATGACAAATACATCCTTTCTTAGGCAAGGAGACCAAATCTATCACAACATACCAATCAAAGCAGGTGTAAGGAAATGTTCCAGCAATTGTATAGAGCCTTAGTGAGAATGCTTATGGACTATATAGCGTTACAATAAGGATTTCCTCACTCGCTGTTTGATTAATTAGTTATGTTGGATTAGGCCAACTACAGGTAGGAATGCCAAACCAATGAGTGAAAATAATAATTTAAAAACGCAATACAAAGAGGCATGCAGATATAAATTCATTTAAAATATATTAAATTAAAACTTACATAGAGCAGACATCAGCAACGAATGAGGAGAACACTATTCTTCGATTAGAAGCATTTTCCAAAGTACATTTTAAGATTATATCAATGGCTTTATTCATATCCATATATGTTGGCAAGTTGTCCTCCCACACACCATCCTGTCAACAGGAGAAAATAAACAGCAGTGAATTTCTGTAGACAGTCGCAACAAATAAACATCAGATTAGCAGTGCAAAAAGTGTAATCTGAAACATCTAGTGCCCCCCCCCCCCCATAATGTTTGGGACAAGGACCCATCATTTATTTATTTGCCTCTGTACTCCACAATTTGAGATTTGTAATAGAAAAAAAAAAAGAAAAAAAAATCATATGTGGTTAAAGTGCACACTGTCAGATTTTAATAAAGGCAATTTTTATACATTTTGGGTTCACCATGTAGAAATTACAGCAGTGTTTATACATTGTTCCTCCCATTTCAGGCACCATAATATTGGGGCACATGGCTTCACAGGTGTTTGTAATTGCTCAGGTGTGTTTAAATGGAGGGCACTGAACATAACTCTACCCTTCTACTACCTTACAAATGGCATTACACTACTTTGTCAATGCCTCGCACCTTCTCTTCTGCTGGAATAGTTGATGCCCACATCAGTTATCCTCATGGCCTATTAATATTGCTTAAGAACTGTACCATACCAGTTGCATTTGTTTGGATTAACAGAGTCAGAGTGATAGAGCATGGAAACAGGCCTTTCGGCCCAACTTGCACACACCGGCCATCATGTCCCAGCTACACTAGTCCCACCTGCCTGCATTTGGCCCAAATCCCTCCAAACCGGTCCTATCCATAATTTAAAAAAATATTCCTGCAGGGCTAACAAGTAGAATATTTTAATCTAACGATACAAGAATATTGGTGTGATACGATACGGTAAAACTTTATTCATCCCCGGAGGGAAATTGGATCCCCGGAGGATCACTTGTTCTTTAAAAATGTTTTCATTACCATCTCATTTGAAATAAGCAACTTCAACAATACTGTACACTTCTGTTATTAGGATGAATTGCTGCTATACCTGCTCTATTTGTGGATCAAGCTCGAGTACTGAACTTCAAGATAGACAGCAGTACTGCTAACTCAGCAATTAGTTAGAAAAAATTATGCATCCAGTAACACGTTTTTCCCCTTGCTTTAAATTTTGAAAAATCCATTCATCTAATGAATCAAACAACTGGAACAAAGTGCGAGTCACCCCCCTCAATGCTTAATGAAAACTGAAACATTATCTGAAGATATCCAACACAAAGGTTGTAGTTTAATTGGTTTCTGAAAATTGCCCCGAATGTGTAAGGAAGGGATGCAAAGTGGGATAACATAGAATTAGTGTGAACAGGTGATTGATGGTCGGCAAGAACTCTGGGCTGAAGGGACAGTTTCTGGCTAGATCTCAAAACTAAACTAAACATTACATTCATTAAACATCAGACTACATTGTGACCATTGCTGTTTTCTGCTTCTAAAACCATGTCCCCATTACAAAAGATTTCAATCCTGTCATTCTACAAAAGCAAACGGAATTACTAAATGGAATGCAATAATTTTAGGACTATATTATGCCACAAATCATGTCATAAAAGTTTACAATGCAATTACAAAATTAAACAATTGTCGTCAAGTGCATTAACATCTGCTCCCCAAGAAAAACAAATAATAAGTACTGGTCTAATAACCTGCAATGGTTGCAATTTACCCCAGTAAATGACTTGAAGACGATCCTTGTCAAAGATAGTCCTTCATCTCTTTATGATGTTGTCACTATAAACAAGCCTACTTAATACATGCATTGACCATATTTTTTTTAATAAACCATTAAAGTCAACCACCCAATGCTGAATATAGAGAATACATTACTTGCTTTTTGTTGAAGATAGACACACAAAGCTGGAGTAACTCAGCGGGGACAGGCAGCATCTCTGGAGAGAGAGAGAGAGAGAGAGAGAGAGAGAGAGAGAATCGATGAAGTTTCGGGTCGCGACCATTCGGTCACGACCCGAAACGTCACCCATTTCCTCTCCAGAGATGCTGCCTGTCCCACTTAGTCACTCCAGCTTTTTGTCTCTCTTTGGTTTAAACCAACATCTGCAGTTCCTTCTGACACATTTTGTCTACTTACCTTATGTTGATAGGGCCATTTAATTTCAATGTTGTATCCAATATTCTCAGGCACACATAATAAAACCTAAGAAGAAATTATATCTTTAAATTTGTGTGAAAATTCACAAAAATGTAAGTAAGTTTTAAAAACTAAATATGAATAACTTGTAAAATAATTAAACAAGTACACAAGTCTCGAAACTTTTTAAAAAGGCTACTTTTCATTGACCCAGATCAATTATAAATAATTAAACTGTGAGAAAGTACTACTGGAGACCACCATAGACAGTGAATCCCATTTTTATTTCACTGCATTGATGAAGATTTAGACAATTTAAGCAGTCTCACATTTAAGGATACAGAAATGATTGTCAAAATTATCTGTTGAAATTCTAACCAATTTAAATGAAGTTCTTTAAATGACATACCTGCTGCAAGGAAGGAAATGGCTGGTTTTCTGAAACATCATTTTCGTCATCCAAATTTTCTAAGGAATTAAAAGTTCAGGAAACTCAGACGTGAATATTGAAATGAGAAATTAAATGTCTTCCTACAAAATCACGGTTAAACTCAGCACTGCTTACACCAAAGGTTATCTATTCTAATGCATTTATTTAAAGCATTTCAGAAACAAATCGAGTTATTGATTTGACAATTTTTAAGCAGACTACTTTCAAACTTTACTTGCCAAAAAGATTGAATGGCAAATTCAATGAAATTTTAGATGCTTTGTGTAAAAGGAAAATGTAAAAGAAAATAATTGCATAGCGCAGGCAGCACAGTGGCGCAACAGTAGTTGCTACCTTACAGCACCATCGACCCAGGTTCGATCGTAACTATGAATGCTGTCTGGACAGTTTGTACGTTCTTCCTGTGACCGCTTGGGTTTTCTCTGGGAGCTGTAGTTTCCTCCCACATTCCAAAGACATGCTAGTCTGTAGACTAATTAGCTTCTCTAAATTGGCCCTGGTGTGTAGGATAGAACTAGTGTACAGGAGCTTGTTGGTCACCCAAATTCAGTGGGCCGAATGATTAGTTTTCACGCTGTGTCTCTGAACTAAACAATTGATTCTTTCTTTCTGTGATTGATAGAATTTCTGATCCTCTGACCAGAGAAGTCAGAAGTGAGTGGTCTACGTTTTCAATCATCAGGACATTGAATAGAAAAGTCAGATAGTCATGATGCAGCTTTAGAGGATTTGGAGTCGGGTCGCATTTGCAGTATTGCATGCCGAGTACTGTATTCTGGCACCGGTCAGGTCGCAAGGATGCAGGAACAGAGCGTTTCAAACTGCATTTGCTTTTCCAATTGTAAGCAATTTACCCTGGTAAATGACTTTTGAAGCAATTTAAAGCAAGAGGTGTTCAAAACAAAAAATTCAAAGCAATCACAGATTAAAAAAAATATCTGTTATTGCACTAGAAATACTGCATGTCAAAAAAATTATACAATTTAAAAATCTATTTGATTCCATGGAAAAAAAAATGTCTAGGTCATAATTTGGGAGACCAATTAGCATGACAGTTCAGCAAGGATTTCAAATTACAATTCTAAAACTATAAAATCAATGCCATGTGGAATCTTTGAAACATTATAACACTATATGTACCTTTATCATCATTCACCTTCAAAGCAGCCACATGAGCCAACTGAAAGATAAAATTAGCATGTGATTGTGCCACTTACGTAATAGTACAAGCTCACCAGTTCATTGTTGTGAACATGCTTCAAACTTCTGTAACACATAACCTCTCTTTTACAACATAATAAACGTGCATCTTTGCTAACAAGAGCTTACCATCTACAAGGATAAGTTCAAACACTAAAACTAAAGGAGACACAAAGAACTGCAGATCTTGGTTTAGAAAAAAATAGCCTTACCTATCGAGCAAATTCTCAAATTGATTAGTGTAATTTGAAATAATGACAGGATGGGATGCAAGCCTTTAAAAAAGTTACTCAAGATGTATTAGCAGAAATAAGGAAACCGACAATCCTTGAACAGAAATTAGTGGAGATCTTTAAAAGAAAAAGGTAGATGAACTTGTAATGCAGATTAAGTGTGAAGAAGGGCCTCGACCCGAAACTTCACCCATTCCTTCTATCCAGAGATGCTGCCTGTCCCACTGAATTACTCCAGCTTTTAGTGTCTATCTTCAATGTAACCATTCTTACACATCCTTCCTACACATTAAACCCCCTAGAAAGTAGACTTCTGGGGCTGAGTGTAATTAGATGAAAAAATGTACAAGATCATGAGTGCAGATCCGGACAAAATTACGAGAGCACACTTTGAATTCCTGCGACCACCAGACTTGTTGACGGGATGGCCACAGATGGCATTCCGTGTGGAGTATGCGCTCTTTCGGGACATATAACTCCGTCCCAGAAGAGTTGTTTGTTTTTATTATTATAATTATTTAAGTTTCCAGCAGTCCATGGTGCTTTAGAGGCATGGGAGGGGTCAGAGGCACATTGTTGAATAATTATTACATGACCTCAGTTGACCCAGCAAAATGGATAATCAGACAGGGCTCTAGAATCAAGGATGCTGGAAAATCGGTGTGTTGGACCTGAACTAAATGTCGTCTTTGGGCATTAAGCAGAGCAATGACTGCAGAGGGAAAACAGTTTGAGCTGTTGTGGACCAATTCCCCTAATATCATTATTGCCATCTACACCATCTTAGCATGTCTTGATTTGTTTATTACATTTGCAACAAGTGTTAACTTAGCTCAAAGTTTTACTGAAAACCAGCTTTCAATGTTCTCCAAATTAAAAAAAGGTAATCAGAGAATTATATAATTTCTTACCTTTAATAATTGTAACTGTTCAAATGTAAGCTCCTTTACTGGAATTTCAAATAATTCTGAAGATTCTTTGTCCATTTTCTGCAAAAAACGACATTGGAAAGCCATGTAATGTATACTAAACAAAATGCAACAGATTGTGAAAACGATTTAACTTACAGGACTTTTAAATATTTTGTATTCACCCCATATTCACATCCACACTCTCACCTACAAAACCAGGGACAATTTACTGTGGCCAACTCACAAGTCTTTGTGATGCCGAAGCATCGAGAGGAAACCCACGCGGTCATAGGGAGAATGTGATGGCATTCAAGGTCAGGATTGAACTCGGGTCACTGCCAGAGACAGCAGCTCTACCCGCTGCACCACTGGGGCAGCTATATACAAGGTGTCGCCAATTTTTTTTTAAACTCAAAGTATTTTATACTTAAAAATGCAGAAATAATGGCCTTGTGACAATACACAAATGTCAGCTTTTGGCATATTTATAAAGCAATGACTAAAGCTCAAAATTTGTGCAAAACACAAGATTTTCAGGCTGTATTGGAGCTAATTCACATATAGCTGAAATTCATTTGATGATTTCTTATTCAATTGGACAAATTGTCATAAGGAATAGGATTTCAATTAGGCCATTTGGCCCATCAAGTTGACTCCGCCATTCAATCACGGCTGATCTATCTCCCCCTCCTAACTTAATTCTCCTGCCTTCTCCCCATAACCTGACACCCGTACTAATCAATAGCTACAGAATCTATCTCTGCCGTATAAATATCCACTGACAGCCTCCACAGCCTTCTGTGGCAAAGAATTCCACAGATTCACCACCCTCCGACAAGAAATTTCTCCTCATCTCCTTCCTAAAAGAACGTCCTTTATATTCTGACTGTGGAAATTGTGGAAGAAAGTGAAGTCACCAACCACAAATTATGGAATTTCCTACCTAGATGCTGAATTCCCCAAATTGCTTTCAATTTTGAGAAATGGCAGCAAAAATCAATAGATTCACCAATAGTGCACCACAAAACACAGACTTGTTCCTTCACAGTTGGGGCATAAATCATGCAATTTGGTGCCTATTTCAACTGTACTTGTACAAACACTGATCCTGCCCGCAACAACCATGCCACATTTTATGTGTAGGAAGGAACTGCAAATGCTGGTTTAAACCAACATTAGACACAAAAAGCTGGAGTAACTCAGTGGGTCAGACATCATCTCTGGAGAAAAGGAGTCTGACGAAGGGTCTCGACGTGAAACATAACCTATTCCTTTTCTCCAGAGATGCTATCTGACCCGCTGAGTTACTCCAGCTTTTTGTGTCTATGCATAAATTTATGCTCTGTACAGTATTAGTGATGTGATTTAAAAAAACAATCCCTATTAATTTCTTTCCAAACCAAACTAAACTACAACTTCAAGCTACAGCTGTACGCTAAAGTGAGGTTAAGTAAAATAACCCCGAGGGCTGCCTCTTTGTAAACATGTTGGATGAAAGTCACAGTACAGATCATTTACTTTAAATGCTGATTAACATATCTTCTTAATGAGTAAGCAGCATAAAAATGAAAACAGAATCACATGGAGACAGAGACTTCAAATCTTGAGCAAGAAACAATAAATAGTGCTGGAGTAACTCGGCAGATCAAGCAGCATCTATGGAGGAAATGCACAACGTTTCAGTCAGGTCCCTTCTTCAGATTGATGCAAAACAAAAATTACATACCTTTTTCATTGATATACAACAGGTGAGATCATGGTATACAATTGGAACGTGGTCCTTTGAAAGATGTACATCGAATTCTACAAAGCCAGCACCCTGAAAGAAACGAATAGTCCCCTTATTTTCCAGGAATTGGACAGCAATAGAGTCTTGTAAGAAAGTTAACCAATTATAACCATATAACCATATAACAATTACAGCACGGAAACAGGCCATCTCGACCCTTCTAGTCCGTGCCGAACACATAATCTCCCCTAGTCCCATCTACCTGCGCTCAGACCATAACCCTCCATTCCTTTCCCATCCATATAACTATCCAATTTATTTTTAAATGATAAAAACGAACCTGCCTCCACCACCTTCACTGGAAGCTCATTCCACACAGCTACCACTCTCTGAGTAAAGAAGTTCCCCCTCATGTTACCCCTAAACTTCAGTCCCTTAATTCTCAAGTCATGTCCCCTTGTTTGAAACTTCCCTACTCTCAGTGGGAAAAGCTTTTCCACGTCAACTCTGTCTATCCCTCTCATCATTTTAAAAACCTCTATCAAGTCCCCCCTTAACCTTCTGCGCTCAGATTATAAGCAAATTATATGCTTGTTTCTAACATTTCAGATTTACTTCTGCTAAAATGGATTACATTCATCATACATAATGCTGCACAATTCTAATACAACGGATGAATACATCTCTGACAATTACAAACATTACTGTTTGAACATTTGTACTGGTGCTAAGTATTTTACACCTTTCCTCTGTCTTTCTGCCTAATATTCTCTCTCATCACTATAGTTTGTAAGTTTCTGCTTGTTACTAACTATGTTAATAGCTCATTCACAAAACAATGCGAGGTGGAAGTCCTGGACAAGTACAATCATAATTGGAGTGTTTTCAAAGTTTCAGAAATGGCACATGTAAACACGTCAGCTGTCTCGCACATGATCAACTGGAAAAATGACTGGTAACTTGGAAAACAAAGTTAAACGAGACTTTAATAGTTCAGAAGGATAATACTTCAACAGATCAACACTCCCTCGGGACTTAATATGGAGCAACACTTAAAAAATGTATGGTTCAAGTCCCAGAGAGGTCTGAAACCACAATCTTGAAGATTATAAGCAAACGCCCAACCAGCTGAGCCAAAATGAGATGACAGCAGCACATGCAATCATGGATACAAACCAATAATTTGTTGACAACTCTAACTTGGGCCGAACACTTGAATAAAAGCAAAAACATGAGAAAAACATTTTCTCTCTCACTTGGGTTCCTTCAGTTGACCGCCATTAAGCAATAGTAAAAACACAACAGTAAACAAGATGGCACCCGGATAGGGAATTGCTGTGACATTAGGTAACCCAATGCAGTTAAATTCTTCCAGAAGAAGAAACTTTCTGACAAAAATATCTAATTGAAACCGAGCCCGTTAATTTCTGGACATTAGAAGGTCCCAGTGCTTGATGAGTTCCTGACACACGGCCAATCAGCACATCGAAAATTATGGCAGTGACAAGGCAGATTCTCAATTTCAATCTTCAAATATACGAGAAGATGAAAGGTTCCAAGAGCAAGTTCTGAAGGCAGACTGAATAAAGTTGGAGGTGCAAATTTACTTTGATGGGGACTGGAATAGCATACTTTCAAGTCAAATGGAATTTTAGGTATAAGAGCAGTTTAATTCTGTCAAACAGTTGAATGGAGATGGAATCAAATGATAAGCATACAAACTTTGCAAAAACAGGCAAAAGCAAATTGCAGTCTTCTCAAACCTTTACAAGACATGGGGACAAGCAGTTGACAGGAATGAAGAGATCTTGAAAGAGATTGTGGTACAAAGTTGATTCTGTGGCTTTGGATGATATACCGTGGCAACTTTTACATGAAGGAAATGTAGGGAGACAGCTGCATCCTTGTAGATGGTTTAAAATGGGAAGAGGAAGCCTTAGGCTGGTCAGATTTGAACCAAGCCGGGCCAGTATCATAGATCAAGACAAGGGAGACATTGGCAGGTGATCATAAAAACCACAGAGATCGAGGGCAAAAAGATTAAAATGCAAGTAATACAAGATCATTCATTAGTTTATTCCATGTTATGGGCAGAATACAAATGATTAAATGCATATGTAGGAGGCAGCCAGAGATCTGCACACAAACACACAATAAAGTTGAAGATAAGGTGGTAATAAGACATTGGGTCTTCTTCATCTCCTTCTCTACCCCACCTTTCCTCCCAAACACAAAAATATGGAAAGAGAAAACTGCCCAAATGGAGAAAAACAGAAGTAACAGTAAAATTCATCTCACATGCACTCTCACGAAGCATTATCACTACTTCTGCTATTCAATATGTCATCATCTCCTCCCTGTGCTACACATCCTCTTTTTCACCATGACCCTCTTCTTCCAACTTGAGGTCCGTCTCATTTTAACAATCCCAGCTTTGATGAAAGAAAAGCGAAAATGTTGGCCATTTCTCCCTCTACAGGGGCTGTCCGACCTATCATATACTGTCAGCAACTTCCAGTAGTATCCCAAGATGGGGAAGATAGCAGATTTAGTTCACCACTGAGCTCATCAATGAAACTTGGGCTTCCATTTCCTGGACCGCTTTCCAAGTAAGCAATGATGGCAACAGAAGAATAAGGGTTTAGCACAATCTGCAAACGTTTGGAATAAAAGGCAAGGTGCAAAGCAGTGGACAGCTCAACACATCACTTTCTGCAAAGAAGTGAAAACCTTAGGGTTCTCACCTCATCCGTTCGGGGGCAAGGTTGAAGTAGTTATGGGAAAAGGGTTGAAAAAGGTACAGTAAAATAAAGTAACATCAGGATATCTCTTTCTAGGATCCTGAAGTGAAGGTCCATTTTGGTTAGGGAACAAATTTATTGGAGTTCCATATTACAAAGTCCCAATCTCAGTATACATTTGCATCTAGCAAGACTGCATCAAAATCCCAATACCTTTCTCGATCTATCACCACTGAGCTAAACACCTTCAACAAATATCCCACAGGGATGGAACAATGTAAAAATTAAGAATTATTCAGCTCCACTATTGAACACGTTTGCCTCAAAATTCAGCAGGGGGTCCCCGCTTATTTGGCGGCCGAGCTCAAAGTAATTGTCGAACTGTTCCTGAAGTGAACAAGAGAATGGACCCCACACGTAAAATTTGCAGGTCGAAAAGTCCTCTACCAACCCGACCCCACTGACTATGAATAGTAACGATCCATGAAGCAACTGTTGAACTGTGGTCCCAATCCCATATCATGGTATCCAACGCCCAACGAAAGCAGATGAGATTCACGATTGCCATCAGTGCGTCATAACAGTCTTCGCTATCTACATAACACAACCTCAAATACTGCATATGGTGTCCAGTCAAGTTTTCCCTGTCCTACTGCTTGCTTGTCTCTACAAAATTCTCCAAATCCAATGACAGCACGAGCAAAGTAGCATTAAATGGTCAATATAACCAGTATCGAGGCCCTAATCACATTCAGTCAATTCCAAAAGTCAAGCTACATTCTTCTTATGTCCAAGATCAGACTCTTAAAACTGTCACCAGGTACACAGCTTGGGCAGATACAAATCAAATGAAAAACCAACAAGTCTATCTTTCAGTCTGAAGAATAGTTCCAACCCAAAATATCACCTATTCCTTTTCTCCAGAGATGCTGCCTGGCCTGCTGAATAACTCCAGCAATTTATGTCTATCTTTGGTATAAACCAGCATCTGCAGTTCCTTCCTACTCATTTTATCCAGAGCTGTCAGCTGTACTGGTCAGGAATGTGCTGGAGGGCATTCCGCAATAAAGCGAGCTGCGTAGTCATACCACTTTGCATCTGAATCCTAGGCTTTGTGCCAACTGTAGCCGGCGAAGCTGATGTGGACCCATTTAAAAAAAACTTCATACAGATACTTACAAGGTCAGGATGTTTCTTATTTTTATTGCTACATACATGCTTTTAATAGTAATATTTTTAAAGATTACTTTTTAATTTTCAAATTTAAATGGCTCTAACCACCAGTTTGAAAATATGAATTCCATTGTATCTATTTATTATAAAACAAGGCATTTTTCCTATAATGAAAACAAAAATGTATACTTAAAAGCAATGTTGCAAATCATAAGCTGGCAATATTGGGCTTGGACATATTAACAATTTTATTCAACAAATAGTTACATTAACAAGATTTAAATTCTTGGGAGAAACTATGTCTCAGTGTGACCTTTTAAGGCAATATATACTTGGAAACATGCAGAGATGTTTTATTACTTACGTGACTAGCGGCATTTTTAAAGGAAGCTATTGTGTTTTCTCTGACCTTTGCGAGGCTAAAACATAATTTTGTTTTAGAAAATCAGCTCTATGAAACCATAACATATGTTGCTTCTGTATGTATAGCTTAATTTCATAAATTATTATTGGAATAACCAAATTTAATTCCCCAACATTAATGAACAAAAGTACTTGTAAACTGGAAAATAAATGTTCTGACATTTAAAAACAAAATCACATTTTATCTACAAATCTTGATGTTAGAGAGAGTACAAAGAAAATTGCTCAGTAAACACAAAAAGCAAGTCTAAATCCCTTTGAAATACTTGAACAAGTGCAGGAAAGTTAACCAGGCTTTTGTTTATGTGACAGAAATCCTGTTAACAAAGGCAAGTCAACTTCCTCTGGTGTTACATTCAGCGAGTATAGTCCCTCAGTGAAGTAGGCTTGCAAGATAGGGAAGGGCAAAGTAGAGGATCACCATTTTGAAGCAGTCATTGTAATTGTGAAAATAACATTTATCTTTGCAGATATGTCACAATGTAAATATGCAATCCCATCAGAAGGCAGAGAAAATGGAAATAAGATCAAAAGACAAAGACAATGAGATGAGAAAAGATATACATTTTTAATCAAGAATAAATGCACAAAGGAGAAAGGAAATGAAGGGCAAATAATAGGAGATTTGAAACAAATTGGGAGTGCAGTTGCAAGAATATTTGTACAATACTGACATTGAGTCATCTATTGGAGTAACTGGCATGTACTGCAAATAATACAATGATTTGCCACCATGCAACTGTTTGGTACTAACTGCAGCTTTTAATTTTTTTTAAAGAATGAGGAATAATGGACACCAAAAAATTACATTTTAAAGTGCATCTCTATTTTGAAACAATTCCACATTTGCAAAAAGTTAAAATTTTAAAAATGCAGATTTCCATCAAATAAAATATTCAAAAACTGAAAGTAATCAGACTATTATTAAATCAAGACCAACTTATATAGAAAGTTCTAGAAAATATTCCTTGCTGATACAGAAGAGGAAAAGCTGACGCAAGTACCTGTAGGCACTATAAAACAACTTAATCTACCACCATTGCCCATAGCTATTTTAATAAAACGAATTTGGTTTTAAATTAAAACCAGCTTTAATGTGTGTTGAAGGAGGCCATTGATAAATGCTAAAACCAAATCTAACAATGAAAATTACATTAAATGAATGAATATGCACGAGATTGAGATAAATACACTACAATGAGCCAAATATTTACTAACACAATTGGAAATGTAGAAACAGGAAAGCGCTTTGTGGTTTGTTATTTGGGTGCAGATTTACAGGCTGGGCACATTTAATAAGTCGTGCTTTATACTTAACTCAGCAGAAAGTGTAGAAGAATTTTATACACCTCTCATTGATGCTGTAGATTGAAATTATTTGATTTAGATTAAAATGATTTTATTTTTGCCAATTTAACACTTACGTTGCTGATGTTGAGTTTACGGAACCTCTGTGTCCAACATCCAAGGGCATTCTTGGTTTCCAGTACTTGGACAGTGAAGGAGACATATCACAAATAAACCCTTCCATGGGCTTAATAACGATGTAGTCAACTATTTGTGCATAAAGGCAGATAGAAGCATTAATTACATACTTCAAAGCATATTATTAAAGAATGCTTAATTCAGACTTATCACCAATATTGACTCGTGTGGGTAAAAGGCAGTTTTTCTCACCCTGTAGCATGCAGAACAGACTTAGTATATAGAATGTCAACACATCTTTCACTTAACCATAATAAAAACTGCTGGAAGAACTCAGTAGGTTAAGCAGGTTCTGTAGAGTGAAAGGAATTGTCGATGTTTTTGATTGAGACACTGCACCTGGCCCTAAAAATGCCGTTACCAAAAATAATTGAGATGTATGCAGCAAATGTTGATATTCTACTGTTGCAGAATTATGCACCATAGCCTAAAAATTCAACGTTTCCATTTCTAGGTGAATTAAACTTGAAGGTCCCGACCCAAAACCATGTCCTCCAGAGGTGCTGCCTGACCCGCTGAGTTATACACGCACCTTTTTTTCTTATATTAACAACCATCTGCATTTCCTTGTGAACATTAATGCCCAATTGGATTCCCTACAAGCATTTCAGCCGCCCCCCCAAATTGGCAAAAATATACCGGAAACAGTGTTAGGGTGGTCGATTAGGAAAAGGGGAGATGCAACGAGACCTGGGTGCCATGGTACACCAGTCATTGAAAGTAGGCATGCAGGTGCAGCAGGCAGTGAAGAAAGCGAATGGTATGTTAGCATTCATAGCAAAAGGATTTGAGTTTAGGAGCACGGAGGATCTACTGCAGTTGTACAGGGTCTTGGTGAGACCACACCTGGAGTATTGCGTACAGTTTTGGTCTCCTAATCTGAGGAAAGACATTCTTGCCATAGAGGGAGTACAGAGAAGGTTCACCAGACTGATTCCTGGGATGTCAGGACTTTCATATGAAGAAAAACTGGATAGACTCGGCTTGTACTCGCTAGAATTTAGAAGATTGAGGGGGGATCTTATAGAAACTTACAAAATTCTTAAGGGGTTGGACAGGCTAGATGCAGGAAGATTGGTCCCGATGTTGGGGAAGTCCAGAACAAGGGGTCACAGTTTAAGGATAAGGGGGAAATCTTTTAGGACCGCGATGAGAAAAACAGAGAGTGGTAAATCTCTGGAATTCTCTGCCACAGAAGGTAGTTGAGGCCAGTTCATTGGTTATATTTAAGAGAGTTAGATGTGGCCCTTGTGGCTAAAGGGATCAGGGGGTATGGTGAGAAGGCAGATGGGATACTGAGTTGGATGATTAGCCATGATCATATTGAATGGGGGTGCAGGCTCGAAGGGCCGAATGGCCTACTCCTGCACCTATTTTCTATATTTCTATGGTCTATATCCAAAAATCGAATGTTAAAACACAATTGGTGAAAGTTCCAATGCCAGCAAGATCACCAGATCTTAATCAAAGGGATACAAATATGGTAAAAGTGCAGGGAGGGGGTCGAAAAGCATAAAAAGGGTCGGGCAATTTACTCTCAAAATCACAAATTATGTAGTAACTGCCAAATGCACAGAAAATCATTAATATTTATTCAGAGATCTGCCGCAGATGGCGAGAGAACGAGCTGGTAACAGTGAAATAGTCACTCAGCAGCATAATTTGGTGTGTGCCCGAATCCAGGAAAACTTCAGAAAAGATAACATACATTGCAAATGAAAGAGCCCAGTACAATTTGCACATAAAAGCTTCAAACAAACTAATTCTCAGGCATATACATTGTTTTGAATATTAGTACCTTTTACTTTCCCAAGAGTCTTTCTCGAATTTCTGCTCATGATAGGAAGCGTGATAAGTCCACTGGACTTCTCTACTATTGTTGAAGAGAGAAGACAGGCAGAGCCGACATGACCAGGGAGTGGGTCACCTTGCACCACTGCTACGCCCAACTCTTCCTGTAAAATGTAAATAGAGCAGTGAAGAAGTTTAAACAATATTTAAAAGTACCGGGTGGTGCCAGCAATGGCTGCCTCACAAACAGTCTGTCTGTCCCTTTCTTCTTTGTGTTTTAATAGTATGTGTTAAATGTAGGCTTTTAGTGTTCTTCAGCTTGTGGGAGTGGGGTGACCTCCATTTAAAACTCGGCAGGCCATTCAGGTGCAGCATGACCTACATGAGAGTCAGACATGAGCAGATAAATCTGCTTACTTCTGTCGTAAACTCAGACAGCAGGTCCTTCAGTGAACCATGAACATTAATTAAAAGCCAACTATTTCAGGTTTCAATACCTTTGCTGGGAGATGGGATTAATACAGATAAGTGCCCGCTGGTTGGCATTGGGTCAATGGCCTGTTTCCCTGTTATATGAATCTATGTCACATTAGAATAGCCAAGTTGTGAACACATTGAATCAGCAGAAAGCACCCGCATCTTTTGATGGAGGCAAATCATTATTGGAGTATCTGAAGGTGATCAACCTGGGACAGTGTCAATATCCGGGGGTTGGGATGAATGACCAGCCATAACCATCTTCACGCATTGATTTCAGCCACTAATTAGTTTTTCCCTCGGATCTTTAGTACAATTCATCAAATGTAGTTTTGATGTTAAAGAACAGTCACTGCTACTTAATCTTCCAAATTCAAAACTGGTGCACTGTTGCAGCTGCATTCAAAATGGCAGTATTACATGATTCTTCTTCAAACCGAATTACAACTGGACGTTAAAAAATTGTATCGAACAACCTGAACAAAACCTCTCTAGGAAACTGAAGGCCAGCAATACTTTAAGCAGCAAATAATCTAAATCGGATTAGATTCCATAACCCGAAATCATACACATGTGAAAATGAAGAAACTATACCATTTAAGCATATTGCTTACAATAATATGAAAAAAAGAGCCAAGGCTTAGCACAGGATTAAGCTATTGTAGCAATAATTGTTTCCAAAATAGAGGGGTCATAATAAAAGCTTTCCTTCCATCTCAAACACTGCAAATCAAGCCAATAATAAGAAATTTGCAGATTATATTTAAGGTTATAAAATAATAAAATCTCATACCTCAAAGAAGTCAAAAATTAGCTCCAGGTTATCTGGCTCCATAGTTTGAATGCTATACTCTGTCCACTGGCCAGGTTCCAAGGCATAGCCACATTCTGGCTGAGAGTGACGTGACCTGTATCCATTGTTGCTGATTAAGGCAATTTCTAAAGTATTGGCGATTTTCTCAGCTAAGATAGTCACAGGTTTGTCATCATCTTCACCTTCTTCACCCTCTTCTTCAAATCCCTCCAATGTCAACTTCACCCTTTAAGTACAAAACGGGGATTCAACCAACCTTACATGTCTAACGGCAAATTCAGTAATAGGTACTAAAAACCTTATTCAGGAAACTGCATCATACAAGTACAATGCTAATCTAATTACTATTTGGAAATTCCAATATTTCAGCAATTGACACAGCTGGTGATATATGCTGTGTCATACAAGCACACAGCTAATCTAATTACTATTTGGAAATTCCAATATTTCAGCAATTGACACAGCTGGTGATATATGCTGCACACCCTTTCAACTCACTTGGGCCCTAGTACCTGTGTTCTATTTGAACTCACCAGGACCCAACTTTTCATGTTTATCAGGAACACCTGAAAATTTATTTAGATGTTTAGATATTACTGCTTAACATCAAAAAAAATAAAATTGCTTTGGAATATTAATAGGAATAACATTCAATTGTTCTGAAAATTTGCCAGTTGAGCACCAAAGTCCTGGGTGTGCTAAATTATTGGAGTTTTATTGTACTATTCCTAAAGCTAGTTGTATCCTGGATAAATCAAATGAGTGTGACTGTTTTACTCCCCTAATGTCTGAAGTTGGTTAACACAAACTATTCTGTTGAGATCAACATAACTATCAGTCTAAAATGGTTACATGCAGTGTACAACTCCCACGTCACTCAGATTCTGAAAATATACATCACATCAAAGTATCAATGTAATACTTAAAACATTATCTCCCCCCCTCTGCTTCCACGCCCATGCTAGGAAGAATGCTCCAGAGATTTAGTACACCATCACTAAAACCTCTCTCCATAGATTAGATTAGATTTTATTTTACTAGAGGCTATGCCATTCTCTTTGGCCCCATGAACTTCAATGGGTTGATTTCTGTTCTCTAATCTGTAGATCATACCACCTAATGAAACAAGCTGAATACTTGGAACTCCATTTCAGCAGCCTGGTCATAAGGTACCAAATTTACATCAGAATTTCCATCCAATTTTCTTCTGTCGTCACGACCTATTATCCAAAAATCCATAGACAAATGCTGCAATTTTAGCTCATTCAAGCATCTAATGCTGATTGGTAGTCCAATTCTCATCTGCTATAACCAATCAGCATATGAATGTGTTCGCTATATGGTTGAACAGGCAAACTATATTGTGATTTGCTTGTCGTGCCATTATCTAAATTAGCAACCCATGGTTGTGGATTCAAGGTGGAAATGTTAATTGAAGACTGATAAGATATTAAATGAATTTCATGCAACTAATGTAAACTGGTTAGAAAAGAAACAATCAAGGGAAGGACTTCCCAGAAAGTATTTTTTAGATTTATGGGTCAGCACCATTTTCTATACATTTGAGCGCTTTTCAGATTAAAACACAGAATTCAGCAGTTTTCATAAATGCATATGGACTGATCCAATTGCAAAGTAGGATCAGGCAGCCTAACTATATTCTTTTAAATCTGCAGGCAATAGATTGAGGTTTGGCCAATGGAATATTATCATTAATTTAAATAGGACAGCAATTTTAACTGAATAACATACCACCTGTCTTCGCAAACAATCAAGCACCTGTTTACATTTCTTTACTTTCCTCTTTAAATCTCAACATTTCAAATGGTTTACCTAAATCTTGATTTCTTGAACTTCTTTTTGGATATGGAAACTGGAGGTTTTTCAGAATAGTGCAACCTCAAGCGAATTTCACTTTGGCATGTTAACCAGCCAGAATCCAATTTCTCAATGTCATCTGTAACAAATTCAGTCACTCAGTTTGAGGGTTTTTTTAAAAAAAAATAGATAAAAGACACGATTAAATCATTCTCAAACATTTAAAAAAAAACATGGAACATCAAATACAAGTCAGCCATCGACTTCCTAGAATATCTATGCTTGTGGGATTTTAATGAAAATTACATCTGGTAGAGGCATGTAATTAATATATAGTACATGACACCAGTGTGAACATTTCATGAACATCAGCACTGTGATCAGTGGAATTACGCACTAAATTTAGCATTGAAGATGTGGCTAGTAAAATAGAAAGACAGAAAAATTGTCAGAATCAAACAAAATGAGACAACATTTCAAAAGGTACTAGCCCAAAGTGGATAATTAGATTTATTAACAGCTTAAGACAAAAGGAAGAACAGATCAATTCAAACAAAGCTTAGAAATAAGAAACCGGTTACAAACAAGGGAGACAAGAGCAGTAATTTGGCTTTTAAAGGGGACACTCGTGTGCACATGAAGCCTATTGATGATACCCTCTGCCATACTCTCTACTCTTTGAACTTGACCCATAAACCATCACGTCAGGAAATTAGGGTTTTTTTCCCCTCTGTCTTAAGCATTCTGATGTCCTCCAAACTGGTTCAGCTTTTCTCCCTGTTTGAGAACTATTGATGAGATGGAGGGAATATTTGGTACATAGATTGGCATTAGCTGGAGGGGTGAAAACTTAAACGGGAGCAATTATTGTTAAATATTTCCCATCGCAAGTCCCAGAAACAGTGCGCCAATTACCACTTTTGGGCATCTTACCATGTTCTTGCTTACATTAACTTTCTTCTACCTTTTGTTGTGATTGAAAATGTTTTACATTTTCTTCAAAATTACAATAAGACACATTGGTGTTGTCAGAATCAGAAAAGGACAAATAGCTCCTGGTCTAGTTTAATGAGCAAAAGCGTAATGGCAAGAACAGGGATTAGTAGTAGGTTCCGAAAAGAGAGGCATTGACAAGAAATGTCACGATGACAGTTTCTTCCCAGCAGTTATCAGGCAACAGAATCATCCTACCACAACCAGAGAGCATGGCTGAACTACTATCCACCTCTATGATGACCCTCGGAAAATTATGATTGGACTTTGCTTGTTTTAACTTGTACTAAACGTTATTCCATTATTATGTATCTATACACTGTGAATGGCTCGATTGTAATCATGCAATTTCTATCTGCTAACTAGATAGCACGCAACAAAAACCTATCACTGTTCCTCGGTACATGTGACAATAAACTAAACTGAACTGTCCATGCCAACATATGGCTCCCGGCAGAGAAAGCACATTTTGCGATACAGGTATAGAAGTATACTTAATGGCATGTGGAAGTATTGATGCTTAGAATGTTGTAAGATCGGTCTTCCTAAATCTAATTGTAGCTATTTCACAGTAATTTAATAACACATGGAAAGTGTCTGTGCACAGCATTATCTCAGTAAATTTCATTTTTAATAGATTCTAAACAGAACTCCAAACACAGTAAACTTTATCCACCATCTATTGAACTTCCATGCAACGATAAGCGATTTAAACATGAATAGGACACAGTACTCTCTCTCTCTAAATCCCAAGATTTAAATACATTATACATTACATTTTGTACTTTATGCTGTTTTTTTCCTTCCCCTGCACATCTGAGAACCTCTACCCCGACTCCCTGAAGAGCCTCACTACCTCTTGGCCGTTCACTGACTGCACTGGCCCAATATGTTACACACATATCTGTTAGCAATAGTATTAAAAGTGTGCTAGTACTTCATGCCCATTGCAGACCAATAACAACATTCAATCTATATGTAGTGCCGCAGAAACTCCTATATTTATGATATTTATCCTATCTTATTATTACTGAATTATAAAAATAACCCTACTCACTGTGGATCCCAAAGTTTCCATCATCCAATATGCACTCTTCTAGAAAAAAAAAGGAAGCAATGGGAAAAGTCAATAATTGTTACAAGCATAACATTTTCAGTTCAAAAGTAAACAATTTTATATTCCTAGTTGTAATACAGAGCTAGGAATTAATTTAATATTTTTTATTTCAGCACATGATATATGATTTTGGAATCCATAATATTGAAGCATTTTTAACCATATACTTATCACCAAAAAGAACACGTTTTTGAAATATCTTTCCTGGATTACATAGTGAGCACCGAAGGTCATATCCAGGTCTTAAAAATGCAAACAAAATTTGTACGGCAAACATTTTTTAAATTTCATTCCTCAGAAACCGAACAGCCAGGGAGAAAGTTAAAGACAACAAATTCGGCTTGACTAGTAATGTTTACGGAAAACTAGGATTGAAGAGGAACATAGCAAACCACAATAATGTGAAGCCTAAATGCCCACAAATCTAGGGCCAATAAGTGCATAGGCAATCAGGCTACCTATTTTGCAATGAAATTACCTTCACTAAGGCAATGGAAGTACGTTAACGGCATGGAACAGACATTAGTCAACCATTTTTCAAGAGAGTGGGCACATTCCACCTTGTTGAGGAATACGAATTAGGCAACGCTTTCATTAATTTACAAATTTACAAGCCAATAAAAATGAAATGAACTTCACATTACTGTCAGTAGCCACTAAGATGGAATGAACTCAGTCAATTCACTGAAAGAAACCCTCTGTTTACTTGCACAATAACTTCACTGTGCCCCAAAAAGCCCCCCCAAAAAGATGGCCATTTAGAAAGGTTGATCACTAAGTCAACTTTGACCCAGGATCTAAAACAGAAACCATTGATGCCCAGTGTTTCCACAAAGTAATTTCCAGACCCAGTCCGAAGGATCCTGACAAAAAACAATGTCTGTCCATTTTATCTCCAAATATACTGTTGACCCGTTCAACCTTGTTAGGTGAGCATCTGACAGTTATAAAGGGAAGTCAGCTAACAAAAAAAGAGGGAGAAAGGAACAGAATGTTGATGAGGTTAGATGAAAATAGGTGGGAAGAGATTAATGCCGTACAAACATGAACTTGGAGAAAAGAAATATCCAAAACAAAAAATGCCAAAAGCCCTCAGCAGATCTATTGGTCTGTTTCTGGGCAGTAAATTGGGATAGATTTTGAGCCCATGCTGGATTTGGGCCAGAAAAAAGGGAGGCACAAATGTTCGCTAAATAGCATGCTCTTTATTTAGTGTATTGAGACAGCCAGGACTTGGTTTCAAGACGTTCGGTGCTCTTGCTATGTATCCACAATACGCAAAAAACCTCTTCCTGGCTTACTTTATTATAGCAAAGGCATGAACAGATAATTGAATTGTAAAATCTTTATATACAATTAGAAGTACGATCTTCTGAGTTTCATCATAAAAAAAACTTCCTATGCAAAGAATTGTTAATAACTGTAAGGTCCACCCAAATACTATTCTTCTGAATATGTTCCTAGAGTAGTAAGTATGCACAGTAAGTAATATCAATATTCATTAATCATCTTCGATGGTAAGTACAAAATATGGAAATCAATACAGCCTCACAACAATAAAAAAAAAAAAGCTTTAGCATCTTATTCAAATGAAATGAACTACAATTTTGCAAATGAACTACAATATTGGGCTCAATGGTCCTTGGCTCACCTTATAACTGGGGTTTATTTGAAATCAAGCAATTACTAAAGGTAGAACAAATAGGATGGTGCTCAATTCGGTTTCTTCATTAGCACCAGAAACCTGGAATTCTAGACATTGTCACAACAAAGGGAAAACTGGTATTTTAGGGGGAAAAGTCAAATCTTAAAAAGTTTTACACCAATGACATGCTCATGGAACATTGTCACTTGAGATGCCAATTTCAAGGAAAGGGCCACCAGAAGGAAGCCGACTTCAGAAGAAATACAGTCAGTTCGACTCCTAAACTACAAAACAGGTCATTTCTGGCAAGGCTCAAAAAGGGTTATTTAAAAAATAATTAATGAAAATTGTGAATCTGGGAAAAGGAAATGAAGGCAACTCACTTCATGAAGTAACCCAGAGATGGTATTGTCTGAGCAACAGCAGTAACATCTTAGGGGAACTGTGCATTGTTTGAGCACGCATGATCAACTCTTTTCTTCATTATCTCATGTTTTGCTGTCGCTACAGATGATCCATTACAGAGATGTACAGCCTGCTAAATATTGTACTCACCTGTGACATGCAATTTAATTCTTCCAAACCTTATAGCTCATAGACGTTTTAATTGCTTCGTTTGTCTGCATTTATAAATCCAAACCTTAACAAAAACTTAATTACAAGTTAAGTGCAAAATACCACATTTGGTGGTAGTGCCCTGGATCAGCAATAAGCTGTTTTTGCTATGCCAGCCAAGGGCATGATGCATTTCACAGCCTCCACACACCAATTTAACAATCATATACACTCAGCTGCGAGAAGATCAGGTGCTTCATACAAAAGCATTCAGCTGGATTCAAGAAGTTATGGTGGGGAGGCTGGTGTGCAGTGGGGTGAATTGGAAGGAAGGCTAGTGAAGACGCTACATTATGGCTCTTTTAACCGCAGTGTGTTCATTGGGAACAAGAGGAAGAAACAGAATAGAGTATAAAATAGCACTTTGCAGAGATCCAAATAATAATCAAAAATGATAAATATAGAATGCTCAATGGAAATCAGATGGCTATACCAATTTTTTAATTAAAAATCATTGGGAGAGTTTGGCAGAGCAAATAATTATAAAAAATATTTTAAACAAATGTGAACATTTTAGGGGCAAAGGTTGTCTATCGTCAAAAGTGGGCAATTGATAAAAGTAGAATTATTAATGCCCAATACAATTCCCACAAATAAAAGATTAGTGTAAGGCAGCTTCATTTTGCAGCACCAATTTAAAAAGCCTTCAATTCCAGTCATGACTATGCCCCATTTTTTAAAAGCACAAATCACCATGCTTTATATGCACTTTACACTGACAAAGGTATCTTTTTTGCCAATACTTAATTAGGTTTTCAGATTTCCCATTGCAATGGTACCAAATTGGAAAAGTATTGTCGAATCATTTTGAGCCAATACTATGGAGCGGTACGGTGACAGCTTTTTAAATACATCAATGTAGATTGAAGAAAAACTCATCTCCTATTTCTCATGCGGCCAGATTACAAATCAACTAATTAGAGAACAGCACCAAATAGGATTTGACATATTTTCTTTGAGATGGTTGATGTAGAAAAGGAAAAAAAAAGGCTGCGGTTAACTGCCGTGAAGTTAACTTTTATCCAAACAGGAGGCACAATGGCAGAAATCTGGAGAAAGTTGCCGCTTCAATCTCATGTACTAAGCATGGGCAGTATGAATGATCCAAAGAAAATGTAGCAGGCACTTGGTACGATGTTGAAATCTTAACATTAGAATCAATGTGATGGATTGTTTCATAAGAAGCTCATTCCATACTCTGAAGTACAGAACACGATGCCGAACTAACAAAGAAGTTTTTGTCATAAAATAGTTTTTTGTCTTTTACTTTGGGAGATTCTGTTCATAACACAGGCTGGGAACATCCTGGGTGTAGATTGCGAGGGGAAGCACACAGAAGCATGAAAACATGGGTTTCATGGGGCTAAGGGGTATGTGGTAGGATACGATGACTGTTTAGATGTGTTGCTGATCACATTTTCTGTTCCACACAACAGATACATTTGCACAGCATTTAAAATATGGGAAGACTTGCATTAAAAATATACTTCAAATTTGAAAGTTAAATTACAATTGTCCAAGGCTTAATTTATCACAAGTACCCTTGCTATTGCCAATCCGGCAAATAACAAACTCAATACACTGTAGTGACATACCCGACGGATTAAATGATCGTGGATGAGGATGAGTCTCCCACTTGTTGACTAGCACTTGCCGAAGATCAGCAGGGTTCTGAGTCAAGTGATAAAAAGATTAAAGCCCTTTATAATAAACAAAAGGACCAGAAGAAAATGCAAGTTTGGATGTCAAGAGATACACGTTTTTAAACTACTTCTGGTAGAATATTTACAATTTTTCCATTCATGCAATGATGATTGACCAAGGTAATAGCTTGAGTTTAGAAATCAATATAAAAACTGGATAAACCGTAGCACAGGCTAATAGAAAATTAACAGATGCAGATCTGAATTACTTATTGCAGACTATCAATATTAACATTTCTGCCACAGATCCCATCAGCTCCCCAGAGGGGAGAAGTGTTGGCAATGTTTTTGCCAGGTTATTGTCATAAGCTTCCAACTGGCCTGCTGTATGAACAGCACCACTGGTGGATGCCTACGAACAGGCCTTCAGGTCTGGAGGAGTTGCTCAGCACAGCTATTCACTACACAGGATTTGAAGCATTACATTTTAAATTAAACATGCCATGTGCAGTGAACGGTACAAAATGCAGTTATTGTAATTTGGATAAAGACTTTTCTTCAATTAAAATCTCAAAATATTGATTCAAAACAAAATAAATTACTCAAAGAAATTACTATAAATGTCTTAAAATTATGTAAATAAGGACAAAGGAACTATAGATTAGAAAACTGTCCTTTCATCTACAGGATTTCAGTCTGAAACTAGAGGCTTATAAAACCTATCCTCGCTCTACTAATTAGAAGGACTCATCAAATATATCAAGCAGTCTTAATGCATTTTCTTGGGCGCATTGGACTGTGGTTAAAAAAAACAACCTATTTCTGAATTCACTTGCAACATTTCAAGTAGTAGATGCATAAAATACACTGGTGGGCAAGCAGGGAGCGGTGCTCCAAAGGTATTCGGCTGCATTAATCCTGGGCGTACCCAATGTTAATGCTAGGCACTGGTTAATAAAGATGCGGGAGCACTCACCTGGAGAACAAAAAAAATTAAAACACAAAAATCAACTGTAACATTCCATAGGTTTCCTTCTTGTAGGACTGGTTGGTTCATTGCAAATTTTAAAGAAAAATTGTGCAAATTATTAAACTGACAAGGCCGACAGCACACAGAGCCATTAAAGCTTTCTCTCCAAGCCAAAGGCAGTCCGACGCATCATTCAGCTTGAATCGATTCCTCCGTTGTCAAGAGCAAGAAACCTGTAAATGCCAGCGCTTCAACTTTATATTCCTCAACATACTTTCCAGCCACCACCCAGGTTTGGAAGGACACGACCCCTCAAGTGGCAGAAAACCTCCATGTTGCACCATAGGAATCATAGTGGCAACACTAATAAATGCGTACATTTCTTTCACATCAATCCATTTTTGTTGATTTTTATATTTTGGTTATCATGCAAATTGTGGTCTGAATATACATCCAATTATGAAGTCCAATTAAAACTGAGTGCAGGTTATTTCCAACAAGGGCGCGTTTTGTAAATGAACAGAAAAAAAATAAAATTGTGACAATTTGACCATCAAAATGAATTCAAGTAGAAAGCAGCATGTAAAGTAGCCAAACTATTGCAAACAAGAGCGGGATAGGTAGGACAATGCTAGATTATTCACAGCTTTAAAAGATTCCATAATAAAATTAAATCCAAAACCCCAATGCAAGTGTTGAGAAGAAACATTGGTCAAGAGCATACATTTGCCAAAGGAAATCTGTGACAACACAGAGTGGAACAGCCAAATTGGAAAGAGAGAATAGGAGAATTATACAGTATGCGACCTCAACCAGCAAATCATTCCCCAACACAAGGTTTACCCAAAAGCTCCAAGGCACAATCAAACTTACAAATAACAAGCACCATCTGTATCAATGGTAGATTAATACAAGGATTTTAAGTAGACTCAAAACATAACCCTGACTTTTTTTTAAACCCCCAAATTATCCAATTTTCTATCCTTCTCCCAAGAATTATCCTTATTCTGTAACAGAAAACAGCATATCATTCAGCTGTGGAAAATCTCATTATTCTTGCACCAGTATCGAAGCAGAGTAAAATTCAAGTAAGTGATATTCCTCAGTCGCTGCAACTGCTCATGCAATAAAATTGGAGGTTAGATAATACAACATTCTGTTGGAGAACGCTAAAAAAAAAAGCCAACAAGAAATCACATTGCAGCTCGGATTGTCTGGAAAATGGGTCTTACCTTGGGTTCAATAAAATAACATTTGAAGTATCGATATTTGAAACGAATGGCTCTTGGAAGATTAACTGTTGCAGTCCATGTTATTCTGAGGAGAGATAGAGTATGAAACAATAGATTTTATTTAAGAATAACATTTAAGGCTTTCACAAATCAAATGGTTAGTGCATTAATAAAAAAATTACTACTTGGAAACCATTTTTGACCAGGAGCTAACCTACAACCGGCCTGGAGATTGACAAGGAAATGGATCTAAAAGAAAATTAAGCTTTGATCTCAAAAACAAGGACCTGCGTCAGTCACAGCAAACATGAAACTTGTCACGGAAACAATTGATCCAGCAACTACTCCTAAAAATAGATGTCTAAAATTGACAATAGCCAGGAAGGAAAGTCTCCTCCTTGTAGTTTCTTGATTTTCAAAACAGTAGATAGATATGAGGGGAAATGGTATCTGGGAAACTTTTGCTCCAAAGATCAGCGATAGAGCCTACACATACTGCCAGAGTCAAACCCAAAAAGTATAGCAAAACTCGCCTTTAACTGTAAAAGCCAAAATACTTAATATATTAATAATAGGTACAAGAAAATGTCTGAGCTTTCTGAGCAAAATCGACCAATGGCTCAACATTATTTGCAGATATTTCATACAAGAGGTCAATTTGAACTTTTGTCACCAGGTTAGGTCTTAAGTGATAAGAGCAGAATTAGGCTATTTGGCCCAGCAAGTCTATTCCACTATTCAATCATGGCTGATCTATCTCTCCCTCCTAACCCCATACTCCCCATAACCCTTGACATCCATACTAATCAAGAATCTTTCTATCCCCTTTTCCTCCCCTCTGATTAAATGTTAGTCAACAAAATGCACTAGCCACAGCCTCAAAGACAATCTCCCTGCCACATAGGACCAATTTAAGACATGAATTTTACGCTCCAGTCAGGCATTGATAATGTTCATAAAAAAGATCAAAAACCAGTGAGGGAATGAAGCACTTAAATGAACCAGAACCAATAGGAAAGTGAATGATCAACTACAAAAAGACATTTACACAAATCTGACTATTTTAATCCAAAAACATTGTTGAACTTACTCATCATCTGCCGTGGGATCGAGAAACAAGGCTTTCTGACAAGACCAATTGCCAAGCGCAGTTGAATTCCCACATACTGCAAACACTTCACCTACAGTGCCAAACAATTTGAATTAATTATGAGGAAAAGTCACGTACACAAAATACCAGATCAAAATTCTAAAATTCCACATTGGGCGACATGGGGGCGCGGCAGTAGAGTTGCTGCCTTACAGCGCCAGATACCCGGATTCCATCCTGACTACGGGTGCAGTCTGTACTGAGTTTGTAAGTTCTCCCTGTGACCTGTGCGGGTTTTTCCCCGGGAGCTCCAGTTTCCTCCAATGCTCCAAACACAGGTATGTAGATTAATTAGCTTAGCAACATTGTAAATTGTCCCAAGTGTGTGTAGGATAATGTTAATGTGCGGACTCGTTGGGCCAAAGGGCCTGTTTCCGCGCTATATCTCTAAACTAAAAAAGTAACCTATCCCAAAATTGATTATTCGGCTAAAACACTGATTATATAATTAACTGGCTTATAATATATTTGGTTAGGTTGACCTATTCACATTAAACCTTCATGCAATCCCCTCAAAAAACAAGCATTTAGAGAATTCATGTGCACTTAAAATCCTGTACAGTTATAACATAGTTAAGCACAGCAGATGATCAGGTCTTTCCGTCAACCATGACGCTACTCTAACTACTCTCATCTGTCTGCATGTGGTAGGAATCCCTCTATTCTATGCTTGCTCATGCGTTATATAAATGCTTCTTAAATGTTGACATCTTATCTGTTTTACCATCTTCCCTGGCAAACGTCCAGGCACCTTCTACTCTAAATTATTATATCTTATTTTACCCATTCTGTTGAAACGCCATTAATCTGAAACATAAACCATTTCCCCTTCCTTTTCCAACTCGCATATTATGTAATTTACCAAAGTAGCCTTTCTGGTACATCTTACCGTTTCTCAATTGGTTATGGTTACCATATTATTATGGTAATTAAAACTTAAACAAAAGACTGCAAAGCTTCATAACACATACTTGAGCACACCTATAGCCAACGGCAAGTCCTATATTAAGATTATCCAAATTATTGACTCTAGGCAAGTATCGTGATGCATGTCTATTGTAACCAAATCTACTGAAATGACCAACTTTATGCAATCGCATTCCGTCAAGCATGCTTGCTTATAATATAATTAATTGTCACTCAAATACAAGAGGTTAATTCTTTAAACCGTACACTGAAATGAAGTTATTTTAGTAACGCAACCATAAAAGTGCTAAACAGCAAAATAGGTAAATACAGTACCCAATTCTCATCAAAACCAAGCAACGATAAACTAGGTCATCAGTATCCCCCTCTATCCCATGCACCCAAGCGTGAAGCGCATTTCTTACATCATCCCACCCTCATGCTCCTTTCCCCTCCTTCGTACCCATCTCCTCCCTTTAACCCCCCCTTTTATCCTCCTTTGACTCCTTCCACCCACATCACTCTCTCCAGCCTTACATTTCACTGCTCCTCTCCCGATCTGACACTTTTGTCACTTACTGCACCAATCTGTCAATCAAACCTCCCTCACTCATCACTTCCCAGTCCTTGTCCGCCCCACGTCTCTTTTCCAGCTTCCTCCACTACCCATTCCAATCAGCCTGCATAAGAGTCCTGGCCCGAAATATTGTCTGTTCATTCATTCCCTAAATGCTGCCTGACCCGCTGAACTCCTCTAGCAGTTGGCATCTTACCCAACATCACATCTGTCTACCCAAAAAAATGGCAATAATACAAACTAGCTAAAATGATGCAAACAATGACATGAGACTGGATTAATTGTACAAATTTAATAATCTGTGAAAAATTCCTAAATGAAGCATTTTTATCCCTCAAGTGTGTGAAGTTCTGTGTTCCCATTTGTGATTTCATATATTAGTTGCATGGACATTGAAATATTTATTATCTTTCAATTCCCTAAAGAATACCTGGAAGTGTAGTTCCCTTTATTTTGAAAGTGACCCTTGAAGTGCCCATCCTTAGCGATGCCGAGGCACTACCAATTGCTGATGTTACCTAGAGTAAAAAAGTTAGATCCATTTATTATACAAACTTGTTAAATTGTTGCTAGCAACACTTGCAAAAGATAATAATCAAGATTCAGGTTGAATCTATTGCCAAGATTTTCAATGCATTCACATTCCTTTCCCCATCACTGTTCAATTTGGAGAGCAAGATGGAGTTCAAACTATCAGTTCATGGCAGATGGGCACAAAATGCTGGAGTAACTCAGCGGGTCAGGCGGCATCTCTGGAGAAAAGGAATAGGTAACGTTTCAGGTCGAGACCCTTCATCAGACTTTCACCTGTCTGATGAGGGGTCTCAATCGGAAACATCACCTATTCCTTTTCTCCAGAGATGCTGCCTGACCCGCTGAGTTACTCCAGCATTCTATGTTCTCTTCGGTGTCAACCAGTATCTGCAGTTCCTTCTTATAAATCAATTCTTGGTTTCGATCAGTTGCACTGGTGTGAAAGGTGCCGAATATATAACCACGTTTAAATACAAGCGACAATATTGCTCGGATCAAGAATCGTGAACCACAACTAAATGAGGCATTGGTCCATTGTCAAGCAATGTCATTAATTCTCTTAACATCTCGAAAGCCTACATCTTCAAAGACTATATTGTCAGAAAGAAACTCTAGATTATTTGCGCAGCAACCAATTGCTAATTTAATTGGCGGTTCGCCATTTTGATTGCAAAAAAAAGATTTTTTTAAGAATATTTCCTGATAAGCATGACAAATGAAATCTCCATACATTTTCTACTGAAACAATGGCCTAAGAAATTGATTTGGCATTTTTAAAACCCAGTCATGGCTTAAGCCTTTTCAGCTACTGACATAACAATCTAAGCCTTTTGCCTATTACAGCAAAGCAAAAGTTAAAAATTGCCACGTCAGTCTGAAATTACAAGCCAAAATGCGGTAAAATATCACTGTACTGTCAATGTATTTTAATGCTTTTGCCAAAACAAAATGGCAAACATGAAAGCTCAAAATTATCTGAACAATGTAAACTATGTGGTGGTTATATTACTGCCCTTTGCTATATTCAGTACCACTGAAGGAATCTGCAAAGTTTGACTGGTTAACCATAACGGACAGGTAAGCCCAAGATAATTAAATCAATGGATATTTATTTAAATTTCAGCTGGAACATCTTGTTCATATATTGCAAACACATATCACAATTTAATTGCTAGTGTTTGAGTTAAAAATAAGTAATGTTGCATTATGAGAGTAAGCTAACACATTAAGTATTTAAGTCTGTTGCCAAAAGCAGAAACGTTACTCG